>NC_084737.1:75210170-75265170 GCF_033978785.1 Entelurus aequoreus
CTACTAATCATTGCTTCCATGGCCGCAAGTAGACTACATTTTTTATAAGTACAATTATCACCGGTGTACTGGAGGAATAGCTAAACATGCCACACACTGAGCAAGAGGAGACAACAAGCCACGCTAACCCCTAAGATAGCTTGAATGTATAGTAGTAAAACCGAAGAAAATTTGCTTTAAACAGAACTTTAACTAGCTAGAACCGCGTTACAGCGAAGAGTAACCAACTTTGAACAGGAAATTTGTACTATATGTTAATATTTCCACACAGCAAACATGGAACAAAAAAAGTAGGTTAGCCACACTGCTGCTCCTCAATTCTTGTCTAACAGGTAGCAGCAAAGTGGAATGGATTTCCGGATTGATTGAGTGATAGAAACTTTTATTAGTAGATTGCACAGTACGGTACATATTCTGTACAATTGACCACTAAATGCTAACACCTGAATAAGTTTTTCAACTTGTTTAAGTCGGGGTCCACGTTAATCAATTCATGGTACAAATATATACTATCAGCATAATACAGTCATCACACAAGTTAATCATCAGAGTATATACATTTAATTATTTACATTATTTACAATCCGGGGGGTGGGATGTGGAGGGGGGGGGGGGCTATCAGCATACTTCAGTCATCAACAATTATATCATCTAAGAAATGGACATTGAAACAGTGTAGGTCTCACTTTGTAGGATATGTACAGTGAGCAGTGAACATAGTGAGCTCAGAAAGCATAAGAACAAGTACTGTATATACATTTGATTATTTACAATCCGGGGATGTGGTAGGGGGAGGGGGTTAGGCTAGGGTTGTAGCTGCCTGGAGATGTTCTTTTAGTGCGGTTTTGAAGGAGGATAGAGATGCACTTTCTTTTACACCTGTTGGGAGTGCATTCCATATTGATGTGGCACAGAAGGAGAAGGAGTTAAGACCTTTGTTAGATCGGAATATGGGTTTGACGTGGCTAGTGGAGCTCCCCCTGGTGTTGTGGTTATGGCGGACATTTACGTTTTGCCGGAACATAGGCACATGTCATTATTTCGCATCTCATTGAGACACACCTTCATTCCGGAAAACCATTAAACAAGTTTGCATTCAGTTTGGTGAGCAGCCGGCGGTGAAGCACTTGTGGAATCATTTAGCAAACATTAATGCACAGACATGTTGCAGGGTATCGGATATCCCTGTAGGTTGGATCAGACCATTACGTTGGTTTCGGAAACTGATACCGATACTGGATTGCCTCGACCATATTCTTAGTTTTGAGCGAATACAATTGCACCTAGTTCCTCTCCTTACGGAAAGTAGTCTATATGGACAGAAGTCTTGAGAAGCCTCTTAATCAAATATAATTTCCCCACTATTTTCAATGGCCAAATATGTATGAAACAATAGAATGTTTCTCTCTCTTTTTGCAGGCCAAGATTGAGACACCCCCAGTGACAGCCATTGGAGCAAAAGCGGCACCTGTAATGGCCTCAAAAGGAGCGCAACCTCCACTCACAGGCATAGGTGAAGGACATAGCCTTCTGCAACGCACTGTTA
Source organism: Entelurus aequoreus (assembly GCF_033978785.1). Lineage (NCBI taxonomy): Eukaryota > Metazoa > Chordata > Actinopteri > Syngnathiformes > Syngnathidae > Entelurus > Entelurus aequoreus. The sequence continues at coordinate 75,211,717 of NC_084737.1, forward strand.
ATGCTTCCCGTAGGAAATGACGGAAACAGACCGCAATCATAAAAGCTTGTAAAGCCAATGTTTGACCCAGTGAAATACACAATCCTATTTTGATGCCCAGCATTCTGAAATGTCACGTACAGTGAGATATTTATTTCTAAGCAGCCAACAACATAAAAAAAACACAACAGGTGACAAATGACAAACAAGACTTTTATCCTGCTATCTCACTGACTCACCATCATGAGTTCCTTTCCTCCCACCTTTCTGTCCTCATCCTCATTGTCTTAATCATCCCGTGCAGGCTCCAAAGCGGCTCCGAGGCCGGGAGGGATAGGCAGTGCGGCGGCAGGTCAGCCGGGCATGGAGGGAGACAGCGTCTTGTCCAAGATCCTGCCAGGAGGAGCCGCTGAGCAGGCTGGAAAACTGGGAGAAGGTACCAGGAGTAATCATGTATAAATATAGCAAAGTCATCAAGTTTTCTCCAAACAACAGTCTAACCTATATTTTGTTCTTTTCCAGCTATAACCGGTTTTGGCAAAAAGTTCACCTCTTTCTTCTAAAGTGCTACGTTTAAGGTGTGTTTGCATGCAGCCTGTAATGTGTATTATTAATTGATGTTTTGAAGGAAAAATCCGTAGAATATAAAGTGTTCAAATAGGATACTATCACTGCTAAAAAAAATATCCTGTATTGAATTGATTGATTGAAACTTTTATTAGTAGATTGCACAGTACAGTACATATTCCGTACAATTGACCACTAAATGGTAACACACGAATAAGTTTTTCAACTCGTTTAAGTCGGGGTCCACGTAAATCAATAAATGGTACAAATATATACAAACCCCGTTTCCATATGAGTTGGGAAATTGTGTTAGATGTAAATATAAACGGAATACAGAGATTTGCAAATCATTTTCAACCCATATTCAGTTGAATATGCTATACAAAGACAACATGTTTGATGTTCAAACTGATAAACATTTTTTTTTTTTGCAAATAATCATTAACATTAGAATTTGATGCCAGCAACACGTGACAAAGAAGTTGGGAAAGGTGGCAATAAATACTGATAAAGTTGAGGAATATTCTTCAAACACTTATTTGGAACATCCCACAGGTGAACAGGCAAATTGGGAACAGGTGGGTGCCATGATTGGGTATAAAAGTAGATTCCATGAAATACTCAGTCAGTCATTCACAAACAAGGATGGGGCGAGGGTCACCACTTTGTCAACAAATTTGTGAGCAAATTGTTGAACAGTTTAAGAAAAACGTTTCTCAACCAGCATATTCAATTGAATATGGGTTGAAAAGGATTTGCAAATCATTGTATTCCGTTTATATTTACATCTAACACAATTTCCCAACTCATGGAAACGGGGTTTGTACTATCAGCATAATACAGTCATCACACAAGTTAATCATCAGAGTATATACATTGAATTATTTACATTACTTACAATCCGTGGGGTGGGTTGTGGAGGGGGTTGGGGCGGTGGGGTTAGGCTTGGTTGCTATCAGCACTTCAGTCATCAACAATTATATCATCTGAGAAATGGACATTGTAACAGTGTAGGTCTGACTTGGTAGGATATGTACAGCGAGCAGTGAACATAGTGAGTTCAGAAGCATAAGAACAAGTATATACATTTGATTATTTACAATCCGGGGAGGTGGGATGTGGTGGGGGGAGGGTGTTAGTCGAGGGTTGTAGTTGCCTGGAGGTGTTCTTTTAGTGCGGTTTTGAAGGAGGATAGAGATGCACTTTCTTTTACACCTGTTGGGAGTGCATTCCATATTGATGAATGAGTTAAGACCTTTGTTAGATCGGAATCTGGGTTTAACGTGGTTTGTGGAGCTCCCTCTGGTGTTGTGGTTATGGCGGTCATTTACGTTATGGAAGTAGTTTGACATGTACTTCGGTATCAGGGAGGTGTAGCGAATTTTATAGACTAGGCTCAGTGCAAGTTGTTTTACTCTGTCCTCCACCCTGAGCCAGCCCACTTTGGAAAGTGGGTAGGAGTGAGGTGTGACCTGGGGTGCTTTCAAAATAAACTTGTGTGAACTGCAGGTCTCGTGGGAGGTTGTTTAAGATTTTCCTCTTGTAGGCAGGAGTGGACAGTGCACCTAAACTTGTTGAGACTAGTGTTCTCCCAAAGGAGTTGGGAGAGTATGTTTGTTCCCCCTCTGTCATAGAGCCTCATGTTTGGTTCCAGTGACAGACAATGTATCTTTACTGTGTCAGTCAATGTGCATACTTGCCAACCCTCCCAAATTTTCCGGGAGACTCCCGAATTTCAGTGCCTCTCCCGAAAATCTCCTGGGAAAACTATTCGCCCGAATTTCTCCCGATTTCCAGCCGGACTTAAGGCACGCCCCCTCCAGGTCCGTGCGGACCTGAGTGAGGACAGCCTGTCGTCACGTCCGCTTGGCCAACGGTTTACGTTGTATTGCGCACCCTGACAGCAAGTGTCGGAGTCGGTTCTGAAGTATGAAGTAAAGAGACGTAACTTCGTCACCTCGCCTGGTTATTGATGCCAACCCAGAATATTACACAGCCCATACCTATTCTCCTTCAAAGGCTGTGTTAGTGCAATGCTTTGCAGCCAGTTTCAAATACAACAATGAGTATAGAGGAGTGTTATGTGCGTATATGTGTAAATAAATGAACACTGAAATTCAAGTATGTATATATATATACATATATATATACATACATATATATATATAATAAAATACATACATACATATATAATAAAATACATACATACATACATACATACATACATTATATATATATATATATATATATATATATATATATATATATATATATATATATATATATATATATATATATATATATATATATATATATATAGCTAGAATTCACTGAAAGTGAAGTATTTATTATATATATATATAAGAAATACTTAAATTTCAGTGAATCCTAGCTATAAATATACTCCCTACTCCCAAAAAAAATCTCTCCAATTTGGAGGTCTCAAGGTTGGCAAGTATGATCAACACATTGCTATAGCTGACACAAGCATGTGTTTCCTTATACTTGTGTGCCTTAGATCAGTGGTCCCCAACCACCGGGCCGGTCTTGTTTTTTGGCTGAGTAAATCTGGCAATTAAAGCTCGTTTAATACATGTAGCGCTAAATTTCACCAGGTGAGGGCGATAACGTTACACTTGAGTTTTTTTGTGTTGAGCCACATTCATTGTGCGCTTCTATTTTTTTTATGTAAAATACACAATTGACATTCCATCCATCCGTTCATTTTCTACCTCTTAACCCTTTTGGGGCCGCGGGGGGTTGGCACGTATCCCAGCTGCACTCGCCAGCAACATTGCAGGGCTTATATAAAATACACAATGGACTTTATCTTATGTTTTTATCTTCAGTCTTACAAACCTCAAAACAGAAGAAGTGTAAAGAAATAAAACTGAGGAAACAAATTCAATAGAAGGAACATCAATCTCCAACAAAACTTCTGGAGCTTCTGTTTCTTCATGCTGTAAACTATCTGTCTAGCTGCACATGCTGGAAACAAGTAGCAAGGGCAGGATAATTAATTTATTGACAGTGCAGTGTGAAAACTGGTGTGTTTACTTTGCAAATAGGTAAACGGAGTCTCAAAGGAATATAACGGGGCACATTCTGACAACTTTCAAATGTCGATGTCCGGCCCCTGAGCCCCAGAGCTCTTGAAACTGTGGCACTCTTTATTATGTAGTTGAATAGCCCCGGTCTAAGGGGAGTATCCGCTTTTGTGCATTTGCAGGACTATGTAAAAACGCAAAGCCATGAGACCTTGTACCAGAAAAACCTGAGATGTTCCTCCATTTTCCAATTCCCTGAGCAAGATATACAGAAGAAGAGAGAGAGAGGCCAGAGAGGACAACCAAGCATATTGGTGAGTACTTGAACTCATTTAACCTACAAAGAAGAGGGCATTTTTTAATGCTTCGGGCTGTGAGTGCAAAACTGTCCTGATCATTACCATTTTAGTTTTTAGAAACATAATCTAAACACGACAATACAATAATATGCCTTCTTGTGTTTCTGTCATTATTACTCTTTCCACTGTATCGGACATGAGGGGTAATTTCCCCACCTCAGCAGGATAATAGGCTTGTTTAATTGCCTGGAATGTTCCATATGTGCTCCCCGCTAAAGTCATATAGCTGCTAGTAAAGAACTAATGGCTAAGGACCATTATAGTCTTATATGAATGTCCTTGCATACTCAATGCACCACTGAACTATTTCCCTTGTGGCTCATTAAAGTTTGTATAAGTCTAAGTCTGTGGCATGTAGCCATGTTTTATTAGGATTACACTGAACTATTTGTAATATTTTGACCCTCTCGTGTACATTATGTATTAAAGTTAACCTTTTTCTTAACTCTTAGTGTCAATCAAAACTGAGCGCTAATATCTTTGTAAAGTTCTAGACCAGGGGTGCCCATTACGTCGATCGCGAGCTACCGGTCGATCGCGGAGGGTGTGTCAGTCGATTGCCAGCCAGGCATTAAAAAAAAATTGTCCTAAAAATTTGCTATCATCAATCTTCACTGTGATGTCACTTGATTGACATTCACGGCGCTCGAGGATCTTATGAGATGACGCTGGCTGCTGTGAGCTCAGTATTTAGAAAAAAAAACTGACAGGAAGGCGAGAAACACTTTTTATTTCAACAGACTCCCACGATGTCGTCAAAAGCTTAAAGACCGACTGCACAGTTCCTGTCTTCACAATAAAAGTCCTTCTCCATTCTGCCTGTGCTAACAAAATAAGAGTCTCAGAAAGATAGCCCACACAAGCGAGCAAGCTACGGAGTGTGCTGTTAATGTATTTCTTGTAAAGTGTGTAAAAACGAATATGGAAGCTGGACAAATAAGATGCCAAAACCAACCACTTTCATGTGGTATTGGACAGAAAGGATGACTTTTTTTTCACCTCCACAATGTAAATTCGAAAATGTGGAAGTTATCAACACAACTGTGAAACCTGTCTGATTGCAATCAATGCAATTCATTAGAATAAAGTAATACACCAACTTATATTTTTGTCTTCATGAAAGAAAGGAATATTTATGTTATGGTTATAGATTGAGTTTATTTCGAACATGCATGCAGCTGAGATAGGCTCCAGCACCCCCCAAGGGACAAGCGGAAGAAAATGCATGGATGGATTTAATTACCACATGTTAAACATGCTTGTATTCTCATTAAAAACCTTTAAAATGTAAACAAAACACGTTTGTTTCATAAATAAATGAATTTAAAAAATAAATTTAAAAAAAATATATATATAAACATATAGCACTACATTCACTTAATGCCTGAGACACAGACACCATCTAGTGGCCAATATCTGTATTGCACATTAGATGCAGTTATAAAAAAAAAACTTTTTTGAGTAACCCTGCAGATATTAACGTTAGCGTCAATCTGATGTACTTTGCAATACAGCCCTTTACATTGTAATACTTTGGTAATTGGTGCACTTAGGGATGGCCAACACTACATACCACACACACCTAACAATCTCTCCATCACAGAAAAGAAAAATACTACTGGAGCTAGTGGCTAAGGATGTAACGATAAATGAGTAAATTAGTACTTAAGGACCTATTATGCAAAACCAACTTTTCCTACCTAGTGGTACCCGTTTTAGTGTACAGTATTTGGGATCCCTATAAGTTCCACAAATTTGAAATCAAACCATGGAGGCATTTCGGAGATATTTATAAAATAATTTACCCTTCCCTCATACTTCCGCCATACGGGCCATTTGGAATTTGCTCTGACTTGTGACGGTTTCTGACTTGTGACATCAGTGGATATCTCCATATCTGGTATCCCAAAGACCTTTGCACGAGTCCGCCATCGTAGTCCGACGCTGTGTTCAAATACGTTTCTTATTTTGTCTTGCGGGGCAAACAGGCTCGTACATACATATGCATCCTCCACTGTTGCCATTTCTAATGTAAAGTAGCGTATAGTTCTAACTTATATTTGTCAGTAGACTCCTTATGGAAGCACTAAAACTACAACATGAATGATGGGGAGAAAACGCAGTCAAAGTGGAGGCACGTAAATAAGACCGACCACAAAAAGTCATATCCTGAGCGGGTCAGAAAGCGGCTTGAAGACAGTCAGTAAAAGATAATATATGCAACGTTTTGACAAAAGAACCATCATTACATGTTATGTAGACCATGTAATAAATGTTTTAAATGTAGGAAAAAAAATCTTTCATGCTAACCGCAATAAAACTCAGTGGTTAATATGACTGTTTTAAAATAAGATTATCGAACACCGTGATTAATAGTGGCTCTTTGATGAACTCACAGACAGACTGGCGTTAGCTCGATATCGGAAAAGCTAACATGAATACATGAGACATTAATGTCTTTCCCAAACAAAACATGGCGTACCTCAATCTAAATTTATATGAACACAGCTATGCAATTGTGCACATTGAACCTACAAGCTGTGCTCTCCTAGGACAGAGTGATGCATAACAAAGATGTGTTTGCGGTGCGTTCAAGGACTGCTGAACAGAATAGGAAGCGCGCAGAACACTTATCAGTAAAGCATAAAAAACATAAAACATGCAACATGGTGGGCTAACAGTGAGTCTAGTAGTTTAATCAAATCAAAGGATTTCAGTGTATATACTGTAAGTACTTTTTGAGCACATTTAACAATATTAATCAACCAATCAATGTTTATTTATATAGCCCTAAATCACAAGTGTCTCAAAGGGCTGCACAAGCCACAACAACATCCTCGGTTCAGAGCCCACATAAGGGCAAGGAAAAACTCACAACCCAGTGGGATGTCAATATGAATGACTATGAGAATTCTTGGAGAGGACCGCAGATGTGGGTAAGCCCCACCCCCTCTAGGGGAGACCGGATGCAATGGACGTCGAGTGGGTCCAGCATAAAATTGTGAAAGTCCAGTCCATAGTGCAGAGGTGTCCAAACTTTTTCCACTGAGGGCCGCAAACGGAAAAATGAAAGCATGCGGGGTCCATTTTGATATTTTTTATTTTTAAAACCATAACAAAATATATTGATTTTTTTTTTTTTTTTTACCTTTAGGACGCCTGGGGCCCACAAAGGGTCTCAGTCATTAAAATGTTAAAACAAGTCAAATTATTATTATTTTTTTTAATTTAACGCTTACAATAAATCTGTATATCAACTTCAGGGTTGATATAAAGTAAAAAAAAAAAAAAAATGCCCTACGCCTTTTCTGTCAAAGGCAACTTTGTTTTTTTTAAAGTAAAACTGAAATATGCAGCATTTGGACAATTGTGAAGTAATTGGAGCCCTGAAAAGATCAATAATGCATGACACCATTGATTTTATTTTCATTATTATTTATAAGTCTATAAGTCGCAGTTTTTTTCATAGTTTGGCCGGGGGTGCGACTTATACTAGAGGAGCGACTTATGTGTGAAATGATTAACACATTACCGTAAAATATCAAATAATATTATTTAGCTCATTCAGGTAAGAGACTAGACGTATAAGATTTCATGGGATTTAGCGATTAGGAGTGACAGATTGTTTGGTAAACGTATAGCATGTTCTATATGTTATAGTTATTTGAATGACTCTTACCATAATATGTTACGTTAACATACCAGGCACGTTCTCAGTTGGTTATTTAGGCCTCATATAACGTACACTTATTCAGCCTGTTGTTCACTATTCTTTATTCATTTTAAATTGCCTTTCAAATGTCTATTCTTGGTGTTGGGTTTTATCAAATAAAGTCCCCCAAAAATGCGACTTATATGTTTTTTTCCTTCTTTATTATGCATTTTCGGCCGGTACGACTTATACTCCGGAGCGACTTATACTCCGAAAAATACGGTAATCACAGTGAAAAGATAAATACAATCCCACTAAATATTTGGGGATCCAAAAGGTCCCCCACTCATAAAGTGATACATTTTTATTATTATTTGTTTTACTTTCAACACTTAAGTTATGAGATCAATTTCAGATATACAGGGATCAGTCGATTTTACGTTTGAACTATTATATGCAATATTTTTTCCACATAAAGCATTTTCATGTGAAATATTTGAACTAATTGGAGCCTTGAATAGGTCAATAATGCATGATAAGATTGATTTTTTTGCCTTTTTTTTTTTTGTAATTATTTACAAAAAAAGGAACATAAAGATAGACAGCCTGCATGGCAGCTTTGTGTCAACATTGCAACTTTTTCTAGTTAGATTTCACCTCATTTCACTTTTTTAATGTTTTTTTGAGTTTTGCAATAGCATTTCCAGAATGTGTGGCGGGCCGGTAAACAATTAGCTGCGGGCCGCACTTTGGACACCCCTGCCATAGTGGATCTAACATAAAGTGATAATCATGATCATCGGGATAATTCTACTGTTAGCTAACCTGGTAACTCCCTGACGGTGGCATCTTCTTGGCATTTAGGCTCGTACAGGGGTCGGGAACGTTTTTTTGCTGAGAAAGCCAAATATTTTAAAATGTATTTCCATGAGAGCCATATAATATTTTTTTAACACTGAATAAAACTAAATGCGTGCATTTTTTAAGTAAGACCAACATTTTTACAGTATAAGTCTCTTATTCTTTTTAATAACATTGTTATTCTGAAGGTAACCAATAATAAATTAAATACTTCCATACCATTAATGCGACTTCTGGTGCTGCATGGTTTTGCTGATGGCTTTGTAGTCGTTATTTTTAACACTGTGATTACCAGCGGAATTATTCATTACTTATTGTGTTAAGCAATGTCATCTAAGATTCATCTGAGAGCCAGATGCAGTCATCAAAAGAGCCACATCTGGCTCTAGAGCCATAGGTTCCCTACCCCTGGGCTAGTAGAATATATACAAGCACTTGAGTTGTTGGCAGTACTCAACATTCTGAAAGGCCTTTTTTTCGGACTATTTTTAATGAACATTTTTGATTACCAAAGGGGAGTTTGTAAAATCCCGCTGAACAAACCGGACACACCACGCGATAATCCGATCATTGCGGATTTATTAGTTCAGAACGAGGACTCGGGTTCAGAATAGGCTAGTGCGTTTAGGCAAACCTACCTTTACTACCTTGCTCAGGCCATTCTAAATATGTTATATGCAAATTGTTTTTCGCCCACAGATCATTTGACGCGATCATCGGACTACATCTGCAATGAGAAGTGATACACAACTACACCTGTATGCAGACGACACCGTCGCTGGCTGCTTTTTAAGGAACAGGTTTGAATGCTTGTGAACAATTGAGGAATAACAAAGCGGCTTCTCTCTTCCATTCTTTCTATTCCGAGGAAATTTGAAGAGCGAGGAACGTTGGATAATAATTGTACTTTAACAGTTTTTCTGGTACCGAAGACCTCTTGTTTCTTCACCTGTCCAATTCAAGGGAATGCATCACGTGGAACAAACAAGACAACAACGATGTCACTGGGCGTTTCTTTCTACATTCCAGATTATGCCTCCTCACTTTCCTGAATGCCGATTCTGTTTTCTAATTCCCCAACATTCCTCAGTTTGTCTTTGATGAAGTATAACATTAGAGACGGGGAAAGATAATATCAACAACATGTAGGACTTTGGAATGCATGGAACTTTATATCACAAGACCTTTACACTGTTCATCACCATCTCTAAACAGGCCATAAAGACGTGGCGAAATGCATTGGAGCTGGATAACACAAATGGTAATGAGGGAAGAAGCGACAAAAGGAAGTGGTAGTTTGTTGTATGTAAAAAAATATATACTGTATGTTGGTATTACAAGGGAGCCTAAATGTGGTCTGGTTGTTTTTCAGTCATTACAAAGCCATTAAGACATAAGAACTTAAATTCTATCCCAGCTGTGATAAATTTCCCATTTGTTTTTTTATTTCTCTTGTGTTTCTTTTATTATTGTTTTATTTGCCAGCAAGGCCTTAATATGTATGTTTTATTTTTAATTGAAAATGGACTTTTTTATTATTATTTTTTTACAAACTTTCTTCATGGAAATGTATCTATATTTTTTATTTTGTTCTATTGTTGGAGTCATTGTTTTGTTCCAGTCAAAGAGCCTTCCCCCTCTATTTTTGACAGCCATAGGATTATGAAATACAGAAGAAATAGAGTATGAGCTAAGACAGTCAAGAGCACAACTGCGGTCGAGTAGAAATGTGTTGCCTCTGTCTGTCTTACTTCCCAATGATGTAACTCACCAATCATGCAGTACCAAAGCAAAAGTCCTGGGCCACAATTACATATACAAATGTATTACATTTTACTTGTTTTTATTTTTGCTGGTTCATACTGAGACAGTACAAGTAATATATACTCTGGAGTTGAATACAATCTTTTCACTGATGCTTGTTCTAATTGCAAGACAATGAAGTAATCTGCTCGTAAAAGCTTTATTAGGTTACATTTTCACATTCTTAAAATTGCTGTATGTCACTGGCTCCAAATAAAAATGTTTAAACCAAAAAATATAAACATCAACATCTAGTACATTGGGGCTGCAACGATTAGTCGACATAATGAACATCCATTATAAAAATTAATTGACAAAGATTTGATACTGTTGACGAGTCGCTTGATACAATTTAAATTGATGGACTGCCAAGAATGTTTATGTTTACACTTTTATTCCTTCAGGTAAATAATTGCAGCTAAATAGCCTTAACAGTACTGGATAAAAATACTTTTTAAATGTGCGGCGTTTGCTCCGCTGCTCAAGCCCTACCAAGCAGAGCAAGCACCGCAGGGGCCCTATAATAAGTCTTGTTTTTTCCTCACTGTGGTTATTAGGCTGACCCAAAAAACAGAACCCATACAATTTCAAGAGATTTCCTGAATATAAACTTCAGTCTGTCTACAATCATTCCCCAAAGTTTCAGTTATGCTCTGCATAAAAGTCAAGGTATTTTCCAAATATGCTCTAAATGGGTTTCGCGGCCTTGGAGGCCAACTTGCATACGTTGTGCAAAATTGTTGCTTTTTGATGGAGCATGAGGACGCCGTAACTTTCTCCAAAAATTGTGTATTTTTCTTGGTTGGGAAAGACTTGTTCCAATATTTAATGCACAAAGTTGACTGATAGTTTTGTTTTTCTTGGATTACAGTTGAATTCACAATAATAGGTTTTAAAAATAGGTTTTTAAAATTAGTTATAATCAAAATGCAGACTAATTGTGTGCATCAGATCATAAGCAACAATCGTTTGACTTGTCGACTAATGAAAAAAATAATCGCTGACTAGTCCACGATTAAAATAATCACATTGTAATTTATATAGCCCTCAATCTTTGTTTGGCACCCTGCAGCCTATGTTAATAATAGTGGTTCAAGGGAACATCCATCTGTCCATTTAACTAATAAACATCTATTTGTCACAATGACAATGAAATAATTGGCGTTCGTGGCTGTCAATCACGACTGCCTTGCACTACCATGCAAGCATGTAGCGAGCGTCCACACACACAAAAGCATCCCCAGAGATCTGAACAAAAATTTGCAGTAATGCCTGACCAAAAAATGACTATACAGAGAAGTACAATTTTAGTAAATGTCAATTTTATTTCAGCACTGAAGGGAAAGTATTAAGGATTTGTTATATTCCCGTTGAACATGCGAGTAAAATCACAACGCTTTTCCAAACACTGCGTTTAAAAGTAGTGCTATATTGTTACTTTTATGTGCATGTGTATTAATGGGTTAACATGGTTAAAACTAGAAGGAGGGCAGGTAATATTGCTTGTGACTCGTGCAAATGCGAGCTCCCTCTGGAGAGCCAGTGACTTACAGCAACAGTAGCTAGAACAGTCCAAGTGTAGAAAAACAATATGTGGAACTCCAAATTATATGACTTGAAAGCATACTTGCCAACCTTGAGACCTCCGAATTCAGGAAATTGGGGGGTTTGGGGTGGGCGGGGTTAAGCGGGGAGGAGTATTTTTATAGCTAGAATTCACGGAAATTCAAATATTTCTTATATATACCGTATATATATATATATATATATATATATATATATATATATATATATATATATATATATATATATATATTAGTACAGTACCCAGTAATGAAAACACAGTTCTACTAACTGTACTGTACTTGCTGCTTACTTAAAAAAAAAAAAAAACACTTACCTTTCACTATTTAGTAGCCTTTGTTCTGCCATTTGAGTACTGGCGAGCGATCTCTGAATCTGAGAACATATCCTTCACGGATTTGTTGAAAACATCCGCAAATGAGAACGGGATGTTGCTTGCAGCTATCAGCGTAGCCATCTTTGTCTCTGCATATGTTACACCCTCGGGTCTCCATTTACAAGGTGGCCCATAATACTGGGCTGTGACCGGCGCTGCGTTGCCGCCGCCTTGTGCTTCTCTGACCGTTCATGAGTGACTATATCCATTCAGCCACCGAGTTCAATGGAGAAGTCTGATCTACAAAACGTGCAGGCAGCATACCCTTTCCCCTTCCAGCTGTCCTGGATCAACTGAAATTCTCGTTTCCAATCATTTTGGAACTTGCAAGCGTACTTCTTCTTCTTACTCGTCGTCGCCATGACTGTCTTTTCTTCGTTCTTCTGCTTCGTCTCTGTTATGTTTTTGGACATTACTACTTGCCGTAGTTTTGAAGCAATGCATGATGGGAATCCGGATGTTGGAATAAACACACGCTGAGAAATAGCTCTGTGCCTGCCCACTTTATGGGTTATAGATAAACCTATGGATAACGGAGACATATATAATAGTCTCCCCTTCGGAGAGGACGCTAAAGGCAGTGCCTTTAAGGCACGCCCCCAATATTGTTGTCCGGCTGGAAATCGGGAGAAATTCGGGTGAATGGTTGTCCCGGGAGATTTTCGGGATAGGCACTGAAATTCGGGAGTCTCCTGGAAAATTCAGGAGGGTTGGCAAGTATGCTTGAAAGGGAATTTGACACAGGTTCCAATGTTCAGTACCGTATCTAAGTTAATTGTTTTACTATGTCCAAATCACTGCTGTGAAAAACGACTAACCACAAAGCTGGTGGTGGCCTAAGACTTTTGCACACGACTGTAACCCCCTAATGCTGAAGTGAGACTGTGGCCTAATCATTTAAATATCTACATAGGAAGACCACAGCTTACAATAAGACCACCCATGTCCTGTTTGACCAATAATATTGGAACATTGTAGCCAGGAGTCTTTACTGGAGCCCAGAGCACTGCAGGGCACCAGAACCACACTCTGGACTTGGCATCATCACCTGGGAATATCTCGGATGAACACGATCAGTCTCACATCGCCATCATCGTTGTGTATCAGCATGTGTCTCCACACGTGCACGGCGCACTTGAAAGCACACTTTAAAATGGTGTCAAGGAGAAAAAAACAAGGAACCAAAAAAAAATCACTTTTTCTTTTTTACACTATTTTTCATTTTCTATCACCTCTGACTGACCTGCAACCTCGCCCAGTTGTCATGGAAACTACTCAGGTCAGTGTTCTCCCCACCGCCAACCCCCTTGCTGATGATGCTCCTGCAATGCATTGTGGGATCCGTGCTTTGCTACTTCACACAACAATGTGCAGTACCGTCAAGGCCAAACATGACAAGCAGAAACACTTCTGTTGTAAGTTGTCTACGTGTGAACGTTTGCCGGGGACCTTCGCATGCTGCCCGGCGTCAACTAAAAAAAAAAAAAATGAAGAAAAACCTCAACGTCACCTCTATATTGTTCTGTTCCTAACGTTTGTATGTATGAGTGTGGCAGTTCTGTATGTATGTGTCAAAGAAAACAACAGTTTATTCAACAGCCAGACGTATGGCAGGCGGGGCTAAAAGGCGACCTCTCATCTCCATTCGTTCTATGCAATTAATCACATTTGGTAAAAAAATGTTTAACACACACAAATACAACCAAATGAGGCGAATCATGGGGGAAAGTCACAATCACTTGCTATCATGTTGTTTTGACATTGTTTATATTGCGAAAAGTAAACTGAGGGTATTTATTTGTGTTAATAATGGTTGGTTCAGGGTGTGTTCATGTCCGGTGGGAAATAGGAGCTTTGGGTGTTTAAGGTTGAACACAAAAGGCACCGCTGATGGCAGAATATATTACTAACAGTTGGGATTAATTTATAATTAGAGATTTATTCAGAAAGATATTCCTATACACACATTTATACATAAATATAGAGAAATAAACGTTATACTGTATACAGATTATAGCAGGGGTGGGAAACCTTTTTCCAGAAATGTCAGGAAAAAATGATGCATTGACCAAACAAATGTTTGTTATCATATTATGATCACTTGTGGGCTTTTTATTGTTTTGAGAACTGCAGGCCGCATGTTTCCCACCCCTAGATTACAGAATATACGTATTCTGCTCAGGGGCTGATGGCTATATGACTCAAAATACAACATACTGTAGTGATGAATGTTTGCTTCTTTCAGATATGTCTAAGATGGTTTATAGAGAAGCACATGTGATACCATTTATAGAAAGAATGCATACAGTATTACTGCGGGCCACTAGTCAAACACGTCAACAATAACTAGAATATAAAAGGAAAACAAATATTTTGTTTTGTGTACAAATCAGTTGAAAATGCCATAAAACACGACTAAAAACTATTTTTTGTGCAATATTAATATATTTATTTCAAATTAAATTTTCTAATAAAAAATATAGGAATATAAAGCTGTAAATTATTTCAGAAAGGAGCAAGACAAGATTTACAGAAACGTAATAATACTGGAAAGTATGTTTATTATAGCCTCATGGGGAGAAACTCAAAAGAGGTCTTAAAAACGGTTTGTTTTGAACATAGATAGGCTCTTCATGGCTTGTGATAATTAAACATTTGCTGATGTCCCCGCCATAAGATATACTTGTCCTGTCTAAATGTTTTAACTCAAGGTGACTTAAATAATTATGCATAAAGCAGCAAGGGCTTTTATCCGATAATATGAGTTATTGAAGAAAGCCATTGAACCTATAGTGCACTCTGTGTGTCTATTTCTAGGAATAATAGTAACAGACGTCACTTGAGGCCGCCAGTGGAGGAATTCACCAGTCCACACTATGTTTAAAGCACAAAAGTAGACAAGAAATATTATATGGAGATTACATTTACTTTTGGAGCAAGCCAACCTCTAACATTCTCCATGCACTTGTAAACTGTTTTGAAGTGGAACGTTGGTAAAATAGAAAAAGCTTTATTTTGGATAATTTATTGTAGGTTGAGGCCCTAAGAGGACACCAAGCCCTCTTTTGTCATCATAGGTTTGCCTGCCTCAGCAATAATTGACCTGTTTGTCTTACATGTTAAAATGATACATGTACTAAATCATTTAAATAAAAACATTTTCCCTCTAAATTTTCAGCAACAAAAATGACAAATGTTTATGTTTTTACAAACATATATGTTTTAATTGTTGTTGTTGTATTTAAATATATATTATAATTTTAGACAATAAATGTGCATCTAAAGATTTTTTTTTTTTCTTAAATTCAACAGCCATGAAACAAAAAATCTACTCACTTGAAAACTTTTTCCCCCAAAAAAATATACACTTTTTATTTTGTACAATTTTGTTATATTGTTTTTTTGACTTAAAAATGGAGATAAAGCTCATCTAATTTAACAGCTAATAAAAATGGCACAGTGTGTAAATATTGCACTTTTAAGTTACAAAAGGTAATTTTCCAGCCAGGTATATGTGGTGGGAAAATACTGCTGTCAACAAAAATCATGTTTCCATTTATTTGATTTATTTTTAAAACAAAGACAAATTCCTTTAGTTTTTATTTATTTATTCAAAAACAGGAAATTTGTCACAACAAAATGTAAATGTGCAATTAAATGTAATTTTATTATTTTTTCCCCCTTCACTTTACAGTCATGAAATAGGACATATGTAAATGTTGCGCTGAGATTTTGGTCTGGGAATCCAAACCATTGGTAACATTCTGTTGTACAGTATGTAGGACAGTGACCATCATCACTGTTTTAGAGAGAAATATCTAGAAGTGAAAAATATACGTATACAAATACAGATATATATGAGGGACATTTAAAATAAGAAAGACAAAGAGAGGAAATAGCTATAAAATCATATTTTTGTTTATAAACATTATTGCAAAATTGCATGCATGAACTGAACCTGCCCTCGCCCATCCTGAAACTCCGCCCACTCAAGCCCCTCCCCTTGACCTTTCGAGCCACGTTGACATTCCACCTTTTGGGCTGCCAAGTTTGTTTTTTTGTATTCTTACAAATTTCTCTCATTGTAAATAGCAGGCGAGAGTCGGTCCACCTTAGACATGGACAACAACATGACAGGCGTGTTCTTTTCAACACGTAAATGTCAGCCGCAGTCATACTAACACACACACACACACACACAGGCACGAGCGGGGTGGGGGCCTTTTGCACACTGCACGGCAACATAAGCTGGAGCGTATGCAAGCCTGAGCCTCCTTACACCCCAACATGTGCTTGTTTTGTGTATACAAACCACTTAACCAACAACAAAAGCTCATTTGAATAATAGCGGACAACAACTTGCATCACATGTGCGTGGCTGGCTCGTGCCGACTGTTTTAAAATCATTCACAAAAAAAAAAAAATCGTAATCTGATATACAAGAAAAGAAAAACATATTGGTCTGTGTGGACTTTCTATAAATGTTGTGTTTGTAAAATGAGATGCCATCAAAAACAAAATGTTGGGGATTTCTTTTTTTTCTGGCTTCCATGTAAATTTTCAGGGGGTAAGGGGTAAATAACAAGGAGGGGGCCTGAAATGGACAATAAGTGTAAAAATATGAATAATAAACAAAAAAGATTGTGGAGATGAAAAAAGGCAGCCTAATAAAGACAACGTGTTCAATTCACTGTTGTAAGTGCAATGAGCTAAACTTCCTGTTCTCCCTATTGTAAAACCTTGTGTATGTTTCCGTGTGTTCCTCCTGTAAATGGGTGTAGTAGACCTGGTGCATCATGCCATGTAATGTGATGAATGACAAATTATGACCTTCTCGACACATTGCAATCAGGAAAAATTAAAGACAAATACATAAAACTCTTGTCCCATTTTGGTGTGGTCTATTCAGCACTCGAGCAATCACAATTTAGTTTGAGGATTGTGCAAAAGCCAAATAACAAGTGGTTTTGTATTGTATACTGGCGGAAATGGAAACTCGGATATACTTTGGAGTAGTCTGTGTAAAACTTGATAGCAGAATAGATTTACTAGTGCCAACTAGGGTTGTACGGTATACCGGTACTAATGAATCAAAAACGGTACTATACTCTGTTTGAAAAGTACCGGTTCGCCATATATATTTATTTTTTTACAGGCATGACGGTGCATCATCACATCGTGACATTCCTGGTTTTACGAGCAGAGGAGCATGTTCGGCAGCGCACAATCACAGAGTACTTACAAGCAGACACAGTGTGTAGACAGAAAAGGGAGAATGGACGCATTTTGGCTTAAAAACTAATAATAAAGGTGAAGTTAGAACACTGAAACGTCCTCAGGAAGAGGTGCTTTAAAATAAGGCTAGCGAGTTAGCGGCTAATGTCCATCCGCAGTCTGCAGTGTTTTAGCTTCTTCTAAATCACTAATAATAATTTATTTGTCGCCTCGGTGGCGACAAATAAAGTGAGTTTTTTTTTACAAGTATCATCCCTGCAGGACGAGGAATATATATACCAGAACATGCTTCACTATACACCGTAGGAGGATACGATAGCTCACCGGCGTCACAGTGTAAACAAACGCCATAGGTGGATCAACACCTGACATCCACTGTAATGATACCAAGTACAAGAGCGTATTTAGTCCTATGATTACATCAAAATCTTTTTTCTTTTTTATAAAAATTCATATTATATTTATAAACTCAGGAAATACGTCCCTGGACACATGAGAACTTAAATTATGACCAATGTATGACCCTGTAACTACTTGGTATCAGATCGATACCTAAATTTGTGGTTTTGATTAATTGAGACTTCTATTAGTAGATTGCAAAGTACAGTACATATTCCGTACAATTGGCCACAAAATGGTAACACCCGAATAAGTTTTTCAACTTGTTTAAGTCGGGGTCCACGTTTATCAATTCATGGTATCATCCAAAACTAATGTAAAGCATCCAAACAACAGAAGAATAAGTGTTTATTACATTTTAACAGAAGTGTAGATAGAACACGTTGAAACGCAAAATAAGCAGATATTAACAGTAAATTAACAAGTAGATTAATAATATTTTTTTACAGCTTGTTTCTAAAGATGTCCGATAATATCTGACTGCCGATATTATCGGCCGATAAATGCTTTAAAATGTAATATCGGAAATTATCGGTATCGGTTTCAAAAAGTAAAATTTATGACTTTTTAAAACACCGCTGTACGGAGTGGTACACGGAGAAGTACAGAGCGCCAATGAACCTTAAAGGCACTGCCTTTGCGTGCCGGCCCAATCACATAATATCTACGGCTTTTCACACACACAAGTGAATGCAAGGCATACTTGGTCAACAGCCATACAGGTCACACTGAGGGTGGCCGTATAAACAACTTTAACACTGTTACAAATATGCGCCACACTGTGAACACCCACCAAACAAGAATGACAAACATATTTTGGGAGAACATCCGCACCGTAACACAACATAAACACAACAGAACAAATACCCAGAACCCCTTGCAGCACTAACTCTTCCGGGACGCTACATTGTACCCCCCACTACCCCCCCTAAACCCCGCCCACCTCAACCTCCTCATGCTCTCTCAGGGAGAGCATGTCCCAAATTCCAAGCTGCTGTTTTGAGGCATGTTAAAAAAAAATAATGCACTTTGGAACTTCAATAATAAATATGGCAGTGCCATGTTGGCATTTTTTTCCATAACTTGAGGTGATTTATTTTGGAAAACCTTGTTACATTGTTTAATACATCCAGCGGGCATCACAACACAATTAGGCATAATAATGTGTTAATTCCACGACTGTATATATCGGTATCGGTTGATATCGGAATTGGTAATTGAGAGTTGGACAATATCGGAATATCGGCAAAAAAAGCCATTATCGGACATCTCTACTTGTTTCTCATAATTTTGACAGAATAATAGAATGGGGAACGACACAATATGTTACTACATATGCCAGCAGACAAATTAGGACTCTTTGTTTGCTTACTTACTACTAAAAGACAACTTGTCTTGTATGTTCACTATTTTATTTAAGGACAAAATTGTTCTTATATTGCAATAGGAAACAGATATTTAATGTACTCTAAGATTTTGTGTTAAAATAAAGCCCATCCATCCATCCATTTCCTATCACTTCAATAATGACATTTTTTTTTGGTTCCCTTTATTTAGAAAAGTATGGAAAAACATTTTGGTACCGGTACCAAAATATAGGTATCAAGACAACCCTCGTGTTTACCATGAATTGATTAACGTGGACCCCGACTTAAACAAGTTGAAAAACTTATTTGGGTGTTACCATTTAGTGGTCAATTGTACGGAATATGTACTTACTCAGTGTCCGCCCTGAGATCGGTAAGTTGTGAGTAGAGATGTCCGATAATATCGGCCGATAAATGCTTTAAAATGTAATATCGGAAATTATCGGTATCGTTTTTTTTATTATCGTATCAGGTTTTTTTTAACGTTTTTTTAATTTATTTTTTAATTAAATCAACATAAAAAACACAAGATACACTTACAATTAGTGCACCAACCCAAAAAACCTCCCTCCCCCATTTACACTCATTCACACAAAAGGGTTGTTTCTTTCTGTTATTAATATTCTGCTTCCTACATTATATATCAATATATATCAATACAGTCTGCAAGGGATACAGTCCGTAAGCACACATGATTGTGCGTGCTGCTGGTCCACTAATAGTACTAACCTTTAACAGTTAATTTTACTCATTTTCATTAATTACTAGTTTCTATGTAACTGTTTTTGTATTGTTTTACTTTGTTTTTTATTCAAGAAAATGTTTTTAATTTATTTATCTTTTTTTTTTTTTTTTTTTTTAAAAAGGACCTTATCTTCACCATACCTGGTTGTCCAAATTAGACATAATAATGTGTTAATTCCACGACCGTATATATCAGTATCGGTTGATATCGGTATCGGTAATTAAAGAGTTGGACAATATCGGAATATCAGCAAAAAGCCATTATCGGACATCCCTAGTTGTGAGCTCAAATCCCAGCCGAGTCACACCAAAGACTATAAAAATGGGACCCATTACCTCCCTGCTTGACATTGGAATTGGGGGTTAAATCATCAAAAATGGTTCCCGGGCGCGCAGGGCCGGCCCGTGGCATAGGCCGTATAGGCAAATGCTAAGGGCGCCGTCCATCAGGGGGCGCCATGCCAGTGCCACAAATGTTGGAGGAAAAAAAAAAAAAAAAAAAAGTTGGTACTATTATTTCTAAATACAAAAAATAATCCCACGTTAATTAAAATGCAATGTAAAGCCTATTTAATAGAAATATTATTGGTTACAACATTACCCCCCCCCCCCCAGCACGGTGCGCCACCTCCCTTCCCGTATCATGACTCTTTACCACATCAGAAAATCAACACAAGATGTCAAAACGGACAAAACTGTCAGGTGCCCAGGGAAGAAAAAAGAGAAAAGGAGGAGAAACGAGAAAAAGACAGAGGTAGCAGGTAGGTAACATTAGCCTACATGAAATTATTTGTCTTTTACAGAATGTGTTAGTAACCTGGCTTTTTAGCATTAAGCTAATGTTACATGATTCGGCAATTGCTAATCAATAAATAGCTAGTTCTGTTTTAACGTCGGGTTAATATTGTGGAGGGGGCTAAATTGTTATGGAAAATAATAATGTAACGTTAGGTAATTAGAGGGGGGGGGGGGTTACCCACATATGCGGTCCTCTCCAAGGTTTCTCATAGTCATTCACATTGACGTCCCACTGGGGTGAGTTTTCCTTGCCCGTATGTGGGCTCTGTACCGAGGATGTCGTTGTGGCTTGTACAGCCCTTTGAGACACTTGTGATTTAGGGCTATATAAATAAACATTGATTGATTGATTGATTGACAGTACTCCCACTTTACATTCCTTAGATCTTTTAAGCAGGTGTTTTTTGTTTACATTGTTATTGCCTTCTGGTTAGCTAATGTTTGCCCTGCAGGTAATAGTCACTTTTCCATCTCTTTATATATTAGGTATAGTTGTAAGCCTAGTTGTTAAAGTGCACATCATTAATGTTAATTAAGCAATATCACATGAGAGGGAACGCTGTTTTTTAATTTGAGCACTGCTGTGATTCGGTTAAAGATAATCATAACATAACATTCTCATATAATCATAACATAACATTCTCATATAATATGTTAATTTGCTTTCTTTAAGTAAAAAAAAAGGTCAAAGACAAAGCTATTCGGTTTCTTGTGAGTATATACACTTCACTGCCGATGTGGGGGGGGGCGCCACCTAAAATCTTGCCTAGGGCGCCAGATTGGTTAGGGCCACCGCTGCTGCTGCTCACTGCTCCCCTCACCTCCCAGGGGGTGATCAAGGGTGATGGGGTCAAATGCAGAGAATAATTTCGCCACACCTAGTGTGTGTGTGACAATCATTGGTACTTTAACTTTACTGTGCAATCTACTAATAAAAGTTTCAATCAATCAAAAAAGTCAACACAGCCACCATTGCCTTAACTAGCTGGCAACGCAATGGCGGGGCTGCTTTGACATACAAGTGTTTTGAGTTAAGAGCAATTAATGGGACGCAGCTGGTGAGTTGAAGTACCGCTGTATATTAAAAATGGACTTTCTATAGTATAGTCCCTTGGGAAGATATTAGATATGTTCCTCCACATGAAATTAGTTGACAAATACCACAATATGTACGTCCATAAACATTCATGAAATGCGTTCAACATTGCAATTAGCAGTTAGCTTACCCGGTTGTGTGAACGTGGCCAGTAAGGAAAGAACTGCCGGCGTAATAATTCCTAAGGAAGGTCATAACAAGAAGCATTATCTACTACTTAAATCACCTTTCTAAAGTTAAAATACTACAATTATACTCAACATTTTTACTTGAAGTGACGCACCGGCCGGCGTTGATTGACGTCTGTCGAGTTGCCTCACGGCCAAATGTATCCCTCCGCGTGACCACTGCACTGTTTCGGCTTGTGGGTGGAACTATTTGATAGGCGGAAGAGCCGCATTACATATTTTAACTGGGTATAGCTTTCAATCCTAAGTGCACAATGCATTGGTGAAAATGATAGCCAAATATGTTGTATGAATTGTTTTAAGAATATAGAAAGTGTTTATGAGTGTGTGTGAAAGTTATTTGATTGAAACTTTTATTAGTAGATTGCACAGTACAGTACATATTCCGTACAATTGACCACTAAATGGTAACACCCCAATAAGTTTTTCAACTTGTTTAAGTCGGGGTACACGTTAATCAATTCATGGTATATTTATAAAGACTAAATGCATATAATATTCATCCATTTTCTACCGCTTGTCCCTTTCAGGGTCACGGGGGGGTCGCTGGAGCCTATCTTAAAAATCATAAATCAGTGTCACTACTTGCTGGAACGCCCATCCATCTTCTTCCGCTTATCCGAGGTCGGGGCACGGGGGCAGCAGCCTAAGCAGGGAAGCCCAGACTTCCCTCTCCCCAGCCACTTTGTCCGGCTCCTCCCGAGGCGTTCCCAGGCCAGCCGGGAGACATAGTCTTCCCAACGTGTCCTGGGTCTTCCCCCGTGGCCTCCTCCCGGTCAGATGTGCCCTAAACACCTCCCTAGGGAGGCGTTCGGGTGGCATCCTGACCAAATGCCCGAACCAACTCATCTGGCTCCTCTCGATATGTAGGAGCAGCAGCTTTACTTTGAGCTCCTCCCGGATGGCAGAGCTTCTCACCGGTATAGCTCGGTTGGTTGAGTGGCCGTGCCAGCAACTTGAGGGTTCTAGGTTCGATCCCCGCTTCCACCTACCTAGTCACTGCCGTTGTGTCCTTGGGCAAGGCACTTTACCCACCTGCTCCCAGTGCCACCCACACTGGTTTAAATGTAACTTAGATATTGGGTTTCACTTTGTAAAAGCGCTTTGAGTCACTAGAGAAAAGCGCTATCCATCCATCCATCTTCTTCCGCTTATCCGAGGTCGGGGCACGGGGGCAGCAGCCTAAGCAGGGAAGCCCAGACTTCCCTCTCCCCAGCCACTTCGTCCAGCTCCTCCCGGGGGATCCCGAGGCGTTCCCAGGCCAGCCGGGAGACATAGTCTTCCCAACGTCTCCTGGGTCTTCCCCCGTGGCCTCCTCCCGGTCAGATGTGCCCTAAACACCTCCCTAGGGAGGCGTTCGGGTGGCATCCTGACCAAATGCCCGAACCACCTCATCTGGCTCCTCTCCATGTGGAGGAGCAGCGGCTTTACTTTGATGGCAGAGCTTCTCACCCCATCTCTAAGGGAGAGCCCCGCCACCCGGCGGAGGAAACTCACTTCGACCACTTGTACCCGTGATCTTGTCCTTTCGGTCATAACCCAAAGCTCATGACCATAGGTGAGGATGGGAATGTAGATCGACCGATAAATTGAGAGCTTTGCCTTCCGGCTCAGCTCCTTCTTCACCACAATGGATCGATACAGCGTCCGCATTACTGAAGACGCCGCACCGATCCGCCTGTCGATCTCACGATCCACTCTTCCCTCACTCGCGAACAAGACTCCTGGGTACTTAAACTCCTCCACTTGGGGCAGGGTCTCCTCCCCGACCCGGAGATGGCACTCCACCCTTTTCCGGGCGAGAACTATGGACTCGGAGGTGCCGATTCTCATCACGCTCGGCTGCGAACCGCCACCCACCAATAACAGAGGACACACTGCACACGATTGGGGGGAAAAACACAACGGTTAGCAACTGAAACTAAGGATTTATTAGTAGACATTCCCTTGTCCATGGATTTACCAAGCTGTCCACAAAATGCTTATACCATCGGCCCACCTAAAATTAAAAACCTCTGGTACAATGTACTCACCCTCTCCCCCCCCCCCAAAAAAAACAGGTTTAAATACTATAAAAATAAATCAATTGCACAAAATGTAATTTTGCATGTGATTACTTTGTGTAACACTCCGTACACAATAGAACATCAACAGCCACATAATAGAGAGAGAGAGAGAAAAAATTAGGACAAAACAAAAAAAAAAGAATATAGGACCTAGAAGGACATTTTCTCAAGTAAAATTCGGAATATGTATTGATGGAAGTGACAGTTGTACCATTTTTTTTTTTTTTTTGCCGTGTTAACAGTGCAAACTACACAAACGTCTAAACAATGCACTGGAGTAGTGTTTGTCTACCTGTGTATTTTAAGCTCACAAAAACAAGGGGAGCAACGTTGGCGGATGTAACAAGCATCGAGACAATTTGGTTAATAAGTGCTTTGAAAAACAAAGTGGCCAAAATAGCACATTTTTAACAGTGACGGGTCGGCTGCAACAAAAGGGATTTTTAAACAACTACTACTATACAGTCGGCACAAAAGCTGTCAACAATCATGATTTCTTTTTTCTTTGCACTAACATTCACAAGGAATGGACTATAAACTCTGTGTGCTGCAGAATTGATGCCCTTAACATCCTACTAGTCTAAAGTAGACTATTTACACAGCATGTTAACGTTAGTCAATGTCAAGGGGTTTACGTTGTGCGTAATATGGCTTGAAAGGGTCTGTTTATATTAATATAATCGTTCATTACTCGCTCATTTTGGATTATTGTGCATGTTTCGCCACTTTATGACACTGTAACATCGTGAATAATTGGTAAAAATGGACATTGTTTATTTCCGCAGTGGAACCTCCAATGGCAAACCACCACCAAAATTTGGAGTTCAACCAAATTTTCTGGACTAATATTCAACTAGTCAATCAAAATGTCTACCATCACCTAAATGTGTCACACCACCAGTGTGTTTATTTTTTTAATTTTTTGTTTTTTTGTGACGCCACCACAATAACTTTCATTTTGAAAGGGTGATAATAACCGTGCAACCGAAGATTGTGAAAAATATCAATTAGGCACAATTGTAATTACGGAATCAGATGCTATGGTAAAGAGCATGTAGCTAATGCCTAGCATTAAAATGAGAAGCTTTCCAACAAATACCTTCAAAGAGTAGTTTGGATCCAGTTTAGCTTTATTGTAGAATATTTATTCTTTTGACTTGTTAGACAGTTAGGAATGTTAAAATGATACTTGAAAAATGTCCTGAAATGATTGAATTCACTTCTTTGGAGGTTCCACTGGATTACATGTTGGAGTTTGTGTGATTTTCTTTTCAGCTCAACTTCAATGTATAATAAATGACACCTCGTGAGATGCTCTGTGACATACAGCGTGTTGTATTTTTGAGTGATTGTGTCAACCCATGAAGGAGCGCTCACATCTCAAAGATGCTCATGACTCGCTTCCATTACTTCAAGCAACTTCCCTAATAGTGATGTTTTTCCCATCCAGATTGGTTGGTCCGTGACGTGGAGAAATAAGTATGGATGCGCGACAGATAGATGTTTTTCGGGGAGAACAGTCACACATGTAAGGCGTAAAATCCTTATTGAAGGAAGACGAGAGGGAGTGGACGAGGAGACTTGTGGCCTCTTTGCAAGTTAAATGATGAAGGCTTTAGTTCTTGGCGAGTCCCTCCAAGGGTTGACAAGGTCCGATGTTTGTCGGCTTTAGAAAGGCGGAGCAGGAAAAAAAAGGCCAAGGCAAACGGACCATCAGTAGATATCAGGCAGGTTGTTGTAGTTTCTGTTGAAGTAACCACCAGAGTAGATCCAGTCCTGAGAGCCGGTGCACGGGTTGGTGCCAGTTTGGAACCACCTTCAAACAAAAATCACAGCAGGATAAGACAAGTAAGATATTTACAGTTGTGCTCAATAGTTTACATACCCTGGGAGAATTTATGATTTCTTGGCCATTCTTCAGAGCAGGGGTCACCAACGCGGTGCCCGCGGGCACCAGGTAGCCCGTAAGGACCAGATGAGTAGCCCGCTGGCCTGTTCTAAAAATAGCTCAAATAGCAGCACTTACCAGTGAGCTGCCTCTATTTTTTTTAAATTTTATTTATTTACTAGCAAGCTGGTCTCGCTTTGCCCGACATTTTTAATTCTAAGAGAGACAAAACTCAAATAGAATTTGAAAATCCAAGAAAATATTTTAAAGACTTGGTCTTCACTTGTTTAAATTCATTAATTTTTTTACTTTGCTTCTTATAACTTTCAGAAAGACAATTTTAGAGAAAAAATACAACCTTAAAAATGATTTCAGGATTTTTAAACACATATACCTTTTTAACTTTTAAATTCCTTCCTCTTCTTTCCTGACAATTTAAATCAATGTTCAAGTAAATTTATTGTTTTTATTGTAAAGAATAATAAATACATTTTAATTTAATTCTTCATTTTAGCTTCTGTTTTTTCGACAAAGAATATTTGTGAAATATTTCTTCAAACTTATTATGATTAAAATTTTAAAAAAATATTCTGGCAAATCTAGAAAATCTGTAGAATCAAATTTAAATATTTTTTCAAAATCTTTTGAATTTATTTAAAAAATTTTGTTCTGGAAAATCTAGAAGAAATAATGATTTGTCTTTGTTAAAAATATAGCTTGGTCCAATTTGTTATATATTCTAACAAAGTGTAGATTGGATTTTAACCTATTTAAAACATGTCATCAAAATTCTAAAATGAATCTTAATCAGGAAAAATTACTAATGATGTTCCATAAATTATTTTTTAAATTTTTTCAAAAAGATTCGAATCAGCTAGTTTTTCTCTTCTTTTTTTCGGTTGAATTTTGAATTTTAAAGAGTCGAAATTGAAGATAAACTATGTTTCAAAATTTAATTGTCATTTTTTTCGTGTTTTCTCCTCTTTTAAACCGTTCAATAAAGTGTAAATATCGTTAATTATTAATATAAACATAGAGTTAAAGGTAAATTGAGCAAATTGGCTATTTCTGGCAATTTATTTAAGTGTGTATCAAACTGGTAGCCCTTCGCATTAATCAGTACCCAAGAAGTAGCTCTTGCTTTCAAAAAGGTTGGTGACCCCTGCTTCAGAGAATATTAATGATAACACAAAAACCTTTCTTCCACTCATGCTTAATAGTTGTGTGAAGCTATTTATTGGCAAACAACTGTGTTTACTATTTTTAAATCAAAATGACAAAAGAAAGTACCCAAATGACCCTGATCAAAAGTTTACATACCCCAGTGACTTTGATCTGATAACATGCCATAGAAGTTATGGAAATACATAAAATAGTTGTGTAATTTGGGTGCTAGTAAGGAATCTCGTTTCTTATTCATACCCTAAAAAAATGGAAAACCGTACTTTGCGGAATTATTTACTAAACTTGTATCTAAATTCAGTTTTTGTTAAAAACGAAATTAATAGAATTTTAGTTCCTACAATAAAAGAGAGCAAGATAATCTGGAGCGAGCAGAGAACTCTCTGAGAGGAGCCTCACTGAAACTCAGAGGCTTTGATCAATAACGTGTGTTATTGTACGCGTGTGTTTGTGTGTGTGTGTGTTTGTGTGTGAGAGTCGAACCGTGTAGACCACTCATCGTTATGCTTGGCTCTCTCCTTTCTGGAAGCTCGCTGTTTATCCTCCAGTCTCTCCTTCTCCTGACTGGCTTCTTCTGTATTAACACAACACACAGTAGCAATGTTACTGACCATAGAATACTGCTTCCTAAGTAGTGGGATGGCTAGTCCTTACCCAGAAAGTCAGGAGTCCTGCTTAAACGTTTCAAACTGAGGTAATTAACTTAACTTGAAAATGATTTTAAGTTGTTGGAGATGTTATCAGCTCATTTTATGAATCTACAGTATTTTGGTCTGTCTGCAGAATGCTGGTGCCATCAACTCATACAGTTGTTTGTCAATTCAGCATTAATGACAGAAAATAACTGAAAACCACTGCCATGGATCGATTAAAACAACTCACCACACACTCAAATACTGAAGAATAACAGTCAAGTGAAGAGGTTTGTGTTGTGTTGGCAGTTGCAACGACGTCCAGCAGATGGCAACATTGTTTAATTTTTTTTACCAATACAATACTAAACAATTTACCCATTTTGCCATTTTCCATGGCTCTGATGTCAGGTCTGAAGCGACAATCCGTGGGTGCCATGGTGGCCTCCATTCCCGGCTCCAGTTCATTGAGAGCCATTGCAAAGTTGGTGAAGTTATACATCTGTTGGACAACCGCATTTGAGAAGCTGTAAGTGTGGTATTGTCTCACATAGATCGCTCCTTTTTTTCCCCTTTTCTTTTCATACCCGAGCAGAATGAGCCGGTCTAGAATCTATCCTCCACAGCAGAGTACTTCCTGGTACAACCGATACCGTCTCTTGGACCTCTGGCATGTCATCCGCGTCATCATTGTCCGATCTCGCTTGTTCTTCCTGAAAATAAATGTTATTCATTAAATTATTTTTCCGAATTTCACTTTAATTACCCTTTCTATTATGAATGTGATCATAGGGAAGGATTACTAATCAACTGACATGTTTGTGCTTCTTATCTCCTTTCTTCTCAGACTTCTTGTGGGCCTCGTAGGCCTGAGGGTCAATGCTCCACATGCACTCTGTCCACTTCCCATAGATGACACAATACTTCTTTTTACTGGAGCACCGCAAAGAAAGAGCGACAGAGGACAAGGACAAAACAAATAAGTCGATTACAAAGAAAGAGGAATGCCTGGAACAACATTCTCAGAATTGCATCTCATGGGGAAATAGTCTTAGTGTGGGTGACACAATTATCAAGGCTAACCTCTTATCCTGGATGTATCCCTCCACTTTGTGCAGCTCTTTGCCAAACATGCCACAGGGCTTGAAATTCAACACACACTTGTCTCCAGTGCTGTGGGGAAGAAAAGCAAAAGCACTTAACATCTCTCAGCAAACTTTTACAAAGCTGAAACCTGCTACTAAATAGCGATGGACAGCGTCGGTTTATCTTTGCCGAGATCAAGATCAAGATATGATAAAACAAGAGATTTTGCATTTGTTTCACTCTGTATCCAGTACAATATTACTAAAGGTTTGATAGGTCATAACAGACCTGTTGAAGAAATTATAAGAGTACTACACCTACTAATTTTAAAATGTTAATTAAACTTTGTGTTATTTTTACTCGGTGTTAGTATCAGCAGCGGTTTCTATTTACATTGTGCTTTATTTTTCAAATGTTCACTGTTTTTATGGTTTAAAAATGGCCCACAGGCTGGACTTTTTTTATATATATATATATATATATATATATATATATATATATATATATATATATATATATATATATATATATATATATATATATATATATATATATATATATACACACACACTACTGTTCAAAAGTTTGGGGCCACATTGAAATGTCCTTATTTTTGAAGGAAAAGCACTGTACTTTTCAATGAAGATAACTTTAAACTAGTCTTAACTTTAAAGAAATACACTCTATACATTGCTAATGTGGTAAATGACTATTCTAGCTGCAAATGTCTGGTTTTTGGTGCAATATCTACATAGGTGTATAGAGGCCCATTTCCAGAAACTATAACTCCAGTGTTCTAATGGTACAATGTGTTTGCTCATTGGCTCAGGAGGCTAATTGATGGTTAGAAAACCCTTGTGCAATCATGTTCACACATCTGAAAACAGTTTAGCTCGTTACAGAAACTACAAAACTGACCTTCCTTTGAGCAGATTGAGTTTCTGGAGCATCACATTTGTGGGGTCAATTAAACGCTCAAAATGGCCAGAAAAAGAGAACTTTCATCTGAAACTCGACAGTCTATTCTTGTTCTTAGAAATGAAGGCCCAAACTTTTGAACGTTAGTATATATATATATATATATATATATATATATATATATATATATATATATATATATATATATATATATATATATATATATATATATATATAAAAATTAGTGAGCAATTAGTGTTGCTCACTAATTAAAAATTGTGTATGTGTGTATATATATATATATATATATATATATATATATATATATATATATATATATATATATATATATATATATATATATATATATATATATATATATGATTTGCACACTCTAACCTACCTACAGCACAATAGGGGTAATTTTGCCTTTAAATTTGATCAGTTATTATCCAATCCTGGAATAAGTTACCGATACACATTAGAGACTGTGATAACTATCCACTTTTCAAAAAAAAAACTTAAACACTGGCTAAAAATAAATCAGACATGAACCCATTAAACCATTAAACACTGTGTCCAGACTTCAGCCCGTTCCAGTGGGCTTCTGGCCAGCGTATTTGAAGCTGTGAGTGAATTGTCTGTCCTGGTCTATTGTCTTGTACTTGTGTATTGCAACTGTTTGTCTTGTCTGTTTTATGAAGTCTTACCTATTTGGTTCTTATTTCTGTCATCGTGGTTTTAAAGTCTTATGTGTCTCACTGTGTTATTTAAGAAACCTGCCTTGGGACTACGGCCGAAAATGAGCATTTATGATAAGTCCGGTGCATTTACAGTTTATTCAAGTGTTGATTAATGTGCACTGTCCCAATTAAATAAATGTAAAAAAAAATGTAAAAAATTTAGAGCATGTTTTACTATTATTAGATTTAGTGGTGTGATGTCATATTCCTCATAGGTGCATTGAGCAGCCCAAGACAAAATGCATACCGTATGAAAAATGATTGACCTAATTGGTGGGTTGGTTATGTAATGCAAAACTACGGCCCGTGGGCCAAGTGCACCCTGCTAGCATGTTCATTTTGACCCGCGGAGCCGCAGATTTAATTTCAAATATCTGACAGTGTGATTGCTGAGAATTTTCCACCATCTTGTAGACATGGTGAGTATTTCACATTGAAGACCGTGAGATGCACTTTGTGGTGCACATAGCACAGCATTTTTATATATTACCCAATCCAAATAACCTTTACCAATCAAATAAACTAACTCAAAAAGTCAACACACATGGTCACACATAACACAACCTGCTCACTGAACTTTGTGGATTGTAAAAAAAATGTGTCCATAATTCAAAAGTACACCCATTTAAATCCTCTGCACTGCAAGATGGGAAAAATGCAAGCACTTAACCATGTTTGGCGCATTTTAGCTGCTTGATATTTCTGATTGATTACAACATTTTAAGGAGGTCGTCACGGAAGTAAAGTAGGAGTCGACCTTTCACATACTCTTAACATTCAATAATTTTAATTATTAGGAATGTCCGATAATGGCTTTTTGCCGATATCCAATATTCCGATATTGTCCAACTATTTAATTACAGATACCGATATCAACCGATACCGATATCAACCGATACCGTTATCAACCGATACAGATATCAATCGATACCGATATATACAGTCGTGGAATTAAAACATTATTATGCCTAATTTGAACAACCAGGTATTGTGAAGATAAGGTCCTTTTTTAAAAAATTAATAAAATAAAATAAGATAAATACATTAAAAACATTTTCTTGAATAAAAAAGAAAGTAAAACAATATAAAAACAGTTACATAGAAACTAGTAATTAATGAAAATTAGTCAAATTAACTGTTAAATGTTAGTACTATTAGTGGACCAGCAGCACGCACAATCATGTGTGCTTACGGACTGTATCCCTTGCAGACTGTATTGATATATATTGATATATAATGTAGGAACCAGAATATTAATAACAGAAGGAAACAACCCTTTTGTGTGAATGAGTGTAAATGGGGGAGGGAGGTTTTTTGGGTTGGTGCACTAATTGTAAGTGTATCTTGTGTTTTTCATGTTCATTTAATAAAAAATAAAAAAAATATTTTAAAAAAACGATACTGATAATAAAAAAAACGATACCGGTAATTTCGGCAGGCCGATATTATCAGACATCTCTATTAATTATTAATTATATATACATGCAGTCGGGCTTTCGGCCCCCGGCCAAAATTTTTTTAGCCCAATGCAGCCCCCAATTCAGAAAGTTTGGACACCCCTGATGTAATACATTAGTGGTACGCCAAAGAATAACTTGAATAAAGTACAGTGCTTTGTTTCCCTATATTCAAACACATTGTTACTGTTCAAACAGTGTGTAATGTTACAGTGGCCAAAAATATTAAATATACTTGTTAAATAAAACCTCTGCCTTGTTTTTAATGAATACTAGGCCTACTACGCTACTGTATTTTAATGTTGGTCATTATGCTGATACTTGGAGAGCCAAATCACTGCATTAGTGTAAACAATACAAATATTAGAATCATATGCCCACAATTCTTCTTGGACAGACCACTACATTCCTATTAAGTCCAGGTAAAAATGTAGTGTCAAAACTACTTAAAATGAAAAGCTGTTGCTCTTTGTAAGTGTGTGACTATGACAACACAAGCATTGCCAAGCCTTTCTGTATGAATAAAGGATGGTAAATCAAATCTAGTAATTATAAATATTTGATTAGAAGCTTTTTGTATGATATGTTTGAACACAAGGTATATTTGAAAGACTCAGTTCCTTTCATTACGGAGGCAATCAATTCTTAGAAAAATGTTTCACAGGAGTGCAAGTGTCTCCGTACACCATTTCGTCTCTTTAATTACAAAGCTGACACTTGTTACAGTTATTATAACCAGGAAGCAGCCTCGGCTCAATTGTGGATTGGTTTTTACAACAATTTCCTTACAGACTGCACAGGCGTATCTGCTTAATACGAGAACACTGCGCAGCAATAAAGCTGCAAGGTGAGTGGAGTTTACCTGTGGTTGACTATTTCCACTGTGCCGTACTGTTCTATCCACAGTTTGCCCAGGATGATGTTGTGCACACAGCAGTGAGGGTTACTCCAAGTGTATGTCTCATTGTGCCTAGGTCATGAAGAGAAGTAACAGAGACATTAAAAGGGCACAGCGCATTTTTTGGGAATTGTATTCACAATCTATATATTAGACAAGAACACATATGTTTTTCTTTTTTTATGCATTCTAATTCGTAAAATAGGGCAAGTACGAGGCGGCTAACAATGCAGCTAATGGGAGTACTCTATTACGCCTAGAAAGCCCTCTAAAAACATCCAAACCCCGCCAAAAATACTCCATTTACATCTTGTGACCTGCATATTAACCAAGTTTTAGCCATTTTGTTATTATGAGCACAAACAAACTATTCTTTGCGGCATCGTGATCACAGAGAGAAAAAGAGCTTAGGCAGCTACGGTATTGACATATTCAGCTGGTGCATTGTCTCTGAGCTTGTGAAAGTTAATTCTACAATATAAATCATGCCTCTCACCTGTATAGTAAAAGGCTGTGGCCATAAACTGAGAAGTTGGTCAACTTCGACATTAAACTTACACCCGGAGATGGCGGGAAATATGTGAAAAAAAAATATATTATATATATATATATATATAATGCATGAGGATTAGGATTCATTCTTCACCTGAATGGTAAATTATGAACGTCCCATCAGTCGGCATCACAGTAAGAGCAGACATTGTCAAGTGTTGGTTCTATTATGTTAATAGCTTGTATTTCTTGTTTAGCACTTAACAATTCTACTACATGATGCTTAGTGTTTCACTGAAGTTGCATCTGTTTAACACACAACTTCTGAAACTTGTAACTCATCCTTTTTATGTACAGGCTTAAAAATATAAGGTTCTGGGGCCGTACTTATCAAGCTTCTTAGAGTGCCATTTTACACTTAAGTCCTGAGAATTTGCGAAATTTAGTCCTACTCTCAAACTTAAGAATAAAAGCTTTTTATCAACGTTCTTAAGTCTAAGAATCACTCCTACTCTCCACGATATTTAAGAGACCTTCAGAGGTGTCTTAAGTGGTTAGGAGTTGCCAGCAGGGGATGGCACTGAGGCAAGAGAGACGTGCGCGAACGTTCAGGGAACGGAACAATGTTTTTTGTTTTTTTGATGACGAGCAGCTGATCAAACGGTATCGTTTAGACAGAGCGGATATTATTTTTGTCACAGATTTAATACTTTTCGATTCTTTGTTGATTTCTGCATGTGTCTGCAGTGGGCTAGTATATATAGAGCCACCCACACCAGTTTCAAATTAGTTGCCTAATTAATGAATTGGAAAGAAAATGTTATGACAGTAGCGTATGTGTGTGGCCGTGAGGTGAGTGACGTCAGTGAGTGTGTGGGCAAGAGAAGAGAGGGAGCGGTAGCGTGAGTGCCGCCGGGAACTAGTTTGTTTTGTATTATTTTGTAGATTATTGTCAAAATTTACACTCCCATTGTCCACTTAAATATTTCCAAGATATTTCTTTATTCTTAGACAACGGATTCCCTTCCGTGATTGGTCAATTCTATGGACACAGAAATGACGTCACCTAAAATTCCGTTTACGACACATAGTAATGTCGTAATTCAGCTCTGAGTGTGACACTTAAGATTCAGTCCTACACTTCGCTGAAAGTGTGAGTAAGACGCTTGATAACTAACTTTTAAGTGCAGCTTTCAGCGAAGAATTTATTTACTCTTAAGTCAACTCTTAGCAGACTTCTTAGGAGTAATTCTAAGAAGCTTGATAAGTACGGCCCCTGGATCATAAATATTCCCAAAGTAGGGTTGTACGTTATACTGGTACTAATAAAGTACTGCCGTACTAATGAATTAAAAGCGATACTATACTGCCTTTGAAAAATACCGGTACTTCTTTTTTCATCTGCATGCTGCCATTCGGCGGTGACGTACAGAGCAGAGGCGCATGATGTTTACTGTGTCAAAACGCACACATAAAGTGCATACAAGCAGAAACAATGTGAAAAGGGAGTATAGCAAAAAACGGCTATCCTAGTGGTTAATCAAGAGGGTGCGTGAAGCGCAATATGGTATTTGCGCTTTAAAAAAATCGATAAAGGTGACGCTTTAAACACGGAAGCGCTACACTGCAAGCTCTGCTTTAAAACATGCCTCGCCAAAGGTGGCTTTAAAGTATTACCTTTGTATCAAACTTAGGTACATATATAAATAACAAGCAATTAAAACTGCACAACTCTCTCGTTTGAATCACATATTAAGAGTGTTACTAAAACGGCCTTCTTTCATCTCCGTAATATCGCTAAAATTCGTTCTATTTTGTCCACTAGCGACACTGAGATCATTATTCATGTGTTCATTACGTCTCGTCTCGATTACTGTAACGTATTATTTTCGGGTCTCCCTATGTCTAGCATTAAAAGATTACAGTTGGTACAAAATGCTGCTGCTAGACTTTTGACAAGAACAAGAAAGCTTGATCATATTACGCCTATACTGTATATACCTTTATATATACCTATTAGGGCTGCAACTAACGATTAATTTGATAATCGATTAATCTGTCGATCATTACTTCGATTAATCGATTAATAATCGGATAAAAGAGACCAACTACATTTCTATCCTTTCCAGTATTATATTGAAAAAAAACAGCATACTGGCACCATACTTATTTTGATTATTATTTCTCTGCTGTTTGTACATGTTGCAGTTTATAAATAAAGTTTATTTAAAAAAAAAAAAAAAAAAAATTGCCTCTGCGCATGCGCATAGCATAGATCCAACAAATCGATGACTAAATTAATCGCCAACTATTTTTATAATCGATTTTAATCGATTTAATCGATTAGTTGTTGCAGCCCTAATACCTATACTGGCTCACCTGCACTGGCTTCCAGTGCACTTGAGATGCGACTTCAAGGTTTTACTACTTACGTATAAAATACTACACGGTCTAGCTCCATCCTATCTTGCT
This sequence comes from Entelurus aequoreus, assembly GCF_033978785.1. Classification (NCBI taxonomy): domain Eukaryota; kingdom Metazoa; phylum Chordata; class Actinopteri; order Syngnathiformes; family Syngnathidae; genus Entelurus; species Entelurus aequoreus. The sequence goes on from NC_084737.1 coordinate 75,247,606, forward strand.
GATTGTATTGTACCATATGTCCCGGCAATAAATCTGCGTTCAAAGTACTCCGGCTTATTAGTGATTCCCAGAGCCAAAAAAAAGTCAGCGGGCTATAGAGCGTTTTCTATTCGGGCTCCAGTACTCTGGAATGCCCTCCCGGTAACAGTTAGAGATGCTACCTCAGTCGAAGCATTTAAGGCCCATCTTAAAAGTAATTTGTATACTCTAGCTTTTAAATAGACCCCCCTTTTAGACCAGTTGATCTGCCGTCTCTTTTCAGCACAGATGACGCGCTAGCTGTTCAAATTCGGGACCCGGGATGGACCACTCATCTGTGCATCAGTTGATGACGTCTCTGCGCTGCTGTCTTGCCTCCACCCAAGACGATCTCCGGCTGGCACCACTATGGACTGGACTCTCACACTATGATCTAGATCCACTCGACGTCCATTGCACCGGTCGCCCAGGGGGGGGGGGGTCCCCACATCTACGGTCCCCTCCAAGGTTTCTCATTGTCATCCCATTGGGTTGAGTTTTTTCTTGCCCTGATGTGGAATCTGAGCCGAGGATGTCGTGGCTTGTGCAGCCCTTTCAGACACTCGTGATTTAGGGCTATATCAGTGGTTCTTAACCTGGGTTCGATCGAACCCTAGGGGTTCGGTGAGTCGATCTCAGGGGTTCGGCGGAGGTCAAAACACACCCGACTCATCGTGTAAATAAAAACTTCTCACTATCGGCGTATTACGGATACGGCAACAGCAGAAGTCACACTGATTTGCAGGCGTATCATTTGTTGTGAGTTTATGCACTGTGTTGGTTTTGTTCTTTGAACAAGGTGATGTTCATGCACGGTTCATTTTGTGCACCAGTAAAAAAACATGGGAACACTTTAGTATGGGAACATATTCACCATTAATTAGTTGCTTATTAACATGCAAATTAGTAACATATTGGCTCTTAACTAGTTATTATTAAGTACTTATTAATGCCTTATTCGGCATGGCCTTATTATAACCCTAACCCTCTAACCCTGCCCCTAACCCTAACCAAATAACTCTAAATTAAGTCTTTGTTACTTACAATATGTTCCCCATACTAAAGTGTTACCAAAAACATATAACTTTGTCTTGAATTTGAAAAAAAAACATTTTATTTTTTACTAAAGAAGGGTTCGGTGAATGCGCATATGAAACTGGTGGGGTTCGGTACCTCCAACAAGGTTAAGAACCACTGGGCTATATAAATAAACTTTGAATGGTTGATTGATTGATGACAAGGAGTTTAAAAACACAGGGGGTAATAATATAGTTAACTATCTCCTCTGCTGTGCACATACAGATAAGTAGACGCTCACACAGATGGTTGGCTTGTAGCCAAAAATTAGCACAGTCAAAACCGCCCACGTAGCGTAAATTAATGCGAATAAAATGACTAAATGTCATAACAAATTTCTATAATTTGTGCTTTATCTTTAACAATGTGTGTTTTACTTGCTAAATGTTTTATCTGTGTAGTTTTATCCATAGTATTGTTTTTTAGTATTTACTAATGATTGCATTTGTCTTAAGCCAGACCAAGAGTGGCAACCATAAACATGAAGCATTTAATACAATGTCAATAAAGCTTTCTATTAAACCTACTGTAATCCTACATTATGGCAGGCTATATGTAATATATACTTGTAAATTGTTCTTTGAGTGCAATAGGAAACATGTTTAATGTATCATACGATTTTCTGTTAAATTAAGCCAATAGGACATTTTTTGTGGTGCCCTTTGTTGTGAAAAGTATCAATATAAAGCTTGGCACCTGTACCAAAATTTTGGTATTGGGACAACGCTATCCCAAAGTAATCGAGTTGTCGCTCAGAAAGTCTGTCAAGAGTACTAGTGTTGTTTTTGAAGGGAAAAGCAAACATTGTGATGCTTCAGTGAAATTTAAATGTCACCGTATGGTCAAAATTACACAAATATGTAAATATTACATGTTATAATGAATGTGCCTGTTACTATATTACATATATACTTACAGCGTGTATATAAAATGTTGATGGAGGTTTTTGGATGTTTTTAGAGTGCTTTATAGCGGAATAAAGCGACTCCCATTGGTTCCATTGTTAGCTGACTTTTGCTAATGTTTATTTACGAGTTAGAGTGCATAAAAAAAGAAAAACGTGTGTTTGTCTTACATAAAGATTGTGAATCATAGGCAAAAAAATTTAAAAGTGCCTTTAGATAGAAGAAACCAAGGAAGAGTGTTGAAGAGGAAAATGGACAAGAAATTACTCACTTAAGAATCTCTAGTGTGATGGTCCCTTTAGGCTCTGCTTCAACACTCTTTCCCCAGAATTTGAGTTTGGGGTAGATGGAGCCGTGGAAGACAAAGTCTCCAGCCAGGCTCTCGGCATGGAAGGCACTCACTGGGGGATGATGGGATACTTGCTCTGCTATCAGACGGAAACCTTGATCCTCTCTGGAGAGGCAGGGAGGCACATGAAGGATAAACATACTGGTAAAAACACACATACATGTGTGTGTGTGTGTGTGTGTGTGTGTGTGTGTGTGTGTGTGTGTGTGTGTGTGTGTGTGTGTGTGTGTGTGTGTGTGTGTGTGTGTGTGTGTGTGTGTGTGTGTGTGTGTGTGTGTGTGTGCGCGTGTGTACCTGCTAAGTTCATAAGTCTCTCCCAGTAGAGGGTTGAAGGGTTTTCCAGTTCGCTCCCACTGAGACGCAACAGCTGACACAGCAAAGGCAGCCACTGCCTGAGGAAACACAATTAGGCTCCATTAGTTGTTATTCTGCTACTTTATTATCACGCAACTAGAGATGTCCGATAATATCGGTCTGCCGATGTTATCGGCCGATAAATGCGTTAGAATGTAATATCGGGAAATTATCGGTATCGGTTTTTTTATTATCAGTATCGGTTTGTTTTTTTTGGTTTTCTTTTTTTTGTTTTTTTTATTAAATCCACATAAAAAACACAAGATACACTTACAATTAGTGCACCAACCCAAAAAACCTCCCTCCCCCATTTACACTCATTCACACAAAAGGGTTGTTTCTTTCTGTTATTAATATTCTGGTTCCTACATTATATATCAATATATATCAATACAGTCTGCAAGGGATACAGTCCGTAAGCACACATGATTGTGCGTGCTGCTGGTCCACTAATAATACTAACCTTTAACAGTTAATTTTACAAATTTTCATTAATTACTAGTTTCTATGTAACTGTTTTTATATTGTTTTACTTTCTTTTTTATTCAAGAAAATGTTTTTAATTTATTCATCTTATTTTATTTGATTCATTTTTTTAAAAAGTACCTTATCTTCACCATACCTGGTTGTCCAAATTAGGCATAATAATGTGTTAATTCCACGACTGTATATATCGGTTGATATCGGTATCGGTTGATATCGGTATCGGTAATTAAAGAGTTGGACAATATCGGCATATCGGATATCGGCAAAAAGCCATTATCGGACATCCCTACATGCAACCACTGCTTATAGTTGTCCCAATACAGGTACCAAAATGTATTTCGATATTTTAAATAAAGGGGACCACAAAAACGGCATTATTGGCTTTATTTTAACAAAAAAATCTTACGATATACCGTATTTTTCGGACTATGAGTCGCTCCGGAGTATAAGTCGCACTGGCCGAAAATGCATAATAAAGAAGGAAAAATACATATATAAGTCGCACTGGAGTATAAGTCGCATTTTTTGGGGAAATTTATTTGATAAAATCCAACACCAAGAATAGACATTTGAAAGGCAATTTAAAATAAATAAAGAATAGTGAACAACAGGCTGAATAAGTGTACGTTATATGAGGCATAAATAACCAACTGAGAACGTGCCTGGTATGTTAACGTAACATATTATGTTAAGAATCATTCTAATAACTATAACATATAGAACATGCTATACGTTTACCAAACAATCTGTCACTCCTAATCGCTAAATCCCATGAAATCTTATACGTCTAGTCTCTTACGTGAATGAGCTAAATAATATTATTTGATATTTTACGGTAATGTGTTAATAATTTCACACATAAGTCGCTCCTGCGTATAAGTCGCACCCCCGGCCAAACTATGAAAAAAACTGCGACTTATAGTCCGAAAAATACGGTATGTTTAATGTACACTAGTAACGTTTCGAAAAACGTAGTCTTTTAGTAGTAAGTAAGCAAACAAAGGCTCCTAATTTGGCTGCTGACATATGCAGTAACATATTGTTTCATTTTTCATTCTATTATTTTGTCAAATTTGAGGGACACGTAAATGATGGAAAATGTATTATTAATCTACTTGTTAATTGACTGTTAATATCTGGTTATTTGTTTTAACATGTTCCAACTACACTTCTGTTAAAATAAAATAAACACTTATTCTTCTGTAGCTTGGATGCTTTACATTAGTTTTGGATGGTACCACAAATCCGATCGATCTGATACCAAGTAGTTACAGGATCATACAATGGTCATATTTAAAGTCCTCATGTGTCCACAGACGTATTTTTTGAGTTAACATAATATTATTTTTTTTATTTTTTTTTAAAAGGAAAAAAAACATTTTGTGATGATAGAAAATATCGATGTAATCATAGTGGTAGGACTGGGCGATATGTATCGTCATATCGCCCAGCACGACATAGTGGTATCGACTAGATATGCTCTTGTACTTGGTATCATTACTAGAGGTGGGGGAAATAATAGATTTTTAGATGCATCGCAATTCGGACACAAACGATTATAAAATCGATTAGTAAATGTCAATTGATTTAATTATTGTGAATAAAGTAATGCAGACAGTTCTAAAATTTGTCTGACTGCAGTGAGCCACCTCACTGAGAGATCCAACCGGCTCCTTTATTATAGGGTACTTTGATTCCAGTTTTGCACACATTTCCATGAATTTAATAAACATAAGTCAACTGTTTTTTATAAGTTGCAAGTGGTAAACACTTATTTAGTGAAACAAAAAGAAATGTAAAACTGCATCAATATACATCCATTAAAGATGCATCAATAATCGATTTTTAATCGAATCATAGCTGCATAATCGTAATTGAATCATAAGGTGGCTATAGATTCCCACCTCTAATCATCACAGTGGATGTCAGGTGGAGCTCCACAAATGGCATTTGTTTACATTAAGGAGCGCTAGCTTGTTGTTAGCGGTGAGCTATTGTATCCTATGGTGTGTAGTGACGTATGTTTAGCTATTCCTTGTCCTGCAGGGATGATACTAGGGCTGGGCGATATATCGATATACTCGATATTTCACGAGTTTGTCTCTGTGCGATATAGAAAATGCTGTGATATTCGAGTATATGTTCTCACGCAGTTGCTTTTAGCTGCAAGCATTACACTACAGGCTCTTCCCACTCTTTCTAGTCTCTCCTTCTCACAGAGACTTAAACAAGCGCACCTTCTTACATACGTCACATACGTATAGGCCCTCGCGGAGCAGAGAGGTAGCAGCATGGGTAACGTTAGCTGTGGTACGAGTGGTAATACGAGAGAAAGAAGGTGCCAATCTGGTAACAAATGAAAGAAGAATTAATTCCCAAGAAAAACAGCAGGAGGGTCCATCGTCTGGCGGTGGTTTGGCTTCAAGTGGGAATATGTTAAACAGACAACCGTAATTTGTCAAGTGTGGGGCAAAAACGTTGCTACAAAAAGTAGCATTACTGCTAATATGTAGCATCATTTGAAAAGTCACCTGCTAGAGAATGAAGAGTGCTTACTCCGCATGTCAACATCTCCGTTCGGTGCCACACCAACAAAATGCCGAGGCAACCATTTCCACATCAACACCATATGAAAAAAAGAGTCCACGACATAAGGAGATAACGTCCGCCGGAAGCTACCACATAGCGAAGGACGTACACTATTTGATTTCCTATTATGCAGCTCATTTTTATTTGACACTTATTGAAATATCTTGTGTGACACCAACATCTATTTAATAATACCACCTTAACATTTGACAACCAAACAATTAAACAAGGAGACTCGGTAAAGAATCTGGGTATTATCTTCGACCCAACTCTCTCGTTTGAGTCACACATTAAGAGTGTTACTAAAACGGCCTTCTTTCATCTCCGTAATATCGCTAAAATTCGTTCCATCTTGTCCACTAGCGACGCTGAGATCATTATTCATGCGTTCGTTACGTCTCGTCTCGATTACTGTAACGTATTATTTTCGGGCCTCCCTATGTCTAGCATTAAAAGATTACAGTTGGTACAAAATGCGGCTGCAAGGCTTTTGACAAAAACAAGAAAGTTTGATCATATTACGCCTATACTGGCTCACTTGCACTGGCTTCCTGTGCACTTAAGATGCGACTTTAAGGTTTTACTACTTACGTATAAAATATTACACGGTTTAGCTCCAGCCTATCTCGCCGATTGTATTGTACCATATGTCCCGACAAGAAATCTGCGTTCAAAGAACTCCGGCTTATTAGTGATTCCCAGAGCCAAAAAAAAGTCTGCGGGCTATAGAGCGTTTTCTATTCGGGCTCCAGTACTCTGGAATGCCCTCCCGGTAACAGTTAGAGATGCTACCTCAGTAGAAGCATTTAAGTCCCATCTTAAAACTCATTTGTATAATCTAGCCTTTAAATAGACCCCCCCTTTTTTAGACCAGTTGATCTGCCGTTTCTTTTCTTCTCTCCTCTTCTCCCCTGTCCCTTGCGAGGGGGAGTTGCACAGGTCCGGTGGCCATGGATGAAGTGCTGGCTGTCCAGAGCCGGGACCCCGGGTGGACCACTAGCCTGTGCATCGGTTGGGGACATCTCTGCGCTGCTGACCCGTCTCCGCTCGGGATGGTTTCCTGTTGGCCCCGCTGTGGACTGGACTCCCGCTGATGTGTTGGATCCACTGTGGACTGGACTTTCACAATATTATGTCAGACCCACTCGACATCCGTTGCTTTCGGTCTCCCCTAGAGGGGGGAGGGGGGGGTTACCCACATATGCGGTCCTCTCCAAGGTTTCTCATAGTCATTCACCGACGTCCCACTGGGGTGAGTTTTTCCTTGCCCGTATGTGGGCTCTGTACCGAGGATGTCGTTGTGGCTTGTACAGCCCTTTGAGACACTTGTGATTTAGGGCTATATAAATAAACATTGATTGATTGATTGATCATTCAAAGTGCACTTTATTTGTTTTAAACTATTGTAGTGGCGTTCTGTACAAAAAGTGCACTTTAATTTAGTGTTGTTTTGATTTGTCATCTTAGTGACATCATGCACTAAAGTGCACTAATAGCTTGTTTTAAAATGTCTCTGACAATCTTGCACTTTCTGTTTTGAAATGATATGAATGTTTGTGCCACTGATTAATAACTGTTTAATAAATACAGTTTTGGTCAATTACAACTTAGTTGTGATTTCCCTCTCTGCATGAAAGTTTAAAATGAGCATATATTAATGAAGTATGAACAAGAATGTTTTAATGTAGACACATAGAATGATCATACTGCTGTGATTATATGCATCAAGTGTTCATTCAGGGCTAAGGCAAAATATCGCGATATATATCGTGTCTCGTGACATGGCCTAAAAATATTGAGATATTAAAAAAGGCCATATCGCCCAGCCCTAGATTATACTTGTAAGAAACGTACTTTATTTGTCGCCATAGAGGCGAGGATTAGTGATTTAGAAATAGCTAAAACACTTCTGACTGCGGATGGACGCTAGCCGCTAGCTAGCTAGCCATGTTTTTAAAGCACCTCTTCCTGAGGACGTTTCAGCGTTATAGCTTCACCTTTATCGTTAGTTTTTAAGTCAAAATGCCTCCATTCTCCCCTTTTTGTCTACACACCATGTCTGATTGTAAGTACTTCGTGCATGTGTGTTGCCGAACATGCTCCTCTGCTCGCATAACCAGCAATGACGTGACGACAGCGCGCTGTCATGCCCGAAAAGAAGAAGCAATATAGTACCGTTTTTGATACATTAGTACCGCGGTACTTTATTAGTACCAAAATACCGTACAACCCTACCACTGATGAACAAAGGGGAAATGTGCAATAGTTCCACATTTCCTTTGGATCTATGGAATGTCACCGTTTTACAATACCTGCATGCGCTCTATGGAGTCAGACAGCAAGCAGGCTCTGTTGATGAGGTAGGTGTGCTCCATGTATTCAGTGATTCTCTGCAGGAAGCTGAGAGGCTCGTTGAAGACGACAGGCATCGTGATCTTGGAGAGTTCCTAAAAAAATGTACGAGACCTGATTTAGATACAGCCTTAGGACTGCGTGCCATCCAACATTGCAAAACAGCAGCCCGCACAGACGCAAGTCATCACGTCGTACACCAGTTTAATGCCCACTGAGTTTTACAGCAACATTTTTCTTCCTATTGCTATCATTTTAGAGCAAAGAATTTGTGCTAAGAAATCAGACCATCTCTTACCATTCCGATGCATTTCTTAAGGATACTCCAGACACTAAGACTGCTTCTGGAAAACATGGGGGCAGGTAATGACGTCCTGGAGTGGAAAAAGAGGAAATGATCAAACTTAAACTAAGAAAATAAAGGTATTTATTCAGATTCCCTAGGATTAAAAGATTAAGATGGTAGCTATATCCTGGCTTGTCACAGAGTACAAACACATGTATACTATGTTTTTAAACAGGTTGTCAATCCACCCTGAGTCGACTGGGATATCCTCCAGCTTTTCCATATCATCAAACCGGGTGGGTGGCATAACATAACCCTAGAAAACCCTGTTGTCTGATTATACGACTGGGTCCCAAATCAAAAACTTTTTGCAGCACGGCTCACTGTGTACTGCGCATTTTGACAGTGCTGTCCCAAATCACTTACTGTCGTTAAGCACAATCGCAATACCGTAATTTCCGATCTATAAACCCCAACTTTTTCCCCAGACTTTGAATCCTGCACTTTATATCATGCTATTAGCCTCACATGCGACTAGGGCTGCAACAACTAATCGATTAAATCGATTAAAATCGATCATTAAAATAGTTGCTGATTAATTTAGTCATCGATTCGTTGGATCTATGCTATGCGCAGAGTTTTTTTATGTTTTTTTTTTAATATATATATATATATATATATATATATATATATATATATATATATATATATATATATATATATATATATATATATATATGTATTTATTTATTTAATTTTTTATTATTCTTTTTAATAAACCTTTATTTATAAACTGCAACATTTACAAACAGCTGAGAAACAATAATCAAAATAAGTATGGTGCCAGTATGCTGTTTTTTTTCAATAAAATACTGCAGTGGTTCTCAACCTTTTTTCAGTGATGTACCCCCTGTGAACATTTTTTTAATTCAAGTACCCCCTAATCAGAGCAAAGCATTTTTGGTTGAAAAAAAAAAGAGATTAAAAAGTAAAATACAGCACTATGTCATCAGTTTCTGATTTATTAAATTGTATAACAGTGCAAAATATTGCTCATTTGTTGTGGTCTTTCTTGAACTATTTGGAAAAAAATATATAAAAATAACTAAAAACTTGTTGAAAAATAAACAAGTGATTCAATTATAAATAAAGATTTCTACACATAGATGTAATCATCAACTTAAAGTGCCCTCTTTGGGGATTGTAATAGAGATCCATCTGGATTCATGAACTTAATTCGAAACATTTCTTCACAAAAAAAGAAATCTTTAACATCAATATTTATGGAACACGTCCACAAAAAATCTAGCTGTCAACACTGAATTGTTGCATTTCTTTTCGACAAACATTTAAAAAAAATCTCACGTACCCCTTGGCATACCTTCAAGTACCCCCAGGGGTACGCGTACCCCTATTTGAGAACCACTGAAATACTGGATAGGATAGAAATGTAGTTTGTCTCTTTTATCCGATTATTAATCGATTAATCGAAGTAATAATCGACAGATTAATCAATTATCAAATTAATCGTTAGTTGCAGCCCTACATGCGACCAATAAATTCAGTCTTGTTACATCAAACCAATGAAATCATTGACATGCAATCAAGCGCACTGTGTACTTGGAGAAAACGCGACAAAATGTTAATGACCAGGGCCGACAGCCGAAAACGATTAACCCCATCATAGAAAATGGAGCCGCCGCACTGGACAGAAACCCACAACCAGTGGGCTCCGAAAGTCTGTACCGCTGCGCACGGAAGAAGAAAACACCGCCTCGGGAAGAAAGTTTTGCCGAGTCGCTGCCAGACGATGCAACCCACAGTCCGACACCGAAGAATGTAGCCCAATCACGCAGAAAGAAGAGGACGACGAATGCAGCGCTCACCAGTAGGCTGTAAGAGTGTCTGTCTTTTGTTAAACTTGTGAATGAACACAAGCGACTGTGTAAATATTTCCTGTTTCAAAGAGCACACCTGCAGCTAATAGACATGTGTGCCCAATATATGTACCGTATTTTGCGGACTATAAGTCGCAGTTTTTTTCATAGTTTGGCCGGGGGTGCGACTTATACTCAGTAGCGACTTATGTGTGAAATTATTAACACATTACCGTAAAATATCAAATAATATTATTTAGCTCATTCACGTAAGAGACTAGACGTATAAGATTTCATGGGATTTAGCAATTAGGAGTGACAGATTGTTTGGTAAACGTATAGCATGTTCTATATGTTATAGTTATTAGAATGACTCTTACCATAATATGTTACGTTAACATACCAGGCACGTTCTCAGTTGGTTATTTATGCCTCATATAACGTACACTTATTCAGCCTGTTGTTCACTATTCTTTATTTATTTTAAATTGCCTTTCAAATGTCTATTCTTGGTGTTGGGTTTTATCAAATAAATTTCCCCCAAAAAATGCGACTTATACTCCAGTGCGACTTATATATATGTTTTTTTCCTTCTTTATTATGCATTTTTGGCCGGTGCGACTTAATACTCCGGAGCGACGTATACTCCGAAAAATACGGTACAAAATAACATGTCCAAAAATTAGGCGGGTGCGGCTTTAAAACAGGTGCGCTCTTTAGTCAAGAAATTGGAGCCACTCAAGTTAATGCTGCATCCCAGTTACCACGGAAGTTGGAAGATGGAGCTAGGAATGACGTCACAGCAGAGTTTTCAGTGTTCCAGTTACGATGTCGGAAATCAAGATAGCCACATCCACAAAAGCTAATTTTGCGCTTGCCTTGTCTGAATATAAACAACTTATAGGAAAAAATGCACTCTTTCTGCAACCTTCAAACACAGTGGAAGCACAGACGCTATTGCTCGCAATGTACAGCAAATATATCACATACAATAAATGTAGTTTACACTGACTAGTGTCTTTACCATATATAAACGTTAGAGATGTCCGATAATGGCTTTTTTGCCGATATCCAATATTCCGATATTGTCTAACTCTTAATTACCGATTTTGATATAAACCGATACCGATATATACAGTCGTGGAATTAACACATTATTATGCCTAATTTTGTTGTGATGCCCCGCAGGATGCATGAAACAATGTAACAAGGTTTTCCAAAATAAATCAACTCAAGTTATGGAAAAAAATGCCAACATGGCACTGCCATATTTATTATTGAAGTCACAAAGTGCTTTTTTTTTTTTTAACATGCCTCAAAACAGCAGCTTGGAATTTGGGACATGCTCTCCCTGAGAGAGCATGAGGAGGTTGAGGTGGGCGGGTTTGGGGGGGCGGGGTTTAGGGAGGTAACGGGGGGTGTATATTGTAGCGTCCCGGACGAGTTAGTGCTGCAAGGGGTTCTGGGTATTTGTTCTGTTGTGTTTATGTTGTGTTACGGTGCGGATGTTCTCCCGAAATGTGTTTGTCATTCTTGTTTGGTGTGGGTTCACAGTGTGGGGCATATTTGTAACAGTGTTAAAGTTGTTTATACGGCCACCCTCAGTGTGACCTGTATGGCTGTTGACCGAGTATGCCTTGCATTCACTTGTGTGTGTGAAAAGCCGTAGATATTATGTGACTGGGCCGGCACGCAGAGGCAGTGCCTTTAAGGTTGAATGGCGCTCTGTACTTCTCCCTATGTCCGTGTACACAGCTGCGTTTTAAAAAGTCATTAATTTTACTTTTTGAAACCGATACCGATAATTTCCGATATTACATTTTAAAGCATTTATCGGCCGAAAATATCGGCAGTCCGATATCATCGGACATCTCTAATAAACGTACAACAATACATTGTACATGGCTGATTTACTGCGACAAAAACTAATCAGAAGTGCTAATAATGGATGTTATAGAAGAGGATATCATTGTTTACATCCAGAGCAGTCATCTTCAAAACAAACTCAGGAGTGCTGGGAATGCTTCGACTTTCCGAATCGGATGTCTGACTTTGAGGGGCGTTCCAGTTGAAATTTCAACTAGGAACTCGGAACTTCCGACTTCCCAGTACAAATGGAACGCACCATAATCCCTTCCCTTCTGCTACGAAGCCAAGATGGCTACGTAGATGGTTCATCACTTCCTAGTGTGAAGTTTTCACTACATTTGTCCCCTCAAACACTGTCTTAATCTTTTTCTAGTTATTCGCCTAGGTTGACTGATTCTCTCCTAAAATGCGATGAGGCTGCATTTTTCTGAGAGCAACCACAACTCTCTTTCACTAGCTATTTAGCTTTCTGCGTAGTAGTAGTAACTAAACCATGGTGACCGAAGACGTCTAGAACGTTTAAAAGCTGAAAAATCAGTCTCTTTTATTGTACGTGTTGCTAAAACCGAAAGAGAACGCATTCCGATCGTAAAAAAAGAAAAACAGGAAAGGCTACATATTAGAAATTATGTTGAAAAAAGTCGACCAATCGCAGCTCTGCTGTTGGTTTCGGCGTTAACATGAGGTTGAAATTTTTTGAAAGTCCCCATTAAGCTCCACTGGAGGGTTTGGAGGGGGAGGAGCAAGCTGATGTCACGTCGGCACCAGGACACTGCAACATAATCTAGGTTTTCTGCACTCGAAAGTCTAAATGTAAAAAATGCATAACATGAGACACAGCCTGTATACTCCTGGCACAAATGTATCTGATCTGACATGCTCGAGTCAGAATGAAAGTATCGGTAGTAGATAAGCAGAGCATGTTGTCTGACTGGTCTGCTATCAGAAAAAAGAACACTACTTTACGAACTTCAAGATAAGTACACGCAAGAGAAACATTGCACCACAACATTAATATGCTGCTATATATCCTAACTAAGACAGACAGTGTGAATCCACCAGCATCACCATGCCTCCATTTTTGTAAGAAGTATCCTGTTTAGGGTCACGTCAGGGGCTACAGCCTTACTAGCCAATTGTAGCTATGTCAGCTTTGTGAACCACTTACACTACCTATATGACCTCCTTTAAGCATCTCAACAAACGTCAATGAATTGAGCTGTCAAAGCCTGCATTACACTAAATGCTCAAAGACACCTTGGATATAAAAGCCACATTGACAAGTAAGACAGTTCATTACAGCATTACAGAACGTTAATTAACTGCAAGTAACTAGAGATGTCCGATAATATCAAACTGCCGATAAATGCTTTAAAATTTAATATCGGAAATTATCGGTAGGGATGATATTCGAAACCGGTTCTCCCGGTTGTTCGATAAGAAAAGAACCGTTCGATAAGAAAAGAACCGATTCCATGGACTCGAATCCCTTTTTGAGAACCGGTTCCCGTTATCGAGGCCACTGTAGTAAAGAAAAAGAGTTGGTTCTTTATTCGAATCCCTGGGAACGAATCCCGTCCCACAAGAAATGCCCTGTGGGACATCACAGGAAATGACGTAGCTCAGTCATTAGACTGAGCTACGTCATTTCCTGTGATGTCACACAAGCAGCAAACATAATGGACCGGAAAAAAACGCCTCAAGGCATGGCTATTCACCTATAGTGATCACAGAGACAGGTTGTTTTTGTGTTACTGTATATATTTGTTTTTCTGAAAAATCCCACTTAATATACTTTGGGTAACAACAGTCAATATTTTTATTTTTTTTTATGTTAGGGGGGTAACAGTCAATATTTATTTTTTTATTTTATTTTATTTTTTCTTATGAAATAAAAGTGAGCTTTTGTTAAACTAAATATTGTGTTTTTTTTCCATATACAACAACCTATCTGGATTCGATAAGAGAATCGATAAGGAATCGGTTCGATAAGAGGATTCGATAATGGGCTCGAACTCGATAATTTCTTATCAAACATCATCCCTAATTATCGGTATCGGTTTCAAAAAGTAAAATGTATGACTGTACGGAGTGGTACACGGACGTAGGGAGAAGTACAGAGCAGTTGCGTCTCCCAGTCTTACTTGCCAACCCTCACGATTTTCCCGGGAGACTCCCGAATTTCAGTGCCCCTCCCGAAAATCTCCCGGGGCAACCATTCTCCCGAATTTCTCCCGATTTCCACCCAGACAACAATATTAAAGGCACTGCAATTGCGTGCCGGCCCAATCACATAATATCTACGGGTTTTCACACACACAAGTGAATGCAATCATACTTGGTCAACAGCCATACAGGTCACACTGAGGGTGACCGTATAAACAACATGAACACTGTTACAAATATGCGCCACACTGTGAATGACAAACACATTTCGGGATAACATCCGCACCGTAACACAACATAAACACAACAGAACAAATACCCAGAACCCCTTGCAGCACTAACTCTTCCGGGACGCTAAAATATACACCCCCCCCCCACCTCAACCTCCTCATGCTTTTTCAGGGAGAGCATGTCCCAAATTCCAAGCTGCTGTTTTGAGGCATGTTAAAAAAATAATGCACTTTGTGACTTCAATAATAAATATGGCAGTGCCATGTTGGCATTTTTTTCCATAACTTCCATCCATCCATTTTCTACCGCTTATTCCCTTCGGAGTCACGGGGGGCGCTGGAGCCTATCTCAGCTACAATCGGGCGGAACTTGAGTTGATTTATTTTGGAAAACCTTGTTACATTGTTTAACGCATCCAGCGGGGCATCACAACAAAATTAGGCATAATAATGTGTTAATTCCACTACTGTATAGGTTGATATCGGAATCGGTAATTAAGAGTTGGACAATATCGGAATATCTGCAAAAAAGCCGTTATCGGACATCTCTACAAATAACTAATGTAATGCAATGAAAAACAAAGAATTTTGAAAGCAGTCTTGACACTTCTGAATCTGGTCACATTATTAATGCAGCCAGATCTGCAGGCTGGTCTGAAAGGTGGTGCAAGAATGCAGCAGTACCTGTGTTTCCTGACGCCATTCTCTTGAGGCTTTGACCCGTTGTTCTTCCGACTACTGCTGCCAAACACCAGTGCATCTTTGTAAATGGACTCTGACACCCCTTCATATGACTCGTCTGATTCTAGGCCTGTGAAGCAGAGCACGTGTAAGCTTTCAACTCAGTGACCATCTCAAGGATTAACGGCACAAGTACTTTTACTTTGCTTAGTTATATGTTTGTGATACCTCCAGTGATGGCGTTCCAGCATTGGTAAAAAGTAAAAGTGTGATGGTAACCATAAACCCAGAAAATGTATTTATTATGACATAAAAAAGGCTTTTACTTGTATTTAAGTTGAATTTATTGGTGGTTAACTTCCCATTATACTTAACACTATTCTCAGTTAATAACGTACAAATGTTGCAATGCATGTACTGTTAGGGTTTCCCATACATTTATGTGTTCCTATTTGCCCTCCCTCAAACACATTACAATGGGACTGTCTGTGAATGGATCTTGTCGTTACGACTACGTACAGAAGGTGGGGGTATGCAATGGAATGCCACTTTTTAACACACCTGGGGCCGTACTTATCAAGCTTCTTAGAATTACTCCTAAGAAGTCTGCTAGGAGTTGACTTAAGAGTAAATAAATTATTCGCTGAAAGCTACACTTAAAAGTTAGTTATCAAGCGTCTTACTCACACTTTCAGCGAAGTGTAGGACTGAATCTTAAGTGTCACACTCAGAGCTGAATTACGACATTACTATGTGCCGTAAACGGAATTTTAGGTGACGTCATTTCTGTGTCCATAGAAATGACCAATTACGGAAGGGAATCCGTTGTCTAAGAGTAAAGAAATATCTTGGAAATATTTAAGTGGACAATGGGAGTGTATATTTTGACAATAAACTACAAAATAATACAAAACAAAC
Source organism: Entelurus aequoreus (assembly GCF_033978785.1). Classification (NCBI taxonomy): domain Eukaryota; kingdom Metazoa; phylum Chordata; class Actinopteri; order Syngnathiformes; family Syngnathidae; genus Entelurus; species Entelurus aequoreus. The sequence continues at coordinate 75,263,763 of NC_084737.1, forward strand.
TAGTCCCCACTGGCACTCACGCTACCGCTCCCTCTCTTCTATCGCCCACACACTCACTGACGTCACTCACCTCACGGCCACACACATACGCTACTGTCATAACATTTTCTTTCCAATTCATTAATTAGGCAACTAATTTGAAACTGGTGTGGGTGGCTCTATATATACTAGCCCACTGCAGACACATGCAGAAATCAACAAGGAATCGAAAAGTATTAAATCTGTGACAAAAATAATATCCGCTCTGTCTAAACGATACCGTTTGATCAGCTGCTCGTCATCAAAAAAAACAACAACATTGTTCCGTTCCCTGAACGTTCACGCACGTCTCTCTCGTCTCAGTGCCATCCCCTGCTGGCAACTCCTAACCACTTAAGACACCTCTGAAGGTCTCTTAAATATCGTGGAGAGTAGGAGTGATTCTTAGACTTAAGAACGTTGATAAAAAGCTTTTATTCTTAAGTTTGAGAGTAGGACTAAATTTCGCAAATTCTCAGGACTTAAGTGTAAAATGGCACTCTAAGAAGCTTGATAAGTACGGCCCCTGGTCTGCCAGAATTAGGAATGTAACATTATGAAAATGTCATGTCACGGTTATTGTGACCAAAACTGTCACGGTTATCATTATTATAGCGGTGTTGTTGAATTTGCTTAAAAAGTACTTACTGTACACACACTGAATTCTCTAGCTTTTTTTAAATAACTAAAATAAATAGACCCGCAATTAGAAAGCCCAACATTATGCATGTTTCGTGTTTCTTTCTACTGATGTGAGTGTTTTGGCGGGCGTTGTTGTGTCCTTCTCTTTTGAACGCACCGTAAAAACAAATCTGTGTCATATTCCCCCAAGTCTATATTGATCACTCTGTGCTAAAAATTTTAAAAAAAGCACAGCTTGTCGACTCAATGTGCACAATCGAAAAGCTTAGTTGTTCAGACAGCAATGTCCATCCATCCATTTTCTACCGCTTGTCCCTTTTGGGGTTGCGGGTGGTGCTGGAGCCTATCTCAGCTGCATTCGGGCGGAAGGCGGTGTACACCCTGGACAAGTCGCCACCTCATCCCAGGGCCAACACAGATAGACAGACAACATTCACACTCACATTCACACACTAGGGCCAATTTGTTTATATAAGTTTAGATTGGGGTATGTCCTTTCTTAATGGGGAAAATAGTTAATGTCCCTTGTTTTCATGTTAGCATTTAAGCTCGCGAGCGAGTGCAAGTCCGTCCGTGAGTTTATCAAAGTGTGGCTATCAATCATGATTACTCCATCATTTTAATTTAAAAAGGTAATGCTAATCGTAGAGTTTTACCGTGGTTATCTTTAATACGGTTTATCGTTACATTCCTAGCCAGAGTATAAGAAGAAATAGCAGGAGGAATTAGTGTTGCAAACTCAGCAATT
>NC_084737.1:75270170-75400170 GCF_033978785.1 Entelurus aequoreus
AAAATAATTAATTAATCCAATTTTAACCACAATCCAGACTTGGACTCAAATCAAGCACATTCCCAGCCCGTGGCACTAGAAGAAGGCAACAGTGTCTTTAAGCCCCATGCAGCAGCACCCGCTACTGCCAGAAGCCATTGTGTATGCCAAGAGACAGAATAGTAAAGTAATGCGTAAAAGCTGAAATGGTAATACTAATAATGAACAAAAACACAAAGATTTGCCTATAACTATATGCATGACACGCTCCAACACTGTGTTTATAGAGGTGCTCAAAAAAATCAATATACATCCAAATAAAAATAAATAAAAATTTAAATTCAAAATCTATTCATAATTTGGGAGAATCGATTTAAAATCCATCCATCCATCCATCCATTTTTCTACCGCTTGTCCCTTACAGGGTCGCGGGGGGTGCTGGAGCCTATCTCAGCTGCATTTGGGCGGGAGGCGTGGTACACCCTAGACCAGGGGTCGGCAACCTTTACCACTCAAAGAGCCATTTTGGAAAGTTTCACAAATTAAAGAAAACAATGGGAGCCACAAAAAATTTTTGAAAATTTAAAATGAAAAACACCACATACAAAGCTTAAATCGCTTTGCGCTATGTTAACCAGGGGTCTATGACACACGCACCGGCACGCATCTTAATAAGGAAATTTAATGTTAGTGCGGCCCGCGACTTTTAATTGAATGGCGCTTGATAGCGTCTTTCTTGCCAACCCTCTCAATTTTCCGGGAGACTCCCAAATTTCAGGACGTGCTGGCACTGCTTTTAGCGCCCTCTACAGCCTGCCCAAACAGCGTACCTGCTTGGCCACATGTTGAATGTAGCTTTTGCTTGATCACGTAAGTGCCAGCAAGGCATACTTGTTCAACAGCCACACAGCTTACACTGACGGTAGTCGTACAAAAACAACTTTAACACTGTTACGTTACAAGTATGCGCAACACTTTGAACCCACACCAAAAAAGAATGACAAACACATTTCTGGAGAACATCTGCACTGTAACACAACATAAACACAACACAACAAATACCCAGAATCCCATGCAGCACTAACTCTTCCGCTCAGCCAACGCACGGAGAGGGGTTGGGGGGGGTTGATGTGTGGGGGGGTTTGGTGGTAGCGGGGGTGTATAATGTAGACCGGAAGAGTTAGGGCTGCATGGGATTCTGGGTATTTGTTGTGTTGTGTTACGGTGCGGATGTTCTCCAGAAATGTTTTTGTCATTCTTTTTTGGTGTGGGTTCACAGTGTGGCGCATATTTGTAACGTAACAGTGTTAAAGTTAACTTTTTAACTTTAACTTATACGGCCACCGTCAGTGTAAGCTGTGTGGCTGTTGAGCAAGTATGCCTTGCTGTCGCCTACGTGTGCAAGTAAAAGCAACATATAACATGTGGCCGGGCTGGCACGCTGTTTGTAAATGCTATAGAGGACAATTAATGCAGTGCCATTAGGGCACGCCCTTGATTAAGTAATTAAAGTGAAAATAGGATAATATTTACCCTGGGAGATTTCTAGGAGAGGCAGTTTGCTGGGAAAATCGGGGGGGGTCGTTGGAAAACCGGGAGGGTCGGCAAGTATGCAGCTGAGCCGCATCAGAGTGGTCAAAGAGCCGCATGCGGCTCCGGAGCCGCGGGTTGCCGACCCCTGCCCTAGACAAGTCACCACCTGATTGTTTTTAATTTTGGTTTTTTTTGCAATTTATTTTTGTAAATATATTTTTGGAATTTTAATGTTTGGGGTTTTTTTGCAATTTATTTTTGTAAATGCATTTTTGGAATAAAAAACATTGAACACCTATTATTGATATTAATATTATTACAATTATTATTGACAATGTTGCTTTTAAAAACATATGGTTTTTTTTTTATTCCTAAGTATCGTAAAGTTGGGATAGGGTTGGAGTTTCTCTATTTTCTTTTACTACGTAAACATTCTGTGATTTTTGTAAATAACGTTTTAAAAAATGTAAACAATTTTTTTTTTTTAACCAACACTGCGTGTATAGAGCATTTGTCCGCAGCCAAGAGGAGCATTGGTAACCTGTAACCTGTTTTGAAAAGTTTTTATTGTAATCTATATACTAAATAATATATTACGAGAATCATGCTGCTGTCTGTGTTGGTCCTGCGATGAGGTGGCAACTTGTCCAGACTGCACCCCGCCTTACGCCCGAGTGCAGAAAACGGATGGATGGATGGATGGATGGATGGATGGATATTGAATCCAGAATCGATAGGTTGATTGGCAACACTAAATTGGCCCTAGTGTGTGAATGTGTGTGAATGTTGTCTGTCTATCTGTGTTGGCCCTGTGATGAGGTGGCGACTTGTCCAGGGTGTACCCCGCCTTCCGCCCGAATGCAGCTGAGATAGGCTCCAGCACCCCCGCGACCCCGAAAGGGACAAGCGGTAGAAAATGGATGGATGGATGGATTTCAAATTGAATCGTCACCCCAAGAGTTGGAATCCAATCGAATCGTGAGGTGTCCAAAGATTCCAACCTGTAATGTTTTACTGAACATAATGAATAATTGTAAGAATTTGTATTTCATTATTATTGTGTCCATAATTGAGCAGCCCTACCTCAAATGCACACAGACACCATTAATCAACAATTAATTCTGCACCATCAACCACTTCCTCGACGATCACAAAATCAATCACTCATTTATTACGGGCAGATAGAAAACAACCAACATTTTTCTTTTCAAATACTGTATGATACAACTAGTACAAAACCAAAACCAACTGGCACACCTATTTTCACCCGCACAGTCTTTCTCTGTAAAGTTCACCAACATGGGAGGTGCAGTGATTTGAGAAAAATCTATGAATTTCAATGAACTATCTAAGATAAATGATTGTATGAATCCCATAGCAGAGAAACCAAGAGCACTCTCACATCTTTAATATACAGTCAATAAAAAATTAAGTAAAACACAGATTTTACAGGTCTAGTAAACAACAAGCTATGGTTGCGTGGACAAATAAATCAATATATTTCCAGTTTTAAAACAGCTATAACAATACATAATAATATATTAAGCCAAGTACACATTTAGGCATTTATATGACTACTATTTATTATAGTAATTATTCTGTCTTCTCACTTGGCCCTATTCACAAAGGTTAAGGATACGACCACGAGGTAACAGAAGAAGGCAAGCTAAACGACGCCTGTGCATACATTGTGTAACCTGGGTCTTTTATAAAGTATACAGTATTGTTTCTTTGTTGCCTAGAGGGTTGCCTAGACTGGTGTCTCGAACTATTCCCTAGTGACTACACAATGCAAATATGGGACAAGCAAAATAAATTCCCTGTTGGTGCTATCATTCTTCACAGATTAAAGGCCTACTGAAATGAATTATTTTTATCCATTCTATGTGTCATACTTGATCATTTCGCGATATTGCCATATTTTTGCTGAAAGGATTTAGTAGAGAAAATCGACGATAAAGTTCGCAACTTTTGCTCACTGATTTAAAAAAAAGCCTTGCCTGTACCGGAAGTAGCGTGACGTCACAGGAGCTAGTATTCCTCACAATTCCCCGTTGTTTACAATGGAGCGAGAGAGATTCTGAGCGACAAAGCGACGATTACCCCATTAATTTGAGCGAGGATGAAAGATTCGTAGATGAGGAACGTTACAGTGAAGGACTAGAGAGGCAGTGATGGACGTATCTTTTTTCGCTCTGACCGTAACTTAGGTACAAGCTGGCTCATTGGATTCCACACTCTCTCCTTTTTCTATTGTGGATCACGGATTTGTATTTTAAACCACCTCGGATACTATATCCTCTTGAAAATGTGAGTCGAGCACGCAAAATGGACATTTAAAGTGACTTTTATCTCCACGACAATACATCGGTGACACACTTAGCTACTGAGCTAACGTGATAGCATCGTTCTCAAATGAAGATAGAAACAAAATAAATAAACCCCTGACTGGAAGGATAGACAGAAGATCTACAATACTATTAAACCATGTACATGTAACTACACGGTTAAAAATTGTCAGCCTGGTAAGGCTTAACAATGCTGTTGCTAACGACGCTAAGGCTAATTTAGCAACTTAGCAACTGGACCTCACAAAACTATGATAAAAACATTAGCGCTCCACCTACGCCAGCCAGCCCTCATCTTCCCATCAACAGCCGTGCTCACCTGCGTTCCAGCGATCGACGGTGCGACGAAGGACTTCATCCGTGGGTTTGGCGGCAAGCATAGGCTAGGCGTACTAAGTAGTCCTTGTTGTGTTGCTGTAAGTATTGTACTTAGCCGCTAATACACCGATCGATCCCACCTACAACGTTCTTCTTTGCAGCCTCCATTGTTCATTAAACAAATTGCAAAAGATTCACTAACACAGACGTCCAGAATACTGTGGAATTTTGTCGAAGAAAACAAGAGGTTTTTGTATCGGGTCGATGGGGTCCAACCACTTCCGTGGATTTTGTGACGTCACGCGCATAAATCATATCCAAAGGAGTTTTTCAACCGGAAGTGTGGCGGGAATTTTAAAATTGCACTTTATAAGTTAACCCGGCCGTATTGGCATGTGTTTCAATGTTAAGATTTCATCATTAGTATATAAACTATCAGACTGCGTGGTTGGTACTAGTGGCTTTCAGTAGGCCTTTAAGCAGGTTGTAACAGTAGAGTGTGGTTATTATTTTCCCTACTGAGACTTTATGAGTGTAATGTCACCAGCTAATGGGATTTGAGTGAGGTGCTTTTTAGTCATTTAGTAAAGGCACATTTAAACATTTTCAACCAAAAATTTACAATGATTGACTTTTGCTACACTCATTAGTTTGGCCACTGCTGCAACATTCTTCTCAAATCTGTTGAAATAGGGCTTGTAGGATATGCGCTTGCAAAATGTCTTTCCTGTTGGCATAAATTTAAGCACACAACATATCTACACAGAAAAACATAATACTAAACTGGCCCAAAGGCAGTGATTCAAGCAAACAAGGATATTTCATTTGCATCATAACAGATGTAAAACCCAGTGTGAGTATTATTGCCTAATTAATGTAGGTGTGAACAGTTTCTACTACCAAGCACCATTGTTTCAACATTACCAGAAAGGAGTGAAAGGATTTTGTGGCTGCCCTCTTGTGCACTGCTGGAGAAAGTACAACAATTATCTATGTATGGCAGACAAATTCCACCAAGCAGACACTTACTTAAAGGCCTACTGAAATGAGATTTTCTTATTTAAACGGGGATAGCAGGTCCATTCTATGTGTCATACTTGATCATTTCGCGATATTGCCATATTTTTGCTGAAAGGATTTAGTAGAGAACATCGACGATAAAGTTCGCAACTTTTGGTCGCTGATAAAAAAGCCTTGCCTGTACCGGAAGTAGCGTGACGTCACAGGTTGTGGAGCTCCTCACATCTGCACATTGTTTACAATCATGGCCACCAGCAGCGAGAGCGATTCGGACCGAGAAAGCGACGATTTCCCCATTAATTTGAGCGAGGATGAAAGATTTGTGGATGAGGAAAGTGAAAAAGAAGGACTAGAGGGCATTGGAAGCGATTCAGATAGGGAAGATGCTGTGAGAGGCGGGTGGGACCTGATATTCAGCTGGGAATGACTAAAACAGTAAATAAACACAAGATATATATATATACTCTATTAGCCACAACACAACCATGCTTATATTTAATATGCCACAAATTAATCCCGCATAACAAACACTTCCCCTCTCCCGTCCATATAACCCGCCAATACAAATCAAACACCCGCACAACACACTCAATCCCACAGCCCAAAGTACCGTTCACTTCCGCAAAGTTCATACAGCACATATATTTCCCCAAAGTCCCCAAAGTTACGTACGTGACATGCACATAGCGGCACGCACGTACGGGCAAGCGATCAAATGTTTGGAAGCCGCAGCTGCGTACTCACGGTACCGCGTATCCAACTCAAAGTCCTCCTGGTAAGAGTCTCTGTTGTCCCAGTTCTCCACAGCTTTCTAATTTGCTGTCTCCATTGTTCATTAAACAAATTGCAAAAGATTCACCAACACAGATGTCCAGTATACTGTGGAATTTTGCGATGAAAACAGACGACTTAATAGCTGGCCACAATGGTGTCCCAAAATGTCCGCTACAACCCGTGACGTCACGCGCAGACGTCATCATACCGAGACGTTTTCAGCAGGATATTTTGCGGGAAATTTTAAATTGCACTTTACTAATCTAACCCGGCCGTATTGGCATGTGTTGCAATGTTAAGATTTCATCATTGATATATAAACTATCAGACTGCGTGGTCGGTAGTAGTGGCTTTCAGTAGGCCTTTAACTACCTGCTCTACGTGCTGACCCAAATCACTGTATTTCTTTAAAAAGTGGCCTCCTCTCCAACAGATACCAGGCCTCGCCCTAAATAAACACCTGCTTTCCCCCCCCTTGTGTACCCTTTACACTTTTACAAATGCAGATAGATTTATACATTATACCTATTATATAATACATATGTATTATATAAATATATATTTGTTTTAATATAATATTATTATATTGTTGTTATTATTTATTTTTTGCACAATTCGGCTACCAAGTCAAAAAGCTTGGACACCCCTGCTGTAGAGTTAGCAGCTTGTAGTACTGACAGAACTCTGTTTGCGCCTTTAAAAAGTACCAAATTCAGTACCCATCCCTAGTTTTACTTGACATACAGTCATGTGAAAAAAAAACAAAAAAACAGGTAGTGTTCTATTTTTTTACATGACTGCAAATTAAATTTGTGTTTGAGTTTAAACAAACATAATGATTTGGAAATGGCAGACATGCTATGTATTACATCAGGGGTCACCAACCTTTTTGAAAGCAAGAGCTACTTCTTGGGTAGTGATTAATGCGAAGGGCTACCAGTTTGATACACACTTCAATAAATTGCCAGAAATAGCCAATTTGCTCAATTTACCTTTAACTCTATGTTATTATTAATAATTAATGATATTTACACTTAATTGAACGGTTTAAAAGAGGAGAAAACACGAAAAAAAAAGACAATTAAATTTTGAAACATAGTTTATCTTCAATTTCGACTCTTTAAAATTCAAAATTCAACCGAAAAAAAGAAGAGAAAAACTTAAAAAAATAATTTATGGAACATCATTAGTAATTTTTCCTGATTAAGATTAATTTTAGAATTTTGATGGCAGGTTTTAAATAGGTTAAAATACAATCTACACTTTGTTAGAATATATAACAAATTGGACCAAGCTATGACGGCGTGGCGAAGTTGGTAGAGTGGCCGTGCCAGCAATCGGAGGGTTGCTGGTTACTGGGGTTCAATCCCCACCTTCTACCATCCTAGTCACGTCCGTTGTGTCCTTGGGCAAGACACTTCACCCTTGCTCCTGATGGCTGCTGGTTAGCGCCTTGCATGGCAGCTCCCACCATCAGTGTGTGAATGTGTGTGTGAATGGGTGAATGTGGAAATACTGTCAAAACGCTTTGAGTACCTTGAAGGTAGAAAAGCGCTATACAAGTATAACCCATTTATCATTTATTTATCATATATTTCTAACAAAGACAAATCATTATTTCTTCTAGAATTTCCAGAACAAAAATTTTAAAAGAAATTCAAAAGACTTTGAAATAAGATTTAAATTTGATTCTACAGATTTTCTAGATTTGCCAAAATAATTTTTTTTAATTTTAATCATAATAAGTTTGAAGAAATATTTCACAAATATTCTTCGTAGAAAAAACAGAAGCTAAAATGAAGAATTAAATTAAAATGTATTTATTATTCTTTACAATAAAACAAATACATTTACTTGAACATTGATTTAAATGGTCAGGAAAGAAGAGGAAGGAATTTAAAAGGTAAAAAGGTATATGTGTTTAAAAATCCTAAAATCATTTTTAAGTTTGTATTTTTTCTCTAAAATTGTCTTTCTGAAAGTTATGAGAAGCAAAGTAAAAAAATTAATGAATTTATTTAAACAAGTGAAGACCAAGTCTTTAAAATATTTTCTTGGATTTTCAAATTCTATTTGAGTTTTGTCTCTCTTAAAATTAAAAATGTCGAGCAAAGCGAGACCAGCTTGCTAGTAAATAAATAACATTTAAAAAATAGAGGCAGCTCACTGGTAAGTGCTGCTATTTGAGCTATTTTTAGAACAGGCCAGCGGGCTACTCATCTGGTCCTTACGGGCTACCTGGTGCCCGCGGGCACCGCGTTGGTGACCCCTGTATTACATGTATATACATAGCATGTCTTCCAATTATAATATCCCCAAAGTTATATAATCATTAGACCACAGGTGTCATACTCAAGGCGGCCAGAAATAATAGGCTGGAAATAATATGCATCAATAAAGCACTTTCTGGCAAAATGCATTTTTGTTTTTCCAATTTAACAGACAAAATGTACTGAATGCAATTGCATATTTTCTAAACTTTATCTAATTATGCAACAACATATTCCAAGCATTTATTTTGGTTATCACAAATAAATACTTAAATATCTGCTTGTCACCTTGACTTATGATTTCAAAGCAAGTTTTTCAACAATCTGTTGGTAAAGAAAAATACAATAATCAAACAATTGCTTTAAATTGTGTAACACATGTTCATTTTGGGGTGGGGTGGCGTGGCTCAGACGGTAGAGCGGCCATCCAGCAACTTGAGGGTTCCTGGTTCGAATCTAGCTTTCGCCATCCTAGTTACGGCCGTTGTGTCCTTGGGAAAGAGACTTCACCCACCTTGCTCCCAGTGCTGCTCACCCTGGTGTATGAATGTGTATGAATATCTGGTGGTGGAAGGAGGGGCTGTAGCGCAAATTGGCAGCCACGTTTCCGGCAATCTACCCCTAGGCAGCTGTGGCTACAAATGTAGCTTACCGCCATCATGAAACTATTAGTATTACTTTTTTATATACTGTTACTGAGGGCAGCCATAATTGTGATTTGGCCCTCAAAAAATAGGAGTTTGCCATCCCTGCATTGGACAAATGGTCAATGACTTATTGGTAATTACTGGCTAAGCTTCTTTCAGCCATGGCACTTCAAATATGCTTTGCTTGATGGCAGCCATGTTTTTCAACAAATCTTGCTCAAATTTCACAGAATTAAAAAAATTATCCAACAGAAAAATAATAGCACAGGCCACAAGTTGGGGTGCAGGTTTTAATGAAATGTCACTTTTTTGTGTGCAGTGGTTCAGGAGTAGAAAGGCTACACAATGTAGTGTTCTAATGTTTTCACATGATTATACTGTTAGATAAATTAAACAAATACCTTACCCCTTAACCAACCCATACCTAATTCTACCAAATAAACATCACTATAAAATAGGAGTGCACGATTAATCGACATCGAACCGACATCAAGGTTTAATTAGTGCAATAAATAACCACAAAAAGCTGAGGTTTTTGTTTTGTTTTTCTCCACCGTCACCAGAGTTTGAGTGACAGACATGGAGAAAGACGTCTCACTCTGTGCTTCGCTCTCATAATTTCCTTGCCCTGATGTGGGATCTGAACCGAGGATGTCGTTGTGGCTTGTGCAGCCCTTTGACACACTTCTGATTTAGGGCTATATAAATAAACATTGATTGATTGATTGAAGTTGCAAACAGCCCCTTTAATTGCACAATTATTAAATATTATGATTAGATTACATTAACATTGTATAGTTTGTATTGCAGTGTTTCCCACACATTAATTTATTTGTGGCGGCCCGCCACGAAAGAATTACGTCCGCCACAAATATTTTTATTTTTTATTTTTTGTCCTGTCCAGCTTCTCAGGCAAATCATATAGTTGATGTAGATGCCCATATAGGCTGTTCAGATTTACTTTACAAAAGAGAAGTGTAGGATACTTCTCTTGTTGCCTTATTTGTATTTGACCACTACTGTTTTCTGTTTATTTGTTACTGACTGTGGCAGGACACCTCTGCCTCTGTTTCACTTTATGTTGCTGGTAAATAATATGGTTGTAGTAGTAGGCTAAAGTTAAATTATTTAGTATGCACTAATTAAAGGGGCATAGCTTTAAGAGACATTTTAGCTTTTATATTTTATAAGATATATTTTTTGTAAGAACCACAATTAATAAATATATTTCAGTTAATATTTAATTGTTCAAATCTGTATATAAATATGTACATAAAGTGTTGTAATTATATTGTAAAATGGATGGATGGATGGATGGACGTTTAAAACAAAACTGTTATTATTCATTAGTAAGTATACATTTTTTTAGCCTTTTTAGAGAAAATCATATCATTGTAGTAAATTATGCAAATTACTCGATGTCATGGTGACCACGCTCATAGCCACGCCTCCACCGCCACAGGTATCTTGGCAGTTTATGGGAAACACTGTATTGGTTATTTGTTGAGTTTAAGAGCATGATGTAGACAAAAGCTCTAAGTATGTCTGCATAAAGGCAATATTTTTAAAAGTAAATGATTGCATATTGTTCTAATGTGTGGCACTTTGAGACAATAAGACGTTGATTGACAGTCTAAAAGTAACATGTCTTCAATAACTTCTTATTTTCACAGTTTTATGCATTTTTATGTATCAAATAGGGTTGTACGGGAAACCGCCATTAATATAGTACCGCGATACTAATTAATTATATTCAGTACTGTACCGCCTCTACAAAGTACAAGCAACCCCCCCACGCCCCCTCCCTTTTTTAATGGGCATGACGGCGCGTCGTCGTCGCGTCGTGGCATTGCTAGTTTTACAAGCAGAGTAGCATGTTCGGCAGCGCACAATCACAGAGTACTTACCAGCAGACACAGTGTGTAGCCAGAAAAGGGAGAATGGATGCATTTTGGCTTAAAAATTAAAGTTTAAGGTGAAGCTATAACACTGAAACGCCCTCAGGAAGAGGTGCTTTAAGACATGGCTATCTAGCTAGCGGCTAAAATCCATCCGCAGTCTGCAGTGTTTTAGCTACTTCTCAATCACTAATCCTCGCCTCCATGGCAACAAATAAAGTAAGTTTCTTACAAGTATCATCCCTGCAGGACGAGGAATAGCTAAACATGCTTCACTACACACCGTAGCTCTAATGACACCGGTGAGCTACGGTACTTGAATGTAAACAAATGCCATGGGTAGATATACTCCTGACATCCACTATAATGATACAAAGTAAAGGAGCGTATCTAGTCGATACTATGATTACATCGATTTTTTTAGCATCACAAAATCTTTTTTAGTTTTTTATAAATGTATATTATGTTTATAAACTCAAGAAATATGTCTTTGGACACATGAGGACTTCAATTTATTTATTGTATTTAGTTTATTAAGGATCCCCATTAGTCTACACCGCAGTGGAGACTATTCTTCCTGGGGTCCAGTCAATTATGACCAATGTATGATCCTGTAACTACTTTGTATCGGATCGATACCCAAATTTGTGGTATGATCCAAAACTAATGTAAAGCATGCAAACAACAGAAGAATAAGTGATTATTACATTTTAACAGAAGTGTAGTTTGAACATGTTGAAACAGAAAATAACCAGATATTAACAGTAAATGAACAAGTAGATTAATAATCAATTTTTACAGTTCCTCTTTTATAATGTTGACAAAATAACAGAATGGAAAATGACACAATATGTTACTGCATATGTCAGCAGACTAATTAGGAGCCTTTGTTTGCTTACTTACTAATAAAAGAAAAGTTGTCTTGTATGTTCACTATTTTATTTAAGGTAAAAATTGCAAAAAGAAACATACAGTATGTTTAATGTACCGGTACCAAAATATTGGTATTGCGACAACATCCATCCATCCATTTTCTACCGTTTATCCCTTTTGGGGTCGCACTAGTATCAAATACAAAAATCGCAAATCAAATTGTAATTTTGGAGAGAGAAAAAACTCGCAATTTAAGTTTTTTCTTAAAATCGTGAAGCCCTTACTATAAAGGTAAGAATAAGATACATGTATTAATATGGTATGTTCAACTATATTTACAGTGTTTCCCATAAACTGCCAAGATACCTGTGGCGGTGGGGGCGTGGCTATGGGCGTGGTCATCATGACATCATCGAGTAATTTGCATAATTTACTACAATGATTAGATTTTCTCTAAAAAGGCTCAAAAACTTTATACTTACTAATTAATAACAGTTTTGTTTTTAACATCCATCCATCCATCCATCCATCCATCCATTTTACAATATAATTACAACACTTTATGTACATATTTATATACAGATTTGAACAATAAGTTATTCACTGAATTATATTTATTAATTGTGGTTCTTACAAAAAATATATCTTATAAAATATAAAAGCTAAAATGTCTCAAAGCTCTGCCCCTTTAATTAGTGCATACTAAATAAGTTAACTTTAGCCTACTACTACAACCATATTATTTACCAGCAACATAAAGTGAAACAGAGGCAGAGGTGTCCTGCCACAGTCAGTAACAAATAAACAGAAAACAGTAGTGGTGGTAGATAGACACAGATCTTCATCAAACATCTGATCCACTGAACAAAGAGCTCCAAAAATCTTGAACTTTAGACTGCCATCAGTTTTACTCCCTACACTTAACCATGTGTTTCCTACTGCCTGCAGACTTTGCACCCTTTGTTATATACACATGTTGTGTTTGTAATATAAATACATTTAATAAAGTCAAATACAAATAAGGCAACAAGAGAAGTATCCTACACTTCTCTTTTGTAAAGTAAATCTGAACAGCCGATATGGGCATCTACATCAACTATATGATTTTTTAATTTATTTATTTGTGGCGGACGTAATTCTTTCGTGGCGGGCCGCCACAAATAAATGAATGCGTGGGAAACTCTGATTTAACAATACAGTATATGCAATAACATTAACGAGTAATAGGACAGGGTCAGGAAGGACCCTGTGTCAAAGACCCACCCACTATGAGCCACCAACAGGGTGGGAGAAATGTTTTTTCCTGATGTGGACGTTTTTGACGGTCACAAGCTGAACAGGCAAAAGAACATTCCCAGTCTTTGCTGAGGCAGTTAAATTCCGTGGGAGGTGACTTTCAGAAACTCACAGCTTAAGATCACAAAACAGATGTGCCTGCATGTCTTGGTGCACCAATAGGGAAGCTGCAGCACTTATGTGGCGAAATCACCATAAATCATCAGTGCTAGATGAACTCTGTCCTATTCTTTATTTGATCTTGCTGGCATTCTGTCATAACTCATACTTTGGACAACTTAGAGGGGCAGTACCAGACTTAAAAGTGTTTAGAAAAAGTTGTTAATACATAGGCGCCGATCTACATTTCTGCCAGTGGGTGCTCGGTGTGTGTGTGTATTAGTGTTGTCCCGATACCAATATTTTGGTACCGGTACCGGTATATCGGTACTTTTTGGTACTTTTCTAAATTAAGGGGACCACAAAAAATGTAATTATTGGCTTTATTTTAACAAAAAAATCTTACGGTACAAATGTTTCTTATTGCAATTTTAGTCAGTGGCCTAGTGGTTAGAGTGTCCGCCCTGAGATCGGTAGGTTGTGAGTTCAAACCCCGGCCGAGTCATACCAAAGACTATACAAATGGGACCCGTTACCTCCCTGCTTGGCATTCAGCATCAAGGGTTGGAATTGGGGGTTGAATCACCAAAAATGATTCCCGGGCGCGGCCACCGCTGCTACCCACTGCTCCCCTCAACCTTCCAGGAGGGTGAACAAGGGGATGGGTCAAATGCAGAGGACAAATTTCACCACACCTAGTGTGTGTGTGACAATCATCGGTACTTTAACTTTACTTTAATTGTGTCCTTAAATAAAATAGTGAACATACAAGACAACTTGTCTTTTAGTAGTAAGTAAACAAACACTTGATTGATTGAAACTTTTATTAGTAGATTGCACAGTAGAGTACATATTCTGTACAATTGACCACTAAATGGTAACACCCGAATAAGTTTTTCAACTTGTTTAATTTGGGGTCCACGTTAATCAATTCATGGTAAAACAAAGGCTCCTAATTTAGCTGCTGACGTATACAGTAACATATTGTGTCATTGATCATTCTATTATTTTGTAAAAAAAATTATTAAGGACAAGTGGTAGAAAATTAATTATTAATCTACTTGTTCATTTACTGTTAATATCTGCTTACTTTCTCTTTTAACATGTTCTATCTACACTTATGTTAAAATGTAATAATCACTTATTCTTCTGTTGTCTGATACTTTAAATTGGTTTTGGATGATACCACAAATTTGGGCATCAATCCGATACCAAGTAGTTACAGGATCATACATTGGTCATATTCAGAGTCCTCATGTGTCCAGCAAGGACAAATAGATTGAAAAACAGTTTCTATCCTAGAGCTGTTATTGCCCTAAACCATGAATTGATTAACGTGGACCCCGACTTAAACAAGTTGAAAAACTTATTCGGGTGTTACCATTTAGTGGTCAATTGTACGGAATATGTACTGTACTGTGCAATCTACGAATAAAAGTCTCAATCAATCAATCAAAAACTCTGCACGTACCTGAACACCCACCAGTTTATTAACTTGCTTACCTCTGATAGAGATCTGCTTTGCAATGTTTTTAACATTTTATTATGTTTTTAAATAAATAAATACAAATTTAGAGACTGTGTGGGTGTCAGGGGGACTGCATTAGAGTGGTTCAGATCCTACCTGTCAGAAAGGTCCTTCTCTGTCAGGCTGGGGGACGCCACCTCTTCTTCTGCTCCGCTTTACTGTGGTGTCCCCCAGGGATCTATTCTAGGCCCCATCTTGTTCGCTCTATATCTCCTCCCGATTGGAGAGATTTTTAAGAGGCATGGAGTGTCTTATCACTTTTATGCAGACTGCCAAATGTATATGCCGATTTCAAAAGGCCACGGCCCCCTGACACCCCTTCTCAACTGTCTATGCGACGTCAAGGCTTGGTTAGCCCAGAATTTTTTAATAATGAATGAGGGAAAAACAGAAATTTTAGTTTTTGGGCCGGCCCTCACTGACTTGGGACCATTGCAAAATTAGGTGCGTCCCAAAGTCACCAGCCTTGGCGTCACTATAGACAGCGATTTTAAACTTGACAAACAAGTCAATGGCGTTTTAAAATCGTGTTTTTATCATCTTCGTCTTTTAGCAAAGGTAAAAACGTTTTTATCTTTTAACCTTTTTGAACAAGTCGTGCATGCTTTTATTTCAAGTCGCCTGGAATACTGCGATGCACTTTATGCTCTCTCCCGGTTGCAGTTAGTCCAGAACGCGGCAGCACGACTTTTAACAGAGGCCAGGAAACGCCAGCATATAATCCCAATTCTTGAGAGTTTGCACTGGCTCCCTGTTCATTTTAGAATTCATTGTAAAACCTTGCTGTTTGTTTTGAAAGCTTTAAATGGACTGGCACCTCAGTATATCTCGGACCTCATTCAAATTTACACTCCAGTCTGAGGTCCGAGAGCCAGCTCCAGCTCGTGGTGCCCAAGACCAGACTTATAACCAGGGGAGACAGGGCCTTCTCTGTGGTCGGCCCTAAGCTCTGGAATACTCTGCCCCTCCATGTTCGAACTGCTCCCACAGTGGAGTGTTTTAAGTCTCGTCTTAAGACCCACTTTTATTCTCTGGCTTTTAACACTACGTGAGTTGTGTGGTCCTCTGTTGTCCTCTGTGTTTTTAAAATGTTGATTTCTTTTTACTGTTTTAATTGGTTTTACCCTTTAAAATTGTTTTTAATCATATTTATTTTATATTGGTTTTATATGTATTTATTTTTTGTTTTTATTCAGTCATTGGTGGAGCTAAGGATAATATTTTAATGTTGTTTTTAATATTGTTGTGCAGCACTTTGGAAACATTTTGTTGTTTAAATGTGCTATATATCAGGATATAAAATCAATATAGGTAAAACCCATATACTCTCATATAAATATAACCCACCAGGGGAAATCAGAAGTAGATACCCTCTGATATGGCAAACAGAGTCTTTTAAATACCTGGGCATTACTTTGCCAAAAGATCTAACAAAATTATCAGAATACAATTATCTACCCATACATAAAAAAATTAAAAAATGACATAGCAAGATGGAATTTAATTCCTTTTTTTAGCCTTAGTTCTAGAATTGATTCCAGTAAAATAAATGTACTGCCAAGACTGCTGTACCTATTTCAAGCCCTGCCAATAGAGATTAACCAAAACCAATTCAATGAATGGTACAAAATGCTATCAAGGTTTATATGGCAAAGTAAAAGGCCAAGAGTTTGTCTCAAAACTTTACAATTGGTCAAACAAAAGGGAGGATGGGGTTTATCCTGCCTCTGATATAACTATTTTGCAGCCCAGATGAGAGCAGTGATATGCTGGTGCAACCAGTCATACATTGCTCAATGGAAAATTATTGACGAAGAAATGCTCTCCATCCCCATACAAGCAATCCTGGCGGATAGCAATTTACAAACCCACATAAATAACATTGATAACCCCTGGGGGAAATGGACCCTTAAAGTGTGGAAAATGATTATAAAGGAATACAAACTGGAGAATGATATTGCATTTCTTAAATGGTGTGCCTATGATACAGAGTTTACACCTAATAAATTAGACTCAAGATTTAAAGGCTTACTGAAATGATTTTTTAAAATTTAAACGGGGATAGCAGATCCATTCTATGTGTCATACTTGATCATTTCGCGATATTGCCATATTTTTGCTGAAAGGATTTAGTAGAGAACATCGACGATAAAGTTTTGGTCGCTGATAAAAAAAGCCTTGCCTGTACCGGAAGTAGCGTGACGTCACAGGTTGAAGGGCTCCTCTCTTTTCCCCATTGTTTACAATGCAGCGAGAGCGATTCGGACCGAGAAAGCGACGATTACCCCATTAATTTGAGCGAGGATGAAAGATTTGCGGATGAGGAACGTAAGAGTGAAGGACTAGAGTGCAGTGCAGGACGTATCTTTTTTCGCTCTGACCGTAACTTAGGTACAAGGGTTCATTGGATTCCACACTTTCTCCTTTTTCTATTGTGGATCACGGATTTTTATTTTAAACCACCTCGGATACTATATCCTCTTGAAAATGAGAGTCGAGAACGCGAAATGGACATTCACAGTGACTTTTATCTCCACGACAATACATTGGCGAAGCTCTTTAGCTACGGAGCTAACGTGATAGCATCGGGCTTAAATGCAGATAGAAACAAAAGAAATAAACCCCTGACTGGAAGGATAGACAGAAAATCAACAATACTATTAAACCATGGACATGTAACTACACGGTTATTGCTTTGCAGCCTGGCGAAGGTTAACAATGCTGTTGCTAAGGACGCCATTGAAGGTAACTTATCTACCGGACCTCACAGAGCTAACGTGATAGCATCGGGCTTAAATGCAGATAGAAACAAAAGAAATAAACCCCTGACTGGAAGGATAGACAGAAAATCAACAATACTATTAAACCATGGACATGTAACTACACGGTTAATGCTTTCCAGCCTGGCGAAGCTTAACAATGCTGTTGCTAACGACGCCATTGAAGCTAACTTAGCTACGGGACCTCGTCAGAGCTATGATAAAAACATTAGCACTCCACCTACGCCAGCCCTCATCTGCTCATCAACACCCGTGCTCACCTGCGTTCCAGCGATCGACGGAGCAACGAAGGACTTCACCCGATCATAGATGCGGTCGGCGGCTAGCATCGGATAGCGCGTCTGCTATCCATCTCAAAGTCCTCCTGGTTGTGTTGCTGTAGTCCGCCGCTATTACACCGATCCCACCTACAGCTTTCTTCTTTGCAGTCTTCATTGCTCATTAAACAAATTGCAAAAGATTCACCAACACAGATGTCCAGAATACTGTGGAATTTTGCGATGAAATCAGAGCTTTTTGTATGGGATCCAATGGGGTCCGAATACTTCCGTTTCAACCATTGACGTCACACGCATACGTCATCATACAGAGACGTTTTCAACCGGAAGTTTTGCGGGAAATTTAAAATTGCACTTTATAAGTTAACCCGGCCGTATTGGCATGTGTTGCAATGTTAAGATTTCATCATTGATGTATAAACTATCAGACTGCGTGGTCGGTAGTAGTGGCTTTCAGTAGGCCTTTAAGGACTAGATATCCCAAGGGTATAACAGCTTTATGTAGTGTAATGAAAGATTAAAAAATGCTTAGTTTTGAAACTATTAAAAGGACATGTATATTAGAAAACCAAGACTTCTATCGATATTTGCAGTTGCGGCATTTTGTTAATATGAAGGTGAAAAGTGTCACAAAGACGAGTATATGTTTGATTGAACTGTTCACAAAAGCCTACAATTCAGAAATTATTGATAGAACCGTTTCATGCTTGTATAAGGGTCTGTTGAATATGAAATCATATTCAACTTCATATATTAAAACAAAATGGGAGAAGGAAGGAGGGATAACTATATCTGAGGAAGAATGGACAATAATATGGAAATATCAATGGACTTGTACCAGCTCACCCAAGTGGAGGGAGTTTGTCTGGAAAAGTTTGATCAGATTTTTTATTACACCTTCTCAGAAGTCTCACTATGATAACAACTCCCCTGCCTGCTGGACAAATTGTGGGAGTTCAAATGCAAATCACTACCATGTTTTCTGGGACTGCTCCACCATAAAGGACTATTGGAAAGAGATACACCAAGCCCTACAGGATATTTTCAAACGTGAAATACCCCTCGAAAGTAAAACTTTTTTTTGGACATGTACCTCAGGACTGGCTGAAGAAAGATAAACACTTAATGAATATCCTACTGGTGGCCTGTAAAAAAGACCATTACTGGGAAATGGATATCCCAGGAGAGCCCAACTTTGAAGCAATGGATGGAAACAACAATGGACATATATAAAATGGAGAAGATAACTGCCTTTATTAATTATAAATTGGAGAAGTGTACTTCATACTGGGAAAATTGGGTCAACTATGTTACGCCCCACAAACCTGACTTTAATTTTTCGAATTAGTGATTGTACTTCAAAAAAAAAAATAATAATAATAATAATAAGTGATTAATCACTTTTTTTTCTTTTTTTTTTTTGATTGTACTTAAAAAAAAATTTAAAAAAAGAAAGAAAAAAAAAGTGATTAATAACTTTTTTTTTCTTTCTTTTTTTTTTTTTTTTTGAAGTACAATCACTAATTCAAAAAATTAAAGTCAGGTTTATGGGGCGTAACATAGTTGACCCAATTTTCCCAGTATGAAGTATGTGTATATGTATGTATGTATATATTTATATGTATGTATGTGTGTGTACGTGTATATATATATATATATATATATATATATATATATATATATATATATATATATATATATATATATATATATATATATATATATGTTTATATTTTATTTCTGATTATTATTGTTATTAATATATTATTATTTCCTTTTTTTTCTTTTCTTTTTTTCTGTTTATTTAATTTAATCGATGTATTTGTAGATATTACTTTGTTGTTTTTGTTGTTGTTTCTTTTTTGGGGGGGGTGGGGAGGTGGTATGGATGGGATATAAACAAAAATATTTTGACATTTAGGGCAGACAATATATTGTCTGCCCTAAATGTTAATATAATTTAATATAATATTCACATAAATCATATATCTAAAGATATATGATTTATGTGAATATTATGTAATGGATAGGACGGTCTGATGCTGGATGTCAATGAAAAAAAATTGAATGTGCTATATAAATAAAGTGGATTGATTGGATTGGATTATTGTTTGTTGTCTTAAGTTTATTTTATGTAGGTTGGTTTAAAAGCACTGAGCTGGATTGCTGTCCAATTTCGTTGTTTCCATACAACAACAATAAAGGTATTCTGATTCTGATATTTCCTGAGTTTATAAACTTAATATAAATTTAAAAAAACAGAAATAAGATTTTTTTATGTTAAAAGGTATCGGTGTAATCATAGTAGTATCGACACAGTAGGCAAGTAGTGGGGGGAAAACTACCCCAATTGCCGAGTTGGCTGCTACCACGTTCTGTACAGAAATTGGTCTAATACATCAAGATAAGCTCCTGTAATCAGAGTTAAAGTAAACAAAGCAGTTTAAACAACTTTAAATGATACTTCTAAGCCATATTTATAATATAGAGTACACAGCTCTAACCCTGACAGGACATCATCAGGGACCTGCTTGACAGCTAACGTTAGCAATGTGGCTAAGAGGCGCAGGGCTAACTAGCACAGCCTAAAGGGAGTCAAACTGACATTTAAAACGCTCAACCGCGGCCAACATTTGACAAATAATAGCGGGTATGAAGAACGCTATGGAAACATCTCTTACCTGTCCGTCGTTCAGCAGCGTAAACGCGTTGACAAAGTCCAGGAAAAGGAACTTGCAGTGGAGCTTTGGGGTTTGACACAGAAGCGGAAGTCGCTAGCGGCGGGGGTGGGTATGGACGACTGACAGACATGACGGACAGCCAATCAGGTGTGAGGGCGGGTCTCCTCACTGACCAATAGTAATGCAGTTCGGCGGTTTGATAGGAATGGAATGGGTAGAGGAAAAAAACAACCCTAAAAAAAAGTGGTGCAATATGCAGGTCAGAGTGCACTTTTTAGGGGTGTGGGAAAAAATTGATTCGAATTCGAATCGCGATTCTCACGTTGTGCGATTCAGAATCGATTCTCATTTTTAAAAAAATCTATTTTTTATTTATTTATTTTAAAAAAAAAAAGTTTTATTTTTTTAAATTAATCAATCCAACAAAACAATACACAGCAATACCATAACAATGCAATCCAATTCCAAAACCAAACCCAACCCAGCAACACTCAGAACTGCAATAAACAGAGCAATTGAGAGGAGACACAAACACGACACAGAACAAACCAAAAGCAGTGAAACAAAAATGAATATTATCAACAACAGTATCAATATTAGTTACAATTTCAACATACTAGTGATTAAAAATCCCTCATTGACATTATCATTAGACATGTATATTAAAAAAAAGAACAATAGTGTCACAGTGGCTTACACTTGCATCGCATCTCATAAGCTTGACAACACACTGTGTCCAATATTTTCACAAAGATAAAATAAGTCATATTTTTGGTTCATTTAATAGTTAAAACAAATGTACATTATTGCACTCAGTTGATAAAACATTGTCCTTTACAATTGTAAAAGCTTTTTACAAAAATCTACTACTCTGCTTGCATGTCAGCAGACTGGGGTAGATCTTAGAGGGAACATTGTTTGGGGGTATCCATAATACTTATACTTAGACGTCCTTTTTATTGTCATTCAAATGTTAACTTTACAGTACAGATACGCCGATAGGGAGAAGTTATTATTTACACGATTGATTGATTGAATGAAACTTGTATTAGTAGATTGCACAGTACAGTACATATTCCGTACAATTGATCATTAAATATTAACACCCGAAATAAGTTTTTCAACTTGTTTAATTAAGTCGGGGTCCACGTTAATCAATTCATGAGTCTGGTGTGTCTTGACCGCTGCAACGGAGGCTCTGCCGAACCCCTGAGGCCGACTCACCGAACCCCTAGGGTTCGATCGAACCCAGGTTAAGAACCACTGGTTTAGAGCTCGGCAGAGTAACCGTGTAATACTCTTCCATATTAGTAGGTGGCAGCAGGTAGCTAATTGCTTTGTAGATGTCGGAAACAGCGGGAGGCAGCTTGCAGATAAAAAGGTATTTAATGCTTAAACAAAAAATAAACAAAAGGTAAGTGCCCCTAAGAAAAGGCATTGAAGCTTAGGGAAGGCTATGCAGAACAAAACAAAAACTGAACTGGCTTCAAAGTAAACAAAAACAGAATGCTGGACGACAGCAAAGACTTACTGTGGAGCAAAGATGGCGTCCACAATGTACATCCGAACATGACATGACAATCGACAATGTCCCCACGAAGAAGGATAAAAACATGTGGGAGATATCGCTCAAAGGAAGACATGAAACTGCTACAGCAAAACACCAAAAAAAGAGAAAAAGCCACCAAAATAGGAGCGCAAGACAAGAACTAAAACACTACACACAGGAAAACCGCAAAAAAAGTCTGAATAAGTCAGGGTGTGATGTGACAGGTGGTGACAGTACACCTACTTTGAGACAAGAGCTATATTGATGCATGCTTGGTTATGGTTTAAATTCATATCCAACAATTACGACAACGGCTTTTTACTGTCAACTGAGTTTCGTTTTTTTAATGATTTCTGCTGGTGGTGTGCCGCCGCATTTTTTCAACCCCAAAAATGTGCCTTGGCTCAAAAAAGGTTGAAAAACACTGTTCTAACCATTGTGTTCAATTCCAATTCCAACTGACTTCACTCTGGACTGGTATCAAGGAAATCGCAGAATACAGGAGCTCGATTTGTTGTGTAAAAGGGAACTTATACCAACTAATGTTAATTTTGAACTTAATAATACATCACCTAGATAAGCTTCAAGAGGTAGTCACCGGAAATGGTTTTCACTTCACAGGTGTGCTTGAAGCTCATCCAGAGAATGCCAAGAGTGTGCAAAGCAGTAATCAGAGCAAAGGGTGGCTATTTTGAAGAAACTAGAATATAAAACATGTTTTCAGTTATTTCACCCTTTTTTTGTTAAGTACATAACTCCACATGTGTTCATTCATGGTTTTGATGCCTTCAGTGACAATCTACAATGTAAATAGTCACGAAAATAAAGAAAACACATTGAATGAGGAGGTGTGTCCAAACTTTTGGCCTGTACTGTATAACACAGTTGTTTATTAAACACTGTACTTAGATAATGAGTCAAATCAAATAAAAATTGCACATAAAAGTTGAATAAACCATGTGCTCAAATAAATATGAAAACATATATATAAATTCATTGTTACGTGTAGCTTAATCTGCCAATGTCCGTCTTTGTGTTCAAGTGTTCTGCGCGTCGATTGGCTGGATGGATGGATGGATAACAGACGTAAGCGGAGAATGTGAAGATCATACAATTCCCACGTGTGTGGAGTGATAGAAATGCCGGAGTAAGACGGTTCCAGTGTTTCCCACACATTCATTTATTTGTGGGGGCCCGCCACGAAAGAATTACGTCCGCCACAAATAAAATAAAACTTTTTTTTTTTGTTGTCTTGTCCAGCTTCTCAGGCAAATCATATAATTGATGTAGATGCCCATATAGGCTGTTCAGATTTACTTTACAAAAGAGAAGTGTAGGATACTTCTCTTGTTGCCTTATTTGTATTTGACAACTACTGTTTTCTGTTTATTTGTTACTGACTGTGGCAGGACACCTCTGCCTCTGTTTCACTTTATGTTGCTGGTAAATAATATGGTTGTAGTAGTAGGCTAAAGTTAAATTATTTAGTATGCACTAATTAAAGGGGCAGAGCTTTAAGAGACATTTTAGCTTTTATATTTTATAAGATATATTTTTTGTAAGAACCACAGTTAATAAATATATTTCAGTGAATAACTTATTGTTCAAATCTGTATATAAATATGTACATAAAGTGTTGTAATTATATTGTAAAATGGACGGATGGATGGATGGATGGATGGACGTTCAAAACAAAACTGTTATTATTAATTAGTAAGTATACATTTTTTGAGCCTTTTTAGAGAAAATCATATCATTGTAGTAAATTATGCAAATTAGTCGATGATGTCATGGTGACCACGCCCATAGCCACGCCCACTGGTATCTTGGCAGTTTATGGGAAACACTGGGTTCTATTTGTGACTTAATTGTTTATTTTGGCGTCGATTATGGCCTACAGTAGTTTAATTGCAAAGACTTCCATTGAAGGATGATAAAACTTTGTTAACGGCTCGAGTATCGTCATTACAATATTTAATGAAGTGATTATTTGGCGTACTACTAGATGGAGCCCATGTACCACTAGTGGTATGCGTACCACAATTTGAGAACCCCTGCTCTAACACATTACCTATCCATGTCCCAATCCGATATAGTTAATCTCATTTATAAATCCAAAAACTCCAGTTCTGTGTACTTGATCCTATCCCCTCATCACTTATGGAAGAGTGCCTCCTGTCCAATTACTGACATAATTAACTCTTCCCTCACCTACGGTTTTGTTCCCTCATCATTCAAAACCGCCTCAGTCACACCCATCCTCAAATAACCTGGACATCCCTTTTCTGTCTAAAATATTGGAACGTGCAGCGGCAAGCCACTATATAACAATAACAACTCACCTCAATATCAACAATCTCCCCGATCCATTTCAGTCTGATTTCTGTTCCAACCACAGCACTGAAACAGCCCTCATCAAGGTCACAAATGACCTCCTCCTCGCATCTGACTCAGACCACTTCAATCTCCTAATTTTTCTGGATCTCACCACGGTTTTTGACACCATATATCACGGCATTCTTCTCTCCGGCTTGGAATCATCCTTCACCATCACCCTCTCTGCACTCTCCTGAATTAAATCATACCTGACCGACATTTATATCCATCAATAACTGCAAGTCATCCATCGGCCCCCTGTCCCAAAGTGTCCCCCGAGGAGGACTTCTCCTCTTCACCCTGTTCATACTCCCACTCGGACAAATAATACATCAACATGGCCTCAACTATCTGTTGATATACAGACCTCCATTTCAACCCGGTCCATCACCCCTGTCACCCACATCATCGTCACCAACTGCTTCACTGACATAAACATCTGGATGAACAATGAATGACTTTCTCAAACTCAATGGTCCAAAATCTCTCACCAATTCTGTCAAAGATTTCACCATATCTTTAAAGAACCTCACCTTGTCCCCCTCCATGCACATCCGGAACCTTTGTCGCATCTTGGGCAATAACTTTTCATTTGAAGATAATGTCAAACACATCACTAAAACAGCCTACCTCCACCTCAGAAATATTGCTTGTCTCCGACCCTTCCTCTCCTTCTCTTCCCCTGAAACACTCATTCATGCATTCATCAGCTCCAGACTAGAATACTGCAACAACATCCTTTATGGTTCATCTTCCAAACTCCTCCACAAACCTCAACTCATCCAAAACTCAGCTGCACGCCTCCTCCCTTATTCCCGTCGCTAAATGTCCACATCACCCTTGATCTAAAAGAACTTCACTGGCTACCCGTCCCGCAGTGCATTCACTTCAAAATCCTTCTCCTGACCCATGAAGCCCTCCACAACATTGCCCCTTCCACCTCTCTGACCTCCTCACTCCCCCACATTCCTGTTAAAAAACCTGTAAGTTCTACAAACCACCACCTGCTGTCCCCTCCTCATAGAACCCAACACCAAACCTGAGGGGATCGTGCCTTCTCCATTGCTGCAACCACCCACTGGAACACTCTCCCCCTTTCCAACCGCTCATGTCATATAACCCAACAACATTTAAAAGACTGTTGAAAACCTACCTCTTCAAAACTGCTTTTAGACAAACCAACGTATAATACAATGTTCTCTTCCATTTTGCCCATTTTATATTACACTGGTCCATCAATCAATCGAAGTTCATTTAAATAACCCTTAATCACAAGTGTCTCAAAGGTCTGCACAAGCCACAACGACATCCTCGGCTCAGATCCCACATCAGGGCGAGAAAAAACTCAACCCAATGGGAACAACGAGAAACCTTGGAGGGGACTGCAGATGTGGGGACCCTACTGGCCCCTGGGCGACCGGTGCAATGGATGTCGAGTGGATCTAGTTAATAGTGTGAGAGTCCAGTCCATAGTGGGGCCAGCAGGGGATCATCTTGAATGGAGACAAGTCAACAGCGCAGAGACGTTCCCAACTGATGCACAGATGAGTGGTCCACCCCGGGTCCCGACTCTGTGGTCACCTGATAACCTCTCCACGCAGGAGAGGGGGGCAGAGCAGAAAAGAACAGCAACCCGCGGCTCCATGGAGCTCCATGGAGCTTTTTCAAAAATGTATGGAAATGGGAAAAAAATGGGGTGAAAAATATATTTTTTGTTGTGATATGGTTTCTGTAGGAGGACAAACGTGACACAAAGCTTCCTAATTGTTACAAAACCCACTGTTTGATAGGTTTGTGTTTATGCTTCACTGATGAGAGTATTTGGCGAGCGCCGTTTTGTCCTACTAATTTCAGCGGCCCTTGAACTCACCGTTGTGTGGACTGTGACTCAACAGTTTGTTTACATGTGTAACTTTCTCCGACGCTGCCACAGAAATGCATGTTTTATACCACTCCTTCTTTGTCTCATTTTGTCCACCAAACGCTTTATGCTGTGCGTGAATGCACAAAGGTGAGCTTTGTTGATGTTATTGACTTGTTATGGATAAGGCATATTTGGTCACTGCATGACTGCAAGCTAATCGATGCTAACATGCTATTTAGGCTAGCTGTATGTACATATTGCATCACTATGCCTCGTTTGTAGGTATATTTGAGCTCATTTGATTTCCTTTACTAATGTCTTCTGTGTATTTAGTTTATTTTTCCATGTTTCATGACACATTATCTGTATGTAATATTGGCTGCATTTCTGATAGTTTTTAGTGTGCCATGTTGTTCCAGACCACAGCAAACGTTAGCCAGCTTGCAAAGACCTTAACGTAAATGACCGCCATAACCACAACACCAGGGGGTGCTCCACTAACCACGTTAAACCCAGATTCCGAACTAACAAAGGTCTTAACTCATTCTCTTTCTATGCCACATCAATGTGGAATGCGCTCCCAACAGGTATAAAAGAAAGGGCATCTCTATCCTCCTTCAAAACCGCAATAAAAGTTCACCTCCAGGCAGCTACAACCCTAAACTAACCCCCTCCCCGGATTGCTAATAATCAAATGTAAACAATCAAATGCAGATACTTTTTCTTTTTCTTATGCCTTCTGATCTCTCTCTCTCTCTCTCTCTCTCTCTCTCTCCCTCTCTCTCTCTCTCTCTCTCTCTCTCTCTCTCTATGTCCACTACTTGATGTCCATATCCCCCCCCCCTCCACACCCCTGATTGTAAATAATGTAAATAATTCAATGTGATTATCTTGTGTGATGACTGTATTATGAGGATAGTATATATGATAGTATATATCTGTATCATGAATCAATTTAAGTGGACCCCGACTTAAACAAGTTGAAAAACTTATTCGGGTGTTACCATTTAGTGGTCAATTGTACGGAATATGTACTTCACTGTGCAACCTACTAATAAAAGTCTCAATCAATCAATCAATCAAAAGATTGTCATAAATCCATTAGAAGAAGACAGCCTGCCGTTTCCTTTAACTTGGACACACACATCTATACCTTTGGTCATTTCCAGGAGTTATCTCACCCT
Organism: Entelurus aequoreus; assembly: GCF_033978785.1. Classification (NCBI taxonomy): domain Eukaryota; kingdom Metazoa; phylum Chordata; class Actinopteri; order Syngnathiformes; family Syngnathidae; genus Entelurus; species Entelurus aequoreus. The sequence goes on from NC_084737.1 coordinate 75,297,466, forward strand.
CTGATAAGTTTTACTAATGTTTTCCAATGTTGTAAAAATGTGTCGAATAAATATTACATTTCAACATTTCTGTCAACGAAGATTTGCGTCAGCCTGCGACACATAGTCATTTTGATAGTAGGCTAATATAGCTAATTAGCCACGTACATAATGTGTTGCCATCACTATAACACTTATACAATTATTTTAATTGTTTGCGGCTCCAGACAGATAACTTTTTTGTATTTTTGGTCCAATATGGCTCTTTCAACGTTTTGGGTTGCCGACCCCTGGTCTATGACCAGCACTTTTTAAACTACAGTACATTTGTCGCTCTTGCAATGTTAACATTGCCTGGGGTATGAAGTGTCTTCACTTTATGTTTGGTCTTATTAATAATTTACAGTATTGTGCATGATGAGTTATTTTCATTACAGGTTTGCCCATCTCTCTCGCCTTTCTTATTTCCCAATGCCTATTTACATGAACCTTTTTTGTATGTTCAATTCTAGCCATACATATAATATTTAGACATGCATTTGTTAGTGGTGTCAGATTTATGTTTGTAGAAACATAACCGGGTGGGCCATTGAACTCAGTGTGCTCTCTCAGGGCTTTTGTACAGTAGTTCCATGTAATAATTTTCTATTGTTGTATTCAGCATTGAACACACAAGTGGAGTTTTTATTCCCCTGCTATTATATAACAACCATTACGGCTCAATGAGAAGAAGTATGAAGAGACTGGATGAGAATGGGATGGACGGAGCAATAGAGGTAGAGAACAGTGGCGGTGGAGGAGTAAATAGTCTCCATTCAGAGAAGACCATGCATAAACTCATACACAAAGAGGCAGTCACACACTGTACATACAGACACTCACACGAGCATACATAATTCATAAAGATGCCTTTGACAATTATTTAAAGGCCTACTGAAAGCCACTACTACCGACCACGCAGTCTGATAGTTTATATATCAATGATGAAATCGTAACATTGCAACACATGCCAATACGGCCGGGTTAGATTAGTAAAGTGCAATTTTAAATTTCCCGCGAAATATCCTGCTGAAAACGTCTCGGTATGATGACGTTTGCGCGTGACGTCACGGATTGTAGCGGACATTTTGGGACACCATTGTGGCCAGCTATTAAGTCGTCTGTTTTCATCGCAAAATTCCGCAGTATTCTGGACATCTGTGTTGGTGAATCTTTTGCAATTTGTTCAATGAACAATGGAGACAGCAAAGAAGAAAGCTGTAGGTGGGAAGCGGTGTATTAGCGGCCGGCTGCAGCAACACAAACACGCAGCCGGTGTTTCATTGTTTACATTCCCGAAAGATGACAGTCAAGCTTTACCATTGGCTTGTGGAGAACTGGGACAACAGAGACTGTTACCAGGAGGACTTTGAGTTGGATACACGGTACCGTGAGTACGCAGCTGCGGCTTCCAAACATTTGATCGCTTGCCCGTACGTGCGTGCCGCTATGTGCATGTCAAGTACGTAACTTTGGGGACTTTGGGGAAATATATGTGCTGTATGAACTTAACGGAGGTGAACGGTACTTTGGGCTGTGGGATTGAGTGTGTTGTGCGGGTGTTTGATTTGTATTGGCGGGTTATATGGACGGGAGGGGGGAGGTGTTTGTTATGCGGGATTAATTTGTGGCATATTAAATATAAGCCTGGTTGTGTTGTGGCTAATAGAGTATATATATATATCTTGTGTTTATTTACTGTTTTAGTCATTCCCAGCTGAATATCAGGTCCCACCCGCCTCACACAGCATCTTCCCTATCTGAATCGCTTCCACTGCCCTCAAGTCCTTCACTCTCACTTTCCTCATCCACGAATCTTTCATCCTCGCTCAAATTAATGGGGAAATCGTCGCTTTCTCGGTCCGAATCGCTCTCGCTGCTGGTGGTCATGATCGTAAACAATGTGCAGATGTGAGGAGCTCCACAACCTGTGACGTCACGCTACTTCCGGTATAGGCAAGGCTTTTTTATCAGCGACCAAAAATTGCGAACTTTATCGTCGATGTTCTCTACTAAATCCTTTCAGCCAAAATATGGCAATATCGCGAAATGATCAAGTATGACACATAGAATGGACCTGCTATCCCTATTTGAATAAGAAAATCGCATTTCAGTAGGCCTTTAAATCAACACACACGGAAGAATTGTCTGTTTTAAGTATCCATCTTTGTTCACATAAAATGTGTGTGTGTGTGACGTCAATATAATATTAATACAGCTGTAAAAGTTCAGCAATGAGGTTTCTTGAATCGAATAAAGAATGTCTAACTATCTACCGGCAGCACGGTGGAACAGGGGTTAGTGCATGTGCCTCACAATACAAAGGTCCTGAGTAGTCCTGAGTTTAATCCCGGGCTCGGGATCTTTCTGTGTGGAGTGTGCATGTTCTCCCCGTGACTGCGTGGGTTCCCTCCGGGTACTCCGGCTCCCTCCCACCTCCAAAGACATGCACCTGGGGATAGGTTGATTGGCAACACTAAATTGTCCCCTAGTGTGTGAATGTGAGTGTGAATGTTGTCTGTCTATCTGTGTTGGCCCTGCGATGAGGTGGCGACTTGTCCAGGGTGTACCCCGCCTTCCGCCCGAATGCAGCTGAGATAGGCTCCAGCACCCCCTGCAACCCCAAAAGGGACAAGCGGTAGAATTTAGGATGGATGGATGGATAACTACCATACACCCTATCAAAAATGCAAAACGGTTTGTTCCACCCGGATAGTGGCAAACCCAGCATGGAACACTTCACTCAACACAGACGTCATAACGTCATCAAAGAGGCATTCACACACAGCACCAACATTTTGGAACAAAGATGAGGAGATAGAAGAAAGGTCAAATATAATAAATATATTTGTGGCAGCATTCCGGTTTGGGAACTTTGTCCTGCCATGAGACTCCCAGGATGCGGCGAAGACAGCACAGGTGGAAGCTGTTTAGCTGTTTGTCATGTCTGGTGTAGGTGGTGCAGGCCTCGCTGCCATACATCAGTGTGCTCATGACTAGGGATGATACTCGAAACCGGTTTCCCCGGTTGTTCGATAAGAAAAGAACCGAGTCCTCGGACTCGAATCCCTTTTTGAGAACCGGTACCCGTTATCGAGACCACTATAGTAAAGAAAAAGAGTTGGTTCTTTATTCGAATCCATGGGAACGAATCCCGTCCCGACCAGAAATGCTCCGTGGGACATCACAAGAAATGAAGTCATGTAGCTCAGTCATTAGGCGCAGATAGCGAAAGCAGGAAAACAATGGACGGGAAAAATCACTCCAAGGTGTAATAAAGTTCAAAACAAAAGGTATAATCCAATGAATAACTTTACTGAGAGATTTGAGCAGGGTACAAACACATGACGAACACTTTTACGACCAACCGGAAACATAGCAACCAGGCTAGCAACGCACCTCCTTTACGGCAGCTGTCGCAACGTTCTTAAAGCAACCGCAGCACATACATATATGACATCTCCCTTTTTTAACTTTTGTATTTCTTTCCTCGTAAACAAAACAATGTCACACTGCATATGTGTTGTCTGTCTAATTATAAATAATGCAGACGAGGCGTGTTGGCTGAGTTCTTGATGTTTACTTTCACAGCGTGCTCATAACCTCATTCTTAGCTGCCGGGTGGCGACATGCAACAACACTTTTCGGGGCTACCGCGCATGCTCGTCACTCCCGTTGCATGCTGGGTAGTGTAGTTGTTATTTTCCCTAGCTCATAACATCACATCTTTCCCCCTATAAAGAAATAATGTTAACTCAATGAAGTGTATTTCTTTTTTTAGCTTTAACTTTTCATTTTTTAGCATTGTAACCACATTTGCAAACAACTTTTGTCTTCATAGAATTTTCTTTCAATAAAGAAATAAAGTGCAAAAATGTCAAAGCGTCATAACAAACAGTTATGTCAAATAGCAGCGGAAGTGCACTTTTTGGAGAGCTGTATTATTTTCAGTTTCGTGCCCCAAGGGACTGATTTTATTTAACACTATATTATTATTTATACACCTATAGTGATCACAGAGACAGGTTGTTTTTGTGTTACTGTATATATTTGTTTTTCTGAAAAATCCCACTTAATATACTTTGGGTAACAACGGTCAATATTTATTTATTTTACTATTTTTTTTTAGGGGGGTAACAGTCAATATTTATTTATTTATTAGATTTTATTTTTTTCTTATATAATAAAAGTGAGCTTTTGTTAAACCAAATATTGTGTGTTTTTTTCCATATACAACAACCTATCTGGACTCGATAAGAGAATCGATAAGGAATCGGTTCGATAAGAGGATTCGATAATAGGCTCGAACTCGATAATTTCTTATCAAACATCATCCCTACTAATGACGCAGGCTTGGTAGACCTGGAGTTTAGTGCGCGTGGATAGCTGGTTGTTCCATTATACTCTTTTGGACAGCCTGGCCATCACTGTGACGGCTCTCGCAAGACGGGTGGCAAGTTCTGTGTTGAGTGACAAGTCGCTGGAGATTGCGGATCTAAAGGTATGCAAAGGTGTTGACACATTCCAGAGTCTGATTGTCGATGGAGATGAAGAGTGGAGTTTCAGCCTCTTGGCCCATGTCATTGGTCTTATTAATGCTGATGGTGAGACCAAACTCTTTACAGGAAAGCCTGTCCATCAGCCTCTGGAGCCCGGACTCGGTGTGGGATGCGAGAGCTGCATCATCAGCAAAAAGCATTTCCATCAGGAGGACACTGGTCAGCTTGGTCTTGGAGCGCAAACGGGCGAGGTCGAAAAGTGTGTAGGATGACACCTTCAGAACATGTACCGAAAGCAGCAGACAGAAAGAGGGAGAAGAAAATTCCAAAGAGGGTTGGCGCAAGAACGCAGCCCTGCTTTACACCGCTGCGGATCGGAAAGGCCTCCGATGTTTCTCCTTCCCAACAGACGGAACCCTGTGTGTTTTCGTAGAATGATATTATGACGGCGTGTAGATTTGGGGGGCAGCCGATCTTTGCAAGCAGCTTGAAGAGACCATCTTTGATGACAAGGTCGAAGGCTTTTGTGAGATACAAGGGTCTCCTCTGTTCCCGGCACTTCTCCTGCAGCTGTCGAAGGGTGAAAATCAAGTCCACTGTGGATCTTGCTGCCCTAAAGCCAGTGTGACTCAGGGTAGACATGTTCTGCAAGGAGGTGGAGTCTAGCAAGGGTGACACGAGCGAAGACTTTCCCCAGGAGGCTGAGCAGAGAGATGCCGCGGTAATTATTACAGTCACTACGGTCTCCTTTGTTCTTGTACAGTGTGACAATCTTGGAGTCACGCAGATACTGGGAGACGGCTCCATCTTTCCAACAGAGGCAGAGGATATTGTGAAGGTGCGGCAGTTTTCACAAGTTTTATGACATCAGGTGTTATCCCGTCAGCACCTGGGGGCTTGCCGCACGCGAGGTTGTCAATGGCTTTGCTGAGCTCTTCCTGCGTGGCTTCCTTGTCAAGCTCCTCCATAACAGGCATGTTTGCAACTTCATTCAGACCCTCCTCTGACACAATGCTCTCAGTGGCGTATAACTTTGTGTAGTGTTCGGCCCATCTTCCATCTGCTTGTTGCGGTCAGTGATGACTTCACCAGACTTGGCTTTGAGTGGCACTGTTTTCTTGATGGACGGACCGGTTGCTTGCTTTATCCCCTCATACACGCTCCTGATATCTTCTGTGTCTGAGGCCCTTTGTATGTTTGAGGAGAGCTCAAGCCAGTAGTTGTTGGCACAGCTACGTGCCATTCGCTGGGCTTCGCTCTTGGCCTTTCTCAAGGCCTCAAGGTTCCTCTGTGAGGGATTTCCCTTGTGCTTGAGGAAAGCGGTATGCTTTGCCTCTCTGACTGGTTCCATCACTGCAGCCTCAAACCAGTCTACATTTGTTCTCGTTCTCTTCCTGTATGTGGAAATGGCTTGGTCGTAGATGGTATCGCGGAAGCATTTCCATTTGTCCATAGCACTTTGCCTGATTGATGGTCCACAGAGTGCTTGGTCAAGGGAGGTGAGGAAGCGTTGTGTGGTTGGTAGAACGGCTGGCCGTGATGCATGGACTGGCCTTCTGCTTGGTGTGATAGATCTGTTTTGGTCAAAGCTTGACATTGCTGAGGACTAGTGAGTGGTCCGTGTCACAGTCAGCACAGTGAAACGTCCTTGTGAGAAGCACGCTGTTAAAGGCCTCGTGATTATGAGGTCGAGCTGGTGCCAACGTTCAGATCTGGGGTGTCTCCAGGATACCCGGTGCAGAGGCTTAGTCTGGAAGAAGGTGTTCGTGATGCAGAGCTTGTGGTAGCAACACAGCTCTAGCAGACGTTGTCCATTTTCGTTTATGCTCCCCACTCCAAAGTGACCAAGGCAGTCTGGCCTGGATTTGTGGTCAGCACCTACCCTGGCATTGAAGTCTCCCAGAAGGAGCAGATGCTCATTTTCCGGGAAAGTGTTGACAGCCGCATGGAGGTCCTCGTAGAACTTGTCTTTAGACTCTGGTGGTGAGCAGATGGTCGAAGCTTAAGCACACAACAGGTTTGCTGGTCCGCTGCTGGTAGAAAAGCGGACTGCAAGGATCCGCTCAGAGTTGGTGGGTCCACCATATGAAGCAGAGTGTTTTTCATTGCAAATCCCATGCCATATTCCCGGGTTTCCTCTGCACTCTTTCCCTGCCAGAAGAAAGTATACTGTTTTTCCTTCAGAGAACCAAAGTCAGCAAGACGTGTCTCTTTGAGCGCAGCAATGTCGACATTAAGTCTGTGGAGCTCACGGTCAATGATAGCTGTCTTGCGCGAGTCGTCAGTGTGTTCAAGGCTGTCTGAGAGCCCTGTGCGCATTGTTCTGACATTCCACCTTGATACTCGAAGAGCTGGTATCTTCGTTTTCCTTCTCTCAGTTTTCGCTTTTTTCCTGATCATCATTGGTGCAATTGTTGACGTTTGCTAGTGGTGCTCTACCCTGTGCCCCGCCAGGATGATGCCGGCTCTGGCGGGTTGGCACCTAATTGACCGGAGGCGGGCGGTGGCCAACCATTAGTGAATGATTCCTCCCACCGTCGAAGATAGCATGTGGCATCCAAAAAAAACCTTACGCCAATCGGGTGGAACTTAAGACTGCCAGCTTCCGTGTTGTTTCCTCCCTTTAGGGGGGAGGCTGGAGTGACCTCTCCGTGGCGCAAGCCTGGGCAGAAGGTATGGAGTTCCTGGGTTGCCCAGTCATCAGGATCCCCCTCTCGGCCGTGACGATGGTTTTAAGACAACTTCATAGATAAGTTATCCTTTATACTTTATATTTTAACCAATGATATTTACTTTGATTTTATAAGACTAAAATGTTGAAGACTTTAGTCGACTGAAACTAGACTAAAATCAATTTATATTACTAAAATTTGACAAAAACTAAATGACAGTTTTGTCAAAAGACTATGACTAAAACTAATGCTGTCAAAATTAACACCGTTGATAACTAAGACGATAATTTTTTGCTAACAAACTTAACACTGGTAGTTACGACAGAATATACATTCAATAATAGCTCACATTAGCAGCTAAACTCTGCTAAATCGCTATCATTGGCTGACAACAAACACAATTAATGTCTGTACATGTTGATGTAACGTTAGAGCCCTTTAGAGGAGGAATCTGCGTATAGTAAAGGTTACAACAGCCCTTTTTTATCGTGTTAAAAAATTCACTTTAGATTAATAATGATGATGGATGTGAGGATGCCGTATGTCGGCTGTTGTCGTGATCCCAGGATGCAGAAAAGGCAAGCGGTGTGCGGGCAGAATGGCATTTAATTAGTAACCAGGCATAAGAACTGCAAGATCTAGCAGGAAACTAGAAGGCAACAGAACACTTTGACACTTAACAATGATCCAGCACTTGAAGAAATAATTAACAATGAGGAACAGGTGTGCTGGCTGGACAACAAACAGAAAGTAAAGGTGCTGCAAAACACAGAGACCAAACAGGAAATACTGACAAAACAAGAGCATCGGAACAGGAAGTAATACTAAACACAGGAAAATAACGAACCAAATCCAAACTTTAATGTGAGACCATGACAATTAATTTTGATAGCCCTAGTTTTTTCAGATTTTAATGGCTAAATAAAATACATTTGAAAATTCACAGACAACAACATTGATTATATTTTAGCATTAAAAAATGTTTTTGATTAAAGCTTAAAAACTAATTTTAAAAAAAACAATCATGATGTAAATTGAATGTTCCGCAACCTTTTTATTATTTCAAGTATGCCCAGAAAACTTTTTTTGTAAGCCATCTTTAATTTTATTTTTCAAAATACGGGCAGTAAAAAAATTCAAAGGACACCTTTGGTCGAAATATTGTTATAACTAGGGATGTCCGATGATGGCTTTTTGCCGATATCCGATATTCCGATATTGTCCAACTCTTTAATTACCGATACCGATATCAACCGACACCAATATCAACCGATATCGATATATACAGTCGTGGAATTAACACATTATTATGCCTAATTTGGACAACCAGGTATGGTAAAGATAAGGTCCTTTTTTTAAAAAAAATTAATAAAATAAAATAAGATAAATAAATTAAAAACATTTTCTTGAATAAAAAAGAAAGTAAAACAATATAAAAACAGTTACATAGAAACTAGTAATTAATGAAAATGAGTAAAATTAACTGTTAAAGGTTAGTACTATTAGTGGATCAGCAGCACGCACAATCATGTGTGCTTACGGACTGTATCCTTTGCAGACTGTATTGATATATATTGATATGTAATGTAGGAACCAGAATATTAATAACAGAAAGAAACAGCCCTTTTGTGTGAATGAGTGTAAATGGGGGAGGGAGGTTTTTTGGGTTGGTGCACTAATTGTAAGTGTATCTTGTGTTTTTTATGTTGATTTAATTTTAAAAAAAATAAAAAAATAAAAAATTAAAAAACGATACCGGTTATAAAAAACACAGATACCGATAATTTTCGATATTACATTTTAAAGCATTTATCGGCCGATATTATCGGACATCTCTAGTTATAACCCTTTGGAGCAGGGGTGTCAAACTCTTTTTAGCTCAGGGGCCCGCATGGAGGAAAATATGTGCACACGCGGGCCGGACTATTAAAATCATGGCTTTAAAACTAAAAAATTAAGACAACTTCAGATTGTTTTCTTTGTCTTACTTTGGCCAAAAACAGAACAAACACATTCTGAAAATATTACAATGAAAATATAGAAAAAAATACTGGCAGCGGTAAAGTTTAGATCCATGAAGGAAAGAAGAAAGTGAATGAATGTTTATAACTGAATACATTTACATATGCATGAAAATGTGTTTTCTTTTGTATAATTTTTTTTAATGATTTAAGTAACGTTTATGACAACCTTTTTCCAAAGCACAATATAGAATGTGAGATATAACAGGATTAGGGCTGCAATTAACGATTAATTTGGTGATCGATTACTCTGTCGATTATTGCTTCGATTAATCGATTAGTAATCGGATAAAAGAGACAAACTACATATCTATCCTATCCAGTATTTTATTGGAAAAAAAACAGCATACTGGCACCATACTTATTTTGATTATTGTTTCTCAGCTGTTTGTAAATGTTGCAGTTTATAAATAAAGGTTTATTTAAAAAAATAATAATAATAAAAAAAATGTAATTAAAAATTGTTTTTTTTTAAATGCCTCTGCGCATGCGCATAGCATAGATCCAACAAATCAATGACTAAATTAATCGGCAACTATTTTTATAATCGATTTTAATCGATTTAATCGATTAGTTGTTGCAGCCCTAAACAGGATAATGCATTCATTTGTTTTCAAAACGGTTACAAAAAAGTGGGACCCCCAAAATGTACTGTGGGACCCCATTTTTATGAATTGACGGGGTCCCTGGGACCCCATTTTGAAAATTCCTCGCGCCAACACTGATGGAGTATTGGTGCGTGCAAAACACCTGCAGGCGGTGTTGACCTTCGGGCGGTTCTAATACTAATCAAATATCATCCCGGGGGGGGGGGGGCATAGATCATTTATTTTACTGTTCTTTATGGAATCTTTTGTGTCGACATGCAAACAACGTATTTTTCCAGTTTGGCAGAGGTGTCCCCTTCACTTTGCCAATGCTGAAGGAACCAGAAATGACACCAGTGTCTCCAAAGAACAAAATAGGACTATGGAAGGAAAGGCTGAGAATCCAGCAGGGAGAAAGCCCCCCCTAGTGGCCCCTCGTCTATAATATATTATCACTACAGTAGTGTGGCTGTATATAGGCCATCATCTGTAGCAAACAAGGGAGTACAAACTTGTTATTCCTGATCAAGTAGGCCACATGAGAATGATTTACACTTACAGAAGACACGTCTTTTGGTTCATCCCAGAGGAAAAAAATATACCGATCAACAGAACACTGTGAGAAAAATTACAGAAGTGATTTAAATAGGCAGCAATAATAAATGCAGACAAGCTACAAATTGCTGCGAGACACTGCCAGACTTTTTTTTTTCTTTTTTTTTTTTTTTGGACATGTAGAATTAAGGTTATGGAAAATAGATTAGGAAATAGGAATTACACAGAGACAATGGAAGGGAAAATGTACTAAGATGCTTTTTTGGTGCTGATGCAGCTCATCTTCATAAACAACACCAGACTGGAGACTTTCCAATTACTTCAACTGCAGATAACTTGCACTGACAGCAGATTTCTATTGTGTCCTTTTCAACAAAACATGAGGAATTAGGTGGTCTATTATTCAGTAGTAGTCCTTTTAAATGACTTTATATAGTTAGGACCAGTGTGGTCACTTATTATCATAGGGATTTTTTTTAAATAAAACATAATATCCTATAGCTATCTGGCCATGATTTTAATACATACATCCATGTTTATTCGTGTTAGGTGTGGACCTTGTAGGTGTTTCAATATGAATAAAATATAATTGTGGCATACATAGTCTTCCTGTAGTGTCACCTGATTGTTTTAGGTGGCAGCAAAGAGCTGCAGGAAAACCAATTCCTCAGTTTTAGTTATCTTTTCAATTAAAACACAAATGAGAAGGACGAAAAGTTGTAATATCAATATTTAACTGTATGGTTAAAGCCATACAGTTAAATCGCTGGAATAAAAAAGACAATATAACATACGTCCATAAACGTGGACGCATGTGAAAAAGTGCAATATATTGATCTGTACAGTAATCTATTTATTTATTTATATATATTTATATTTATTAATTTATTTTATATATATATTTATATATTATTTATATATATTTATTTATTTATATATGCACCTTATTGCTTTTTTTTATCCTGCACTACCATGAGCTTATGTAACGAAATTATGTAAGTTCAAATTTGAATGACAATAAAAAGGAAGTCTAAGTCTACTTAATTATTATTTTGAGCATGTCTAGTAGAGTAAGTGATATATATGTATTTATCTTATTTAAAGTTGTGTTTGAATGTCAGTATGGTGATAACATTCAAGTTAAATAATTGTAATGCGTAATACAGAATAATTTTAAATAAAAATAAAAATAAAAATTAAAATTAAAATAAAAATAAAAGTTAAAATAAAAATAAAAATAAAAATAAAAATAAAAATAAAAATGTAATAGTCAAAAATTGTGTTTCATTTAAGAGAAGGAAAAATATTATGTTCAATAACTCATTTAATTATTTTTTACATTGAACTTTTTTTTGTTTCTCTATTAAATATGTATTTACTTTTCCATCCATCCATCCATTTTCTACCGCTTGTCCCTTTTGGAGTCGCAGAGGGTGCTGGAGACCTCAAAATAAAGATGATCAATTAATCTACATTTGATGATTCTCTTGAGTATTTGATTTGAAAAATGTCAAATACATTGGTACCTCAACCTAAGACAGTCCTACCTTAACTTTAACTTTAATGTTTTGCAATAAAAAAAACTCTCTCAGCTAATTGTTATGCTTGAATTTGCAAGCAAAACTTTGAGTTCCTAGCATCCCAGCCAATATCACAGTGAACCCTGCAAGACCCAATCAAAGCATCTGGTCTTACTCGCTAACATTAGCTTATAGTTGGAGTTCGACTTAAATTTGTTTTCCCAATCGTGGGAAGGAAGAAAGTGAGTGTGAAGGACAGTGTTGAAAGAAGTGGATGAGTCATTGAATTAAAGGAATAAATCATCAAAAAAGCATGTCGCCAACTTGGAAAAGCAATTCCAAGCGTATATCACTGCCAGTCTGCACTATACTAAGGCAAAAATGGGTCTAATGCAAGCCAAGAAGGTTAAAATAATATTTAAACGGCGGACATTTATCCATGAAAATATGTAGAAGCTGCTGATGGTGTGTTTGACGGAGAAGGAGCAAAAAGGAGATACAAAGTAAATGCTGTACATTATTAATACTTTACTTCAAATAACTACTGTATTTGTTTGTACATTATATTGTTTTTTAATACAATATTACTTATCTAAAAGTATGTTATTCTTTTTACAAAGCACGTCAAATATAGAAATGATGCTGTTTTGAGGGGGTACAAGCATCGATTCAATTGTTTTCCAATAACTTCAATGAGAGGCGTTGAAGTGTTTTGAATTAAGAGCGCCATCACAGAACGTATTACGCTTGTAGGTTGAGGATTTTTTTACACTCTCCTGTGACACTGTCGTGATTGTTATGGTCTTCTTTACTATAATATCGGATTGTCAATCAATGAATGTGTCAATGTTACGTTTTCTTTTGGACTTATTTGCTAAAAGATTTAATACTGTGACCCGATATTTACATAAAAGTGAGGTAAGATATAAAACAAATAATTAATTGGTGTGTTCATTTTTCCATCAACAAATGCAGCTTGCACGCTATGATGCGGTTCTTCTCAAACAGGAGAGGCTTTATTCATGCCACAATGGGGAAATGGTGTGGTGGCTGTGCAGATACAAAAAGTAAGTTAAAAACACAAGGAAAAAACATCAACGACATAAAGGACATTAGAAGAGCGCAGTGCTGGTGCGACCAGCGTCCACCTCTGCGGCGCCATGTCTACATAGGATACGGGCACATAGGATTGCAGCATGCATAGACAAACAACAAGGAGAGCGCCAGGCGCGTGTCAATCCGGCGGCAACAAGCAGCCGCAATCAATCGCCAGCAATCAGCGCACCTGTGGCTGATCAGACGACCTGCCTTCTTAAGCCTGCACAACCTGCTATCCCGCGCCAGAACGTAGTCATCTCTTCCTGTACAGTAAGCCTACACGTCAAGCTCTATGCGCACTCTTTGCTCTCTGTGTTTTCTCCCCCGTCGTGTTTATTGTCTCGTGTCCTTCCTTGTCGTCCTCCCTGCAGCCTGCCTTCGTTCCCACGTTACGAGCAGTGTGTCTCGTTTTCCTGTGTTCCCTTTGCTTCCCTGGCTGCCTCTTGGATCTCGACCTCCCGCTTGGACGCGGACCTTGGACGCCTCTCTATCGCCCCGACTTTCTGCCTTCTCACGGATCTATACGAGCCTGCTCTGCCTCTATTGGACTTCCGTCTCTCTCACTCAACACTCACGGTAACACTCGGCAGTTATTCCCACACATAGTCACACACCACACACTTTTGGATTTAGTTTCGCACTTCATTTATTAATTATATATATTGTATGTAGAACATACTTGCCAACCTTGACACCTCCAATACCGGGAGGTGGGGGGTCGGGGGTGGGGGGCGTGGTTGGGGGCGTGGGGGCGTGGTTAAGAGGGGAATATATTTAAGCTAGAATTCACCAACTCAAGTATTTCATATATATACAGTATATATATATATATATATATATATATATATATATATATATATATATATATATATATATATATATATATATATATATATATATATATATGTATGAAATACTTGACTTTCAGTGAATTCTAGCTATATATATATATATATATTTATTTTATTATACATATAAATAAAATAAATACTTGAATTTCAGTGTTCTGGAGGCTATCCAGTAGATGGCAGTATTGTCCTGTTTAAGAGTGTCACAACATTGCTGTTTACGGCAGACAAACTGCTTTACGGTAGACTAAACGTGACTGCTGTTGTTGTGTGTTGTTACCGCGCTGGGAGGACGTTAATGAAACTGCCTAACAATAAACCCACATAAGAAACCAAGAACTCGCCCTCGATCATTCTACAGTTATGACGTCATTGGGCAGGCAAGCTGTTTATATTGTGGGAAAGCGGACGCGAGAACAGGCTGTCTCCACTCAGGTCCGCATTGAGCTGGAGGGGGCGTGGCCTCCAGCTCCGGCTGAATACCGGGAGTTTGTCGGGAGAAAATTTCTGCCGGGAGGTTATCGGGAGAGGCGCTGAATACCGGGAGTCTCCCGCTAAAAACGGGAGGGTTGGCAAGTATGATGTAGGGATGTCCGATAATATCGGACTGCCGATATTATAGGCCGAAAAATGCTTTAAAAATCGGAAATGATCGGTACCGGTTTCAAAATTATCGGTATAGGTTTCAAAAAGTAAAACTTATGACATTTTAAACGCCGCTGTGTACACGGACGTAGGGAGAAGTACAGAGCGCCAATAAACCTTAAAGGCACTTCCTTTGCGTGCCGGCCCAGTCACATAATATCTACGGCTTTTCACACACACAAGTGAATGCCACACATACTTGGTCAACAGCCATACAGGTCACACTGAAGGTAGCCGTATAAACAACTTTAACACGGTTACAAATATGCGCCACACTGTGAACCCACACCAAACAAGAATGACAAACACATTTCGTAACAAAACATAACAAATACCCAGAACCCCTTGCAGCACTAACTCTTCCGGGACGCTACAATATACACACCCACACCACCCAACCCCGGCAACATCCCGAATTCGAAGGTCTCAAGGTTGGCAAGTATGCTCTAGTATACTCTGGACTGAAGATGTGTCTTCATTGTTTGTATAGCTGTTGTTTTGAGGCATGTTTAAAAGAAATAAAAAATAATGCACTTTGTGAAAGTCAAAGTACAGTATTTCCAATAGTTGTAATGGGTATCAGGATTATCTCAGGGAGAGCATGTCCCAAATTCCAAGCTGTTTTGAGGCATGTTAAAAAAAATAATGCACTTTGTGATGTCAATAATAAATATGGCAGTGCCATGTTGGCATTTTTTTCCATAACTTGAGTTGATTTATTTTGGAAAACCTTGTTACATTGTTTAATGCATCCAGCGGGGCATCACAACACAATTAGGCATAATAATGTGTTAATTCCACGACTGTGTATATCGGTATCGGTTGATATCGGTATCGGTAATTAAGAGTTGGACAATATCGGAATATCGGATATCGGCAAAAAAGCCATTATCGGACATCTCTAATTGTACGTATGTATAAATAAAACATAAAGCTAAATACGACGTTCCCTGTTGTCTGTGCCGTCTCCTCCTCCTGTACACGTAACAAAAACACATGAAAACAAGAGGGAAACATCAAGAACACAAAGGAGGAGACACAAGAACTCCAGAGCTCCTGCAACCAGCAGCCACTACAGTGGAGCAGTATTAAGTCTAACCACTACTCAGTGTCCTAATGGTTAGAGCAGGGGTGTCCAAACTTTTTCCACTGAGGGCCGCACACGGACAAATTAAAGCATGCGGGGGCCATTTTGATATTTTTCATTTTCAAAACATAACAAAATATATGGATTTTGCTTGATTTTTTACCTTTAGGGCTCCCGGGGACCATAAAGGGTCTAAGTCATTAAAATGTTAAAAACAAGTCAAATTATTATTTTTTGTATATATATAACGTTTACAGTAAATCTGTACAGTATATCAACTTCAGGTTGATATAAAGTTTAAAAAAACAAAAAGGTTTTATGCCTTTTCTGTCAAAGACAACTTAGTTTTTTATAATAAAACTGAAATATGCAGTATTTCCCCCACTGCCCAAAACATTCAGAAAGCAATGTTTGATGTGAAATAATTAGAGCCTTAAAAATGTCAATAATGCAGGAAACCATTGTTTTTAATTCACTGTTATTTTTGAGTAATCACAGTGAAAAGATAAATAAAACCCCATTAAATATATTTGGGATCCAAAAGGTGCCCCACTCATAAAGTGATACATTTTTAGTAGTTTTTTTTTTACTTTCAACACTTAAGTTACGAGCTCAACTTCAGATATATCTGTCCATTTTACGTTTGAACTATTATTTTGTTTGTTTTATGCTCTTTTGTCAAATAAAATGTGGATGCTTTTGTATGGCAACCTCACAATATATGCAATATTTCCCACATAAAACATTTTAAAGTGAAATATTTGAAATAATGGAGCCTTGAATAGGTCAATAATTCATTATAACATTTTTTTTTTTTTTTTTGAGCAATGGCAAAAAAAGAAAAAAGAAAGATAGACAAAGAAGAAGAAAAAAGCCTGCATGGTAGCTCTGTGTCAACATTGCAACTTTTTGTAGTTACACTACCGTTCAAAAGTTTGGGGTCACATTGAAATGTCCTTATTTTTGAAGGAAAAGCCACTGTACTTTTCAATGAAGATAACTTTAAACTAGTCTTAACTTGAAAGAAATACACTCTATACATTGCTAATGTGGTAAATGACTATTCTAGCTGCGAATGTCTGGTTTTTGGTGCAATATCTACATAGGAGTATAGAGGCCCATTTCCAGCAACAATCACTCCAGTGTTCTAATGGTACAATGTGTTTGCTCATTGGCTCAGAAGGCTAATTGATGATTAGAAAACCCTTGTGCAATCATGTTCACACATCTGAAAACAGTTTAGCTCGTTACAGAAGCTACAAAACTGACCTTCCTTTGAGCAGATTGAGTTTCTGGAGCATCACATTTGTGGGGTCAATTAAACGCTCAAAATGGCCAGAAAAAGAGAACTTTCATGTGAAACTCGACAGTCTATTCTTGTTCTTAGAAATGAAGGCTATTCCACAATATTGTTTGGGTGACCCCGAACTTTTGAACAGTAGTGTACATTTCACCTCATTCCACTTTTTTAAATGTTTTTTTAATTTTTGCAATAGCATTTCTAGAATGTGTGGCGGGCCGGTAAACAATTAGCTGTGGGCCGCAAATGGCCCCCGGGCCGCACTTTGGACACCCCTGGGATAGAGTGTCCGCCCTGAGATCGGTAGGTTGTGAGTCATACCAAAGACTATAAAAATGGGACCCATTACCTCCCTGCTTGGCACTCAGCATCAAGGGTTGGAATTGGGGGTTACATCACCAAAACTGATTCCCGGGCGCGGCATCGCTGCTGCCCACAGCTCCCCTCACCTCCCAGGGGGTGAACAAGGGGATGGGTCAAATGCAGAGGACAAATTTCACCACACCTAGTGTGTGTGTGACAATCTTTGGTACATTAAAGGCCTACTGAAAGCCACTACTACCGACCACGCAGTCTGATAGTTTATATATCAATGATGAAATCTTAACATTGCAACACATGCCAATACGGCCGGGTTAACTTATAAAGCGACATTTTAAATTTCCCGGGAAACTTCCGGCTGAAAACGTCTCGGTATGATGACGTATGCGCGTGACGTCAAGGGTGGAAGGAGACATTTTGGAATAGCACGGTCGCCAGCTTAAGTCGTCTGTTTTCACCACATAATTCCACAGTATTCTGGACATCTGTGTTGGTGAATCTTTTGCAATTTGTTCAATGAACAATGGAGACTGCAAAGAAGAAAGCTGTAGGTGGGATCGGTGTATTAGCGGTTGGCTGCAGCAACACAACCAGGAGGACTTTGAGTTGGATAGCAGACGCGCTACCGTGAGTACGCAGCTTTGGCTTCCAAACATTTGATGGCTTGCCCGTACGTGCGTGGCGCTATGTGCATGTCACGTACGTAACTTTGGGGAAATATATGTTTCTTGCCGACTCTGATGGCGGCCGGGGTGTCGTCGAAAGCTACAACGCCGTCCGCCGCGCCGCTGTCCTCACCTGTCTGGGTTGACTTCCTCCGTCTCCGGGCCGCCGACCGCACCGATCATCGCGGTGAAGTCCTTCGTCGCGCCGTCGATCGCTGGAACGCAGGTGAGCACGGGTGTTGATGAGCAGATGAGGGCTGGCGTAGGTGGAGAGCTAATGTTTTTAGCATAGCTCTGTCGAGGTCCCGTGGCTAAGTCAGCTTCAATGGCGTCGTTAGCAACAGCATTGCTAGGCTTCACCAGGCTGGAAAGCATTAACCGTGTAGTTACATGTCCATGGTTTGGTAGTATTGTTTATCTTTTGTCTATCCTTCCAGTCAGGGGCTTATTTCTTCTGTTTCTATGTGCAGTTAAGCACGATGCTATCACGTTAGCTCCGTAGCTAAAGTGCTTCGCCGATGTATTGTCGTGGAGATAAAAGTCACTGTGAATGTCCATTTCGCGTTCTCGACTCTCATTTTCAAGAGGATATAGTATCCGAGGTGGTTTAAAATACAAATCCGTGATCCACAATTGAAAAAGGAGAGAGTGTGGAATCCAATGAGCCCTTGTACCTAAGTTACGGTCAGAGCGAAAAAAGATACGCCCTGCACTGCACTCTAGTCCTTCACTCTCACGTTCCTCATCCACAAATCTTTCATCCTCGCTCAAATTAATGGGGTAATCGTCACTTTCTCGGTCCGAATCGCTCTCGCTGCTGGTGTAAACAATGTGCAAACGTGAGGAGCCCTTCAACCTGCGACGTCACGCTACTTCCGGTACAGGCAAGGCTTTTTTTTTTTATCAGCGACCAAAAGTTGCGGACTTCATCGTCGATGTTCTCTACTAAATCCTTTCAGCAAAAATATGGCAATATCGCGAAATGATCAAGTATGACACATAGAATGGATCTGCTATCCCCGTTTAAATAAGAACATTTCATTTCAGTAGGCCTTTAACTTAACTTTAACTTTAACTTAAAACAAGTAGATTTGTGTGACTTTATTTGTCTGACTATGTCGCATCCCTCGCCTTTTTGTTTCGGTAAACTTTTGTGTTAATGTTTTTGAAAAAGTTAAATATCTCTCTCTCTCTCTCCCTCGCTCTCTCTCTCTCTCTCTCTCTCTCTCTCTCTCTCTCTCTCTCTCTCTCTCTCTCTCTCTCTCTCTCTCTCTCTCTCTCTCTCTCTCTCTCTCTCTCTCTCTCTCTCTCTCTCTCTCGCTCTCTCTCTCTCTCTCTCTCTCTCATCCTGTGTTGTGTGGGCGGGGAGAGAAGGCGACTTCTCCGCCTACCACTTCCCACACACAGCACCTCCTGGAGGCTGAAGTCGGTGGATGATAGTCGCTGCGGTTTTCAGAGGAAAAATGTATCTTTTTTGAAACACCTCAAAAAATCTTTCCACATTTCAAAACACAATGACGAGATAATTTTTTTTTTTTTTTAATGTTTCGTTCGTTTACATTTTTTCAAAGGATCCGTCTGACTCTCGCACCGGAGGATCTCTCTCCTTTTGTCTGCTCTTCAACTTGTTTCCCCCGCTCAGAGAAACAACAACAGGGGGGGTTTCATTTCTGTTTTTTTCCCCCGGGTTAGGCCCACGCGGAATGAATGACAAAGTCAAAGGAGGTTGATGTCCACAACTCTCACCTCTTCTTCGCCTCGTCCAAGGAACGAGGCTTCACCTCCGGCAGAAGATGGAAGCCGGAGGCGGGAGGGAGAGCTCGGACAGCGGGCAGGCGCAGCACGCGGTGGCCGGGGAGCAGCAGCAGCAGCCCGGACCGGACAACACGGAGCCTTCGATACTCTTAGCCCGGGGAGGAAAGAAGAAGACAAATCGTGCTCCGTCACCGGCTAGACCGAAGGATGTTTCCGGGTGGTCCCTCACGAAGATCCGCGGTGGCATCGGAGCCCCCAGCCTGAGCGTGAAGCCGGGTGCCATCCACCTGGGGAGCCGTGTCTCCAGACGGAGCCCCGTCGGAACCCTGAGTGGGAAAGACAGTAAAGCCGATAAAAGTGGTGGGAAATCGGCAGGAAAGTCTTCAGTCACGCCGAGGACCTCCGCGACCAAGATGGCGAAAAGTAACAGCGGAGTTCGGAGGAAGGTGTCGGACGCCAGCATTGGATCGGACGACCTGTCCAAAGACTCCGGCTGCGCCCCCGGCAAACTCTCCCCCGCCGACAGCAGCTCGGAACTGTCGGACTGCGCCTCCGAGGAGCACAAACTCTCCACGGACGCTCCAAGCAGTGACACCGAGTCGAGGAGTAGCCGAGGCGGTGAGTGGAACGGAACCAGCCACCGACAGTCCTCAGCTAAAAGGGCCGACAAGGACCGACTGGCCATGGGTGTCGAACCCGGCGAGGAGAGCACATCGCCGGCTGAGGAACGCTCGTTAACCTCGGTGGACAGCCGGATGCCAGCCAGCGCGTCTTTGGCCTTCTCTGACCTCACTGAGGAGTTTGTGGACGGCATGCATGAGGAGTTTGTGAGAGAAATAGAGGAGCTCAGATCGGAAAATGATTACCTCAAAGTAAGTTCAAGTTGTTTTCCCTTGTAAAAAAATATATATACACTACCGTTCAAAAGTTTGGGGTCACATTGAAATGTCCTTATTTTTGAAGGAAAAGCACTGTACTTTTCAATGAAGATAACTTTGAACTAGTCTTAACTTGAAAGAAATACACTCTATACATTGCTAATGTGGTAAATGACTATTCTAGCTGCAAATGTCTGCTTTTTGGTGCAATATCTACATAGGTGTATAGAGGCCCATTTCCAGCAACTATCACTCCAGTGTTCTAATGGTACAATGTGTTTGCTCATTGGCTCAGAAGGCTAATTGATGATTAGAAAACCCTTGTGCAATCACGTTCACACATCTGAAAACAGTTTAGCTCGTTACAGAAGCTACAAAACTGACCTTCCTTTGAGCAGATTGAGTTTCTGGAGCATCACATTTGTGGGGTCAATTAAACGCTCAAAATGGCCAGAAAAAGAGAACTTTCATCTGAAACTCGACAGTCTATTCTTGTTCTTAGAAATGAAGGCTATTCCACAATATTGTTTGGGTGACCCCAAACTTTTGAACGGTAGTGTATATTTTTTCAAGACATTTCTAATGTTCCACACTATAACTGTATTTGCATACATCTTACTAATTAGAGCAGTGTTTTTCAACCTTTTTTTTGAGCCAAGACGCATTTTTTTCATTAAAAACCACCAGCAGAAATCATTAAGAAATCAAACTCAGTAGACAATAAAAAGTTGTTGTCGCAATTGTTGGATGTGAATTTAAACCATAACCAACTATCTCTTATCTCTAAGTAGGTCTAAATAATTCACATCACGACGTGACTTATTTTGAGTTTTTTGGTGTTTTCCTGTGTGTAGTGTTTTAGTTCTTGTCTTGCGCTCCTATTCTGGTGGCTTTTCCTGTTTTTTTGGTATTTTCCTGTTGCATTTTGATGTCTTCCTTTGAGCGCTGTTCCCCGCACCTGCTTTGTTTTAGCAATCAAGAATATTTAAGTTGTCGCTATCTTTATTTGTGTGGTTATTGTTGATTGTCATGTCATGTACGGATGTACTTTGTGGACGCCGTCTGCTGCTCCACACGCTGTAAGTCTTTGCTGTCGTCCAGCATTCTGTTTTTGTTTACTTTGTCGCCAGTTCAGTTTTAGTTTCGTTCTGCATAGCCATCCCTAAGCTTTAATGCAGTGGTTCTTAACCTTGTTGGAGGTACTGAACCCCACCAGTTTCATATTCGCATTCACCGAACCCTTCTTTAGTGAAAAATAAAATGTTTTTTTTATTTTTAGTTATATGTTTTTGGTAACACTTTAGTATGGGATAAATATTATAAGTAACAAAGACTTAATTTAGAGTTTTTTGGACACTAGGGGAACATATTCTAAGTAACAACGACTTAATGTAGAGTTATTTGGTTAGGGTTAGAAGGTTAGGGCCAGGGTTATAGGATAGGCTTTTAATAAGGCCATTAATAAGTACTTAATAATGACTAGTTAAGAGCCAATATGTTACTAATTTGCATGTTAATAAGCAACTAATTAATGGTGAATATGTTCCCCATACTTAAGTGTTACCATGTTTTTTTACTGGTGCACAAAATGAACCGTGCATGAACATCACCTTGTTCAAACAACAAAACCAACACAGTGCATAAACTCACAACAAATTACACGCCTGCAAATCAGTGTGACTTCTGCTGTTGCCGTATCCGTAATACGCCGATTGGGAGAAGTTTTTATTTACACAATGAGTCGGGTGTGTCTTGACCTCCGCCGAACCCCTGAGGCCGACTCACCGAACCCCTAGGGTTCGATTGAACCCAGGTTAAAGGCCTACTGAAATGAATTTTTTTTATTTAAACGGGGATAGCAGATCTATTCTATGTGTCATACTTGATCATTTCACGATATTGCCATATTTTTGCTGAAAGGATTTAGTATAAAACAACGACGATAAAGATCGCAACTTTTGGTATCTGATTAAAAAAAAGGCTTGCCCCTACCGGAAGTAGCGTGACGTAGTCAATTGAACATATCCACAAAGTTCCCTATTGTTTACAATGATGGCCGCCAGAAGTGAGAGAGACTCGGACCGAGAAAGCGACGATTTCCCCATTAATTTGAGCGAGGATGAAAGATTTGTGGATGAGTAAAGTGCAAGTGAAGGACTAGTGGGGAGTTGAAGCTATTCAGATAGGGAAGATGCTGTGAGAGGCGGGTGGGACCTGATATTCAGCTGGGAATGACTACAACAGTAAATAAACACAAGACATATATATACTCTATTAGCCACAACACAACCAGGCTTATACTTAATATGCCACAAATTAATCCCGCATAAAAACACCTAGGTGTTTGTTATGCTAGCTCCTAGCTCCTAGCTAATAGCTCGAGCTAGTTATAGCTCGAGCGGGTAATATGGACGGGATCCCGTATATATAACCCGCCAATACAATTCAAACACCTGCACAACACACATACTCACTCAGCCCAAAGGACCGTTCACCTAACCCAAGGTTCATAAAGTTTATATATTTAACCAAAGTTACGTACGTGACACGCACGTACGGGCAAGCAATCAAATGTTTGGAAGCGCGCGGGTGGGACCTGATATTCAGCTGGGAATGACTAAAACAGTAAATAAACACAAGACATATATATACTCTATTAGCCACAACACAACCAGGCTTATATTTAATATGCCACAAATTAATCCCGCATAACAAACACCTAGGTGTTTGTTATGCTAGCTCCTAGCTCGAGCTAGTTATAGCAAGCGATCAATTGTTTGGAAGCACAGCTACGTACTCACGGTATCGCGTCTGTGTATCCAAATCAAAGTCCTCCTGGTTAGAGTCTCTGTTGTCCAAGTTCTTCGATCTTGACTGCATCTTTCGGGAATGTAAACAATGAAACACCGGCTGTGTTGTATTGCTGACTTCCCTCGCAAAATATCCGCTTCGCACCGACAACTTTCTTCTTTGCTTGCTCAGCTTCTTTCTCCATAATGCAATGAACAAATTGCAACAGATTCACCAACACAGATGTCCAGAATACTGTGGAATAATGAGATGAAAACAGAGCTATTTCGTATTGGCTTCAATGGGGAAGCCATACCTCTGTTAAACTGGCTACGTCACGCGCATACGTCATCATACCGAGACGTTTTCAAGCGGAAGTGTGGCGGGAAATTTAAAATTGCACTTTATAAGTTAACCCGGCCGTATTGGCATGTGTTGCAATGTTAAGATTTCATCATTGATATATAAACTATCAGACTGCGTGGTCGGTAGTAGTGGCTTTCAGTAGGCCTTTAAGAACCACTGCTTTAATGCCTTTTCTTAGTGGCACTCACCTTTTGTTTATTTTGGTTTAAGCATTAGACACCTTTTTACCTGCACCCTGCCTCCCGCTGTCATCTGCATATTGTGATCACGACAAACCATCGTCGTCTCACGCGACGTGTTCCCGACATCTACAAAGCAATTAGCTACCAGCTTTCACCTACTGATATTGAGGTCAATGACATGGTTACTCTGCGGAGCTCTAGGCAGCACCGACACTCAACAACAACACATTATTTGCGGATTATATTTACTGGTTTGCAAAAAAATATTTTTAACCCAAATAGGTGAAACTACATAATCTCCCACGGCACACCAGACTGTATGTCATGGCACACTAGTGTGCCGGGGCACAGTGGTTGAAAAACACAGAATTAGAGTAATTTCCATTATCATTGAGCTTGACCCACCCTGGGGTGTTCCCAGAGACATTAGATCCCACTAAAACCCAGAACATCAGCCATTTAATATTATGGCCTGTCTGTTTTCAGGGAACCCCAAAGGCACTTTGGCATTCTATCATGAGGAAACTCCTTAATATACTTCAGTTGCTCCAGACATGCTTCTTCTGTTTGGATGCCATCCAAGGCTAATAACGGCAAGGACATTGACAGTATAAGTAGTAGCACATGAGTAAAATCTTGCAGATAAGGACCTGCTCTGCATGCTTTATAAATACCTCTAAAGCTTACCAAGCATTTCATCAGCATTATTTCTACTGGCTGTTAAATGAAGCACGTTTCATAGTACTTTGTGTATCTGCAGGTTCGAAAACTGCAATACATATGGAACCGTTAGCCTTAAGACTAATGGATTGCTGAAGGTGGTCGATGACATTAGCATGTCTCTGCTAGACAGTCACCGGACACCCAATACTTGTCAGGGATGGATTGCAGAGGGTGATTGACTGACTGAACTCCCGAGATTCTGTGTTTTTTCAAAGGACTCATATGTTGGCACATTTTAAAAATAAGTCTCAGAGGTCCCACATTGGTGTTAACAAGTTTAAAGTTAAAGTACCAATGATTGTCACACACACACTAGGTGTGGCGAAATTATTCTCTGCGTTTGACCCATCACCCTTGATCACCCCCTGGGAGGTGAGGGGAGCTGTGAGCAGCAGCTGTGGCTGCGCCCGGAATCATTTTTGGTAATTTAACCCCCAAATCCAACCCTTGATGCTGAGTGCCAAGCAGGGAGGTAATGGGTCACATTTTTATAGTCTTTTTGTATGACTCGGCCGGGGTTTGAACTCATGGCTGGGGTCGGCAACACAAAATGTTGAAAGAGCCATATTGGGACCACAAATACAAAAAAGTAATCCGCAAAAACATTTAAAGACTTATATAAGTGTTATAATGATGGCAACACATTATGTAACTGGCTAATTAGCTATATTAGCCTATTGTCAAAAATGACTATGTGTCGCAGGCTGACGCAAATCTTCGTTGACAGAAATGTTGAAATGTAATATTTATTCTACATATTTTTATACATTGGAAAACATTAGTAAACTTTCTCAGAGGGTGAGAGAACTCTTGGAAATGACTGCCTTAGAATGGCCAAATGTATAGATGTGTGTGTCCAAGTTAATGGATTTATTACAATCTTTGCAAGCCGGGTAATGTTTGCTGTGGTCTGGAACAACATGGCGGCCAATATTACATACAGATAATGTAAATATGAATTAAATACACAGAGGACATAAAGGCCTACTGAAAGCCACTACTACCGACCACGCAGTCTGATAGTTTATATATCAATGATGAAATCTTAACATTATAACACATGCCAATACGGCCGGGTTAACTTATAAAGTGACATTTTAAATTTGCCGCTAAACTTCCGGTTCGAAACGCCTCTGCGGATGACGTATGCGCGTGACGTAGCCCGGCGAACACGGGTATGCCTTCCACATTGAAGCCGATACGAAAAAGCTCTGTTTTCATTTCATAATTCCACAGTATTCTGGACATCTGTGTTCGTGAATCTGTTTCAATCATGTTCATTGCATTATGGAGAAGGAAGCCAAGCAAGCAAAGAAGAAAGTTGTCGGTGCGAAATGGACGTATTTTTCGAACGTAGTCAGCCACAACAGTACACAGCCGGCGCTTCTTTGTTTACATTCCCGAAAGATGCAGTCAAGATGGAAGAACTCGGATAACAGAGACTCTAACCAGGAGGACTTTTGATTTGGATACACAGACGCCTGTAGAGAACTGGGACAACACAGACTCTTACCAGGATTACTTTGATTTGGATGACAAAGACGCAGACGTGCTACTGTGAGTATGCAGCTTTGGCTTTTTTTTGCGTATGTACGTAACTTTTTTAAAATATATAAGCTTTATGAACCTTGTGTTAGGTGAACGGTCTTTTGGGCTGAGTGATTGTGTGTGTTGATCATGTGTTTGAATTGTATTGGCGTGTTCTATGGAGCTAGGAGCTAGCAGAGGAGCTAGCATAACACATACCGTACCTACGTGCGCGTCACGTACGTAACTTTTTAAAAATATATAAGCTTTATGAACCTTGGGTTAGGTGAACGGTCTTTTGGGCTGAGTGATTGTGTGTGTTGATCAGGTGTTTGAATTGTATTGGCGTGTTCTATGGAGCTAGGAGCTAGCAGAGGAGCTAGGAGCTAGCATAACAAACACGCAGGTGTTATTATGCAGGATTAATTTGTGGCATATTAAATATAAGCCTGGTTGTGTTGTGGCTAATAGAGTATATATATGTCTTGTGTTTATTTACTGTTGTAGTCATTCCCAGCTGAATATCAGGTACCGTGAGTATGCAGCCTTGGCTGCTAAACATTCGATAACTTGACCGTATGTGCGCGTCACGTACGTAACTTTTTAAAAATATATAAGCTTTATGAACCTTGGGTTAGGTAAACGGTCTTTTGGGCTGAGTGATGGTGTGTGTTGATCAGGTGTTTGAATTGTATTGGCGTGTTCTATGGAGCTAGGAGCTAGCAGAGGAGCTAGGAGCTAGCATAACAAACACGCAGGTGTTTTTATGCAGGATTAATTTGTGGCATATAAAATATAAGCCTGGTTGTGTTGTGGCTAATAGAGTATATATATGTCTTGTGTTTATTTACTGTTGTAGTCATTCCCAGCTGAATATCAGGTCACCCCCGGCTCTCACAGCATCTTCCCTATCTGAATAGCTTCAACTCCCCACTAGTCCTTCACTTGCACTTTACTCATCCACAAATCTTTCATCCTCGCTCAAATTAATGGGGAAATTGTCGCTTTCTCGGTCCGAATCTCTCTCACTTCATGCGGCCATCATTGTAAACAATAGGGAACTTTGCGTATATGTTCAACTGACTACGTCACGCTACTTCCGGTAGGGGCAAGCCTTTTTTTTATCAGATACCAAAAGTTGCAATCTTTATCGTCGTTGTTCTATACTAAATCCTTTCAGCAAAAATATGGCAATATCGCGAAATGATCAAGTATGACACATAGAATAGATCTGCTATCCCCGTTTGAATAAAAAAAATTCATTTCAGTAGGCCTTTTTAATATAAGTAAGGGAAACTAAATGAGCTCAAATATACCTACAAACGAGGCATAGTGATGCAATATGTACATACAGCTAGCCTAAATAGTATGCTAGCATTGATTAGCTTGCAGTCATGCACTGACCAAAATATGCCTGATTAGCCCTCCAACAAGTCAATAACCTCAACAAAGCTCACATTTTTGCATTCATGCACAGTATAAAACGTTTGGTGGACAAAATGAGACAAAGAAGAAGTGGCATAAAACACGTCTTTCTGTGGCAGCGTTGGAGAAAGTTGTACACTAAACAAACTGTTGAGTCACAGTCCACACAACGGTGAGTTCAAGGGCCGCTGAAATAAGTAGGACAAAACGGTGCTCACGAAATACTCTCATCAGTGAAGCACAAACATATTAAATAGTGGGCTTTCTGACAATTAGGAAGGTTTGTGTCCTGTTTGTCCCCCTACAGAAACCAAATTAAAAAATATACTTTTACCCCCATCTTTTTTCCATTTTCATACATTTTTGAAAAAGCTCCATGGAGCCACCAGGGCGCCGCTAAAGAGCCACATGTGGCTCTAGAGCCGCGGGTTGCTGACCCCCGGTGTATGGGAAGTGTGTTGTCCAAAATACTGGAATTTAAACTGTGTAAAAGTGCTTTTAGTAAGCACTCTGTTGCTTTAATGCTAATGAGCTCTGTGTGTCACTCCAAGAAGGTTATTATGAACTGTGTCCACTTATATTATATACAGTCGTCCTTCGTTTATTGCAGTTCTAGGCCTGATGTGGCAAATTAATTAATGTTTATAAATAAAATATTTTCATAGTTCAATCATAAAAGTAAACTGTTTACTACAAACTACAAGTTGTTTTTTTTTAACATTGTGAGAGCCTATTAGGCTAAAAATAACACCGACATAGTCACCTTTACCCATAATAATAGAAAGTAAGACATTTACTGTTCTGACATTGTGGCAAATACTACTGTAGTGTTGCTATTTTTAGTTCATTTAGCCGTTTTCACGGCCAAAAATACATAGAATATGCCTTAAAAACCATAACAATCTGCAAGAGTGAAGCTGCAACAGTGGTTCTTAACCTGGGTTCGGCGGAGGTCAAAACACACCCGACTCATCGTGTAAATAAAAACTTCCCCCTATCGGCGTATTACGGATACGGCAACAGCAGAAGTCACACTGATTTGCAGGTGTGTAATTTGTTGAGTTTATGCACTGTGTTGGTTTTGTTCTTTGAACAAGGTGATGTTCATGCACGGTTCATTTTGTGCACCAGTAATAAAACATGGTAACACTTTAGTATGGGGAACATATTCACAATTTATTAGTTGCTTATTAACATGCAAATTAGTAACATATTGGCTCTTAAAGGCCTACTGAAACCCACTACTACCGACCACGCAGTCTGATAGTTTATATATCAATGATGAAATCTTAACATTATAACACATGCCAATACGGCCGGGTTAACTTATAAAGTGACATTTTAAATTTGCCGCTAAACTTCCGGTTCGAAACGCCTCTGCGGATGACGTATGCGCGTGACGTAGCCCGGCGAACACGGGTATGCCTTCCACATTGAAGCCGATACGAAAAAGCTCTGTATTCATTTCATAATTCCACAGTATTCTGGACATCTGTGTTCGTGAATCTGTTTCAATCATGTTCATTGCATTATGGAGAAGGAAGCCAAGCAAGCAAAGAAGAAAGTTGTCGGTGCGAAATGGACGTATTTTTCGAACGTAGTCAGCCACAACAGTACACAGCCGGCGCTTCTTTGTTTACATTCCCGAAAGATGCAGTCAAGATGGAAGAACTCGGATAACAGAGACTCTAACCAGGAGGACTTTTGATTTGGATACACAGACGCCTGTAGAGAACTGGGACAACACAGACTCTTACCAGGATTACTTTGATTTGGATGACAAAGACGCAGACGTGCTACTGTGAGTATGCAGCTTTGGCTTTTTTTTGCGTATGTACGTAACTTTTTTAAAATATATAAGCTTTATGAACCTTGGGTTAGGTGAACGGTCTTTTGGGCTGAGTGATTGTGTGTGTTGATCATGTGTTTGAATTGTATTGGCGTGTTCTATGGAGCTAGGAGCTAGCAGAGGAGCTAGGAGCTAGCATAACACGTACCGTACCGGACGTGCGCGTCACGTACGTAACTTTTTAAAAATATATAAGCTTTATGAACCTTGGGTTAGGTGAACGGTCTTTTGGGCTGAGTGATTGTGTGTGTTGATCAGGTGTTTGAATTGTATTGGCGTGTTCTATGGAGCTAGGAGCTAGCAGAGGAGCTAGGAGCTAGCATAACAAACACGCAGGTGTTATTATGCAGGATTAATTTGTGGCATATTAAATATAAGCCTGGCTGTGTTGTGGCTAATAGAGTATATATATGTCTTGTGTTTATTTACTGTTGTAGTCATTCCCAGCTGAATATCAGGTACCGTGAGTATGCAGCCTTGGCTGCTAAACATTCGATAACTTGACCGTATGTGCGCGTCACGTACGTAACTTTTTAAAAATATATAAGCTTTATGAACCTTGGGTTAGGTAAACTGTCTTTTGGGCTGAGTGATTGTGTGTGTTGATCAGGTGTTTGAATTGTATTGGCGTGTTCTATGGAGCTAGGAGCTAGCAGAGGAGCTAGGAGCTAGCATAACAAACACGCAGGTGTTTTTATGCAGGATTAATTTGTGGCATATTAAATATAAGCCTGGTTGTGTTGTGGCTAATAGAGTATATATATGTCTTGTGTTTATTTACTGTTGTAGTCATTCCCAGCTGAATATCAGGTCACCCTCGGCTCTCACAGCATCTTCCCTATCTGAATAGCTTCAACTCCCCACTAGTCCTTCACTTGCACTTTACTCATCCACAAATCTTTCATCCTCGCTCAAATTAATGGGGAAATTGTCGCTTTCTCGGTCCGAATCTCTCTCACTTCATGCGGCCATCATTGTAAACAATAGGGAACTTTGCGTATATGTTCAACTGACTACGTCACGCTACTTCCGGTAGGTGCAAGCCTTTTTTTTATCAGATACCAAAAGTTGCAATCTTTATCGTCGTTGTTCTATACTAAATCCTTTCAGCAAAAATATGGCAATATCGCGAAATGATCAAGTATGACACATAGAATAGATCTGCTATCCCCGTTTAAATAAAAAAAATTCATTTCAGTAGGCCTTTAACTAGTCATTATTAAGTACTTATTAATGCCTTATTATAAGCCTAACCCTCTAACCCTGGCCCTAACCCTCTAACCCTAACCAAATAACTCTCAATGAAGTCGTTGTTACTTAGAATATGTTCCCCTAGTGTCCAAAAAACTCTAAATTAAGTCTTTGTTACTTAGAATATGTTCCCCATACTAAAGTGTTACCAAAAAAACATATAACTTTGTCTTGAATTTGAAAAAAACCCAACATTTTATTTTTCACTAAAGAAGGGTTCGGTGAATGCGCATCTGAAACTGGTGGGGTTCAGTACCTCCAACAAGGTTAAGAACCACTGAGCTGCAAGCTTCAAAGTGCGATGTGGGGAGTGACAATTGTACGCTGAACTTGTCCAACGTAAAAATGTCTTACATCACATACAACAACGTAACATTAAGGAGTGGGACAAAAATATCCGTAACACCAGAGATACTATTCTAACATTACCCTCACTTTTTAACAACAATATCATGCTAGACTAGAGCCTATTTGCTGAAGATAAAATAATCAAACTTCGATGTCGTCATTTTAAGATGTGAATAGATGCCTTCAACAAAGCATTCAGGTCAGATGCAATGTCATGATGTCATGGGAACTTTCAAAGTGACTGTTTAGGGCGCCCTTAACTCTTACAAGTGGGGCAAACAAATTAGCTTGTTGATAGACTTTTCTTACTTTTGGTGCTCATAAACAGGCTCTAGGGCAGGGGTTGGGAACCTTTTTGGCTGAGAGGGCCATGAAAGCCAAATATTTAAAAATGTATTTCCGTGAGAGCCATATCATTTTTTTTAACACTGAATAGAACTAAATGCCTGCATTTTTAAGTAAGACCAACTTTTTTACAGTATAATAAGTATCCTATTCTTTTTAAGAACATTGTTATTCTGAAGCTAACCAATACCATAAAAAAACTTTTTACCATAGAAAACGGATTGATGGATTAAAATTAGGGATGTCCGATAATATCGGCCTGCCGATATTATCGGCCGATAAATGCGTTAAAATGTAATATCGGAAATTATCGGTATCGTTTTTTTTATTATCGGTATCGTTGTTTTTTTTTTGTTTTTTTATTTTTTATTAAATCAACATAAAAAACACAAGATACACTTACAATTAATGCACCAACCCAAAAAACCTCCCTCCTCATTCACACAAAAGGGTTGTTTCTTTCTTTTATTAATATTCTGGTTCCTACATTATATATCAATATATATCAATACAGTCTGCAGGGATACAGTCCGTAAGCACACATGATTGTGCGTGCTGCTGGTCCACTAATAGTACTAACCTTTAACAGTTAATGTTACTCATTTTCATTAATTACTAGTTTCTATGTAACTGTTTTTATATTGTTTTACTTTCTTTTTTATTCAAGAAAATGTTTTTAATTTATTTATCTTATTTTATTTTATAATTTTTTTTAAAAAGTACCTTATCTTCACCATACCTGGTTGTCCAAATTAGACATAATAATGTGTTAATTCCACGACTGTATATATCGGTTTATATCGGTATCGGTTGATATCGGTATCGGTAATTAAAGAGTTGGACAATATCGGAATATCGGATACCGGCAAAAAGCCATTATCGGACATCCCTAATTAAAATGCATGAGAATGTTTTATATTTTTAACACTGTGATTACTAGTGGAATTATTCATTACTTATCGTGTTAAGCAATGTCAGTCAATCAAAAAAAAAAGCTAAGATTTATCTGAGAGCCAGATGCAGTCATCAATAGAGCCACATCTGGCTCGAGAGCCATAGGTTCCCTACCCCTGCTCTAGGGACACATACAGTCGTGTTTAAAAGTGTACATACACTTGTAAAGAACATAATGTCATGGCTGTTTTAGTTTCCAATAATTTCTACAATTCTTATTTTTTTGTGATAGAGTGATTGGAGCACATACTTGTTGGTCACAAAAAACATTCATGAAGTTTGGTTCTTTTATGAATTTATTATGGGTCTACTGAAAATGTGAGCAAATCTGCTGGGTCAAAAGTATACATACAGCAATGTTAATATTTGCTTACATGTCCCTTGGCAAGTTTCACTACAATAAGGCGCTTTTGGTAGCCATCCACAAGCTTCTGGTTGAATTTTTGACCACTCCTCTTGACAAAATTGGTGCAGTTCAGCTAAATGTGTTGGTTTTCTGACATGGACTTGTTTCTTCAGCATTGTCCACACGTTTAAGTCAGGACTTTGGGAAGGCCATTCTAAAACCTTAATTCTAGCCCGATTTAGCCATTCCTTTACCACTTTTGACGTGGGTTTGGGGTCATTGTCCTGTTGGAACACCCAACTGTGCCCAAGACCCAACCTCCGGGCTGATGATTTTAGGTTGTCCTGAAGAATTTGGAGGTAATCCTCCTTTTTCATTGTCCCATTTACTCTCTGTAAAGCACCAGTTCCATTGGCAGCAAAACAGGCCCAGAGAATAATACTACCACCACCATGCTTGACGGTGGTTGACATTGAATTGTTACAGTCAGAAAACAACAGCGAGTTACAAGTATCTGATAGAAGTAATACGTGTTGGTTTACTTGCAGCCATTATAGCTCGGACTTATATGAGCGTTAAATGCCCCGTGGGAGTCCTGGTACTGAAATGGGGGTTGTTGTTGCAGCTGTGAGGAACACCTGCTTGGTACAGCTGAACATCAAAACCAAATGGTATCAATGGGATCTTTCTGTACAAGCAGTACACATGCATTACTAGTCCATTTATGACTTGTTTACATTTGTTTATCTTGATATGCAGGAGATGTATCGAGGTTTGACTCTCCAGCTAATGCTTGAATGTCTAACGCTACTATTTATTAGGCTCTTTTGAAGCTACCCATTTTGAATCCCAGCTTTACATTTGGAAAAACCTTCCTCTAGAGCAGGGGTCGGGAACCTTTTTGGCTGAGAGAGCCCATTATGAAGACAAGGTTTTTAAAAAATATATAAGATGTCTAAATTAGGGATGTCCGATAATGGCTTTTTTGCCGATATTCCGATATTGTCCAACTCTTAATTACCGATACCGATATCAACCGATACCAATATATAAAGTCGTAGAATTAACACATTATTATGCCTAATTTGGACAACCAGGTATGGTGAAGATAAGGTCCTTTTTAAAAAAAATAAAAAAAATAAGATAAATAAATTAAAAACATTTTCTTGAATAAAAAAAAAAGTAAAACAATATAAAAACAGTTACATAGCAACTAGTAATTAATGAAAATGAGTAAAATGAACTGTTAAAAGTTAGTACTATTAGTGGACCAGCAGCACACACAATCATGTGTGCTTACGGACTGTATCCCTTGCAGAATGTATTGATATATATTGATATATAATGTAGGAACCAGAATATTAATAACATAAAGAAACAATCCTTTTGTGTGAATGAGTGTAAATGGGGGAGGGAGGTTTTTTGGGTTGGTGCACTAATTGTAAGTGTATCTTGTGTTTTTATGTTGATTTAATAAAAATAAAAAAAACAAAAAACGATACCGATAATAAAAAAAAACATACAATAATTTCCGATATTACATTTTAAAGCATTTGCCGATATTATCGGACATCTCTAGTCTAAATGTATTCTTCATAATAACACTATACTGTAGGGCAGTAACCTCAGCCTTTTTTGAGACAAGGGAAATTTTTTTAATAAAGAAAATACGGAGGCACACCACTAGCAGAAAAGGTTAAAAAATAAGACTCCACCAGGTTGTCGAATTGTCGTGCCTTATTTTGAATTTGTTGTTGTTTTCCTGTGTGTAGTGCTTTAGTTCCTGTCTTGCGCTGTTATTTTGGTGACGCTTCCTTCCTGTTTTGTTGGTGTTTTCCTGTAGCAGCTTCACGCCTTCCGGCAGGTCAGGCAATAGCACTTTGAGTGCTATTGGCCCCTTCCTTCCTGTTTTGTTGGTGTTTTCCTGTAGCAGCTTCACGCATTCCGGCAGGTCAGGCAATAGCACTTTCAGTGCTATTGCCTGACCTGCTTTGTGTTAGCAATCAAGACTATTTAAGTTGTGCATACGCTATCCTTCTTTGTGGGGACATTGTTGATTGTCATGTCATGTACGGATGTACTTTGTGGATGCCATCTCTGCTCCACACGCTGTAAGTCTTTGCTGTCGTCCAGCATTCTGTTTTTGTTTACTTTGTAGCAAGTTCAGTTTTACTTTCGTTTTGCATAGTCATCCCTATGGTTCATTGCCTTTTCCTTTCCCTTTTGTTCATTTTTGGTTTAATCATTACATACCATTTTGCCTGCATGCCGTCTCCCGCTGTGCTCTGCATATTGGGATCACCACAAACCATCCTCGACGCATTCCGACTTCCACAAAGCAATGAACTATCTGCTGCCACCTACTGATATGGAGTATTACACGGTTAACCTGCCGAGCTCTATACAGCACAGAAACTCGACAATGGCACATTATTTGCAGATTATCATTATTGATTTGCAAAAAATATTTTTTGGACCAATTAGGTGAAGTTGCAAAATTTCCCACGGGCACAGTGGTTGAAAAACACTGCTGTAGGGAACCAATAATAAATCAAATACTTTTGACCTTTTAATGCGACTTTTGGTGCTGCATTGTTTTGCAGATGGCTTTGTAGTCTGGTTGATACATGGTAGATTAAGCTTCATGCATGTGTTGACGCGTCCATCCATTATACGTGATCATAGGTTGGTTTTATTGGGTTTCAGTGTTGGCCCTGCAATGAGGTGGCGACTTGTCCAGGGTGTACCCCGCCTTCCGCCCATGTGCAGCTGGGATAGGCTCCAGCACCCCATAAGGGACAAGCGGTAGAAAATGGATGGATGGATGGGTGCAAGAAAGACTGCTCACTTGCATACAGTATGTAGCACCAAAAATGACAGGAATCACTTATCAAGTTTCAGTGTTTCCCACACATTCATTTATTTGTGGCGGCCCGCCACGAAAGAATTACGTCCGCCACAAATAAAAAAATAAAAAATAATTTTATTTTATTTTATTTATTTATTTTTGTCCTGTCCAGCTTCTCAGGCAAATCAGATAGTTGATGTAGATGCCCATATAGGCAGTTCAGATTTACTTTACAAAAGACAAGTGTAGGATACTTCTCTTGTTGCCTTATTTGTATTTGACCACTACTGTTTTCTGTTTATTTGTTACTGACTGTGGCAGGACACCTCTGCCTCTGTTTCACTTTATGTTGCTGGTAAAAAATATGGTTGTAGTAGTAGGCTAAAGTTAAATTATTTAGTATGCACTAATTAAAGGGGCAGAGCTTTAAGAGACATTTTAGCTTTTATATTTTATAAGATATATTTTTTGTAAGAACCACAATTAATAAATATATTTCAGTGAATAACTTATTGTTCAAATCTGTATATAGATATGTACATAAAGTGTTGTAATTATATTGTAAAATGGATGGATGGATGGATGGACGTTTAAAACAAAACTGTTATTATTAATTAGTAAGTATACATTTTTTGAGCCTTTTTAGAGAAAATCATATCGTAGTAAATTATGCAAATTACTCGATGATGTCACGGTGACCACGCCCATAGCCACGCCCCCACTGCCACAGGTATCTTGGCAGTTTATGGGAAACACTGAGTTTTGACAATCAGCTGGTCTTCAGGTTGAAGTTTTTTTAATTGCGCTCTATATCAGGGGTGTCCAAACTTTTTCCACTGAGGGCCGCACACGGAAAAATTAAAGCATGCGGGGGCCATTTTGATATTTTTAATTTTCAAACCATAACAAAATATATGGATTTTGTTTGTTTTTTACCTTTAGGGCTCCCGGGGACCATAAAGGGTCTAAGTCATTAAAATGTTAAAAACAAGTCAAATTATAATTTTTTTATTTATATAACGCTTACAGTAAATCTGTACAGTATATCAACTTCAGGTTGATATAAAGTTTAAAAAAACAAAAAGGTTTTATGCCTTTTCTGTCAAAGACAACTTAGTTTTTTATAATAAAACTGAAATATGCAGTATTTCCCCCACTGCCCAAAACATTCAGAAAGCAATGTTTGATTTGAAGTAATTAGAGCCTTAAAAATATCAATAATGCAGGACACCATTGATTTTAATTCATTATTATTTTTGAGTAATCACAGTGAAAAGATAAATAAAATCCCATTAAATATATTTGGGATCCAAAAGGTGCCCCACTCAGAAAGTGATACATTTTTGGTAGTTTTTTTTTTTAACTTTCAACACTTAAGTTACAAGCTCAACTTCAGATATATCTGTCCATTTTACGTTTGAACTATTATTTTGTTTGTTTTATGCTCTTTTTTCAAATAAAATGTGGATGTTTTTGTATGGCAACCACACAATATATGCAATATTTCCCACATAAAACATTTTAAAGTGAAATATTTGAATTAAATGGAGCTTTGAATAGGTCAATAATTCATTATAACATTGATTTTTTTTTTTTTTGGCGCAATGGCAAAAAAAGAAAAAAGAAAGATAGACAAAAGAAAAAAAAGCCTGCATCAATCAATCAATCAATCAATCAATGTTTATTTATATAGCCCTAAATCACAAAAGTCTCAAAGGGCTGCACAAGCCACAACGACATCCTCGGTACAGAGCCCACACAAGGGACGTCGATGTGAATGACTATGAGAAACCTTGGAGAGGACCGCATATGTGGGTAACCCCCCTCTAAGTACAGTCCTTAGTGGATCTAACATAATAGTGAGAGTCCAGTCCATAGTGGGTCCAGCAGGAGACCATCCCGAGCGGAGACGGGTCAGCAGCGCAGAGATGTCCCCAACCGATGCACAGGTGAGCGGTCCACCCCGGGTCCCAACTCTGGACAGCCAGCACTTCATCCATGGTCAGCGGAACCGGAATAACCCGGCGAGGGGGCAGAGGAGAAAAGAAAACGGCAGATCAACTGGTCTAAAAAAGGGGGCTCTATTTAAAGGCTAGAGTATACAAATGAGTTTTAAAATGGGACTTAAAAGCTTCTACTGAGGTAGCATCTCTAACTGTTACCGGGAGGGCATTCCACACTACTGGAGCCCGAATAGAAAACGCTCTATAGCCCGCAGACTTTTTTTGGGCTCTGGGAATCGCTAATAAGCCAGAGTTCTTTGAACGCAGATTTCTTGCCGGGACATATGGTACAATACAGTCAGCAAGATAGGATGGAGCTAGACCGTGTAGTATTTTATACGTAAGTAGTAAAACCTTAAAGTCACATCTTAAGTGCACAGGAAGCCAGTGCAGGTGAGCCAGTATAGGTATATATAAAGGTATATACAGTATAGGTATATATAAAGGTATATACAGTATAGGCGTAATATGATCAAACTTTCTTGTTTTTGTCAAGAGTCTAGCAGCCGCATTTTGTGCCAACTGTAATCTTTTAATGCTAGACATAGGGAGACCCGAAAATAATACGTTACAGTAATCGAGACGAGACGTAACGAACATGGTAGCTTTGTGTCAACATTACAACTTTTTCTAGTTAGATTTCTCCTCATTTCACTTTTTGTAATGTTTTTTTTAATTTTTGCGATAGCATTTCCAGAATGTGTGGCGGGCCGGTAAACAATTAGCTGCGGGCCGCAAATGGCCCCCGGGCCGCACTTTGGACACCCCTGCTCTATATAGTTTCTCTCTCTGTCCATTTGTCCTGACATGTACAGTACTTGTCATGCAACTATTTAAAAAAAAAAAAGGCTTTATCTACCTATAGAGCTGAATATTTGGGCTCTGAACCGAGGATGTCGCTGTGGCTTGTGCAGCCCTTTGAGACACTTGTGATTTAGGGCTATATAAATAAACATTGATTGATTGGATATTTGATTAAAAGCCAGGGCGATTTCTTGACCTCACAACATGTGTGTGGCTGTGATCGGCTCAATGAATGGATGGATTCAAATGCATGAGCATGTTTTAAGGCGCTAAAATGAATCTGCGAGCCAGATGCGGGCATCAAAAGAGCCACATCTGGCTCTGGTGCCATATGTTCCCTACCCCTGCTCTAGAGGCATGACTTAATGGGACAGAAATGTGTGCTTTATTCTCCCCCAGTACGTTACAGAGTATGTTTCTAGAGTAGTTGTGAACACCAGATCGTGACGCTCCGTGCAATCTAGCATTTGATTGGTTCGTTATTCGTCTCCTGACTTGCTCACATGACGGAGAAACGTCTTCCCTGTTGTTCTTCCTAGTTGGCTGGATGTGTAAAAGCGGGTCAGTGGAGCATTTCTCTCTCGCTGCACATTAACTTGTGATTCCCCAGATGTGTGAACTCACATGCTCGCCGTGTCTTCTCGACATGCGTTTCACGCCCCTTGTTTCCCCCCTTTTTATCCTTACTATTTCCCCATTTCCTGTCTCTTTGGTCCACTATTTCCTGTTTACTACCTAAACCTGTTTCCCTCTCCGTGTTGCACTGTACAGTAGTCAGCGTGGCGCCAGTTGATGTACAATAACACCTGTACTTTTCTTCACCGCAAAAAGTCAGTGTTCAAAAACAAGGAACAAATAATACAAAAATGAGGGGTATTTTATTTGAACTAAGCAAAATTATCTGCCAATAGAACAAGAAAATTTGGCTTGTCAAGACTTTCCAAAACAAGTCAAATTAGCTAACCTCAATAAACCCAAAATAACCTTAAAATAAGTATATTCTCACTAACAACAAGTGCACTTTTCTTGGTAGAAAAAAAAACAGACCTTTTTGCTCAATATGTTGAAAAATATTCTTAAATGAAGTAAACGCTAGTGCCATTATCTTGACATAATGATATGCGCGCAGCATTACATTTTGTTGAAACCAGCAAACTTATACTAAAAACTAATTTATTGTCCTTAATGGAAAGGCAACAAGGCAACCGCTTGTTACTCTCGGGGTCTCCTAGCCGCTCAGGCAAATCATATGGTCTAAAAATGCATTTTTCCATCAATAACATGACATCATCGCGCCAAGTGCGTGCTCTTTCAGTCAATTAGTGCGCATATATACAGCCCGGCCCCCGGCCAAAATTTTTTGATTTATAATTTTGAGGAATTTTTCTGAATGTGCATGAACTATTTCTGTTCAAAATCGTTTGAAATGTCACATGATTAAATATTAACTGTCAGTTTACTGTACTGTGCCAACTGTACTACTATATGAGTACCTATTTTCTATTGTTTCATTGAAAATAAAACAGCAAAGTCCATTTGGCTGTCATCTGTTTTAATTATGAGACACAATTGTGTCAATCATAATTCTTTTTTTTTTCATGCTTGAAGTAAGAAATGATTACTTTAAAAAAGTAGTTTTATACTTGTGAGTGTTGATGACACAGCTTTGCAACAGTTGATATTCTAGTTTCAAGCATGTTTTACTCAATATACACTACCGTTCAAAAGTTTGGGGTCACATTGAAATGTCCTTATTTTTGAAGGAAAAGCACTGTACTTTTCAATGAAGATAACTTTAAACTAGTCTTAACTTGAAAGAAATACACTCTATACATTGCTAATGTAGTAAATGACTATTCTAGCTGCAAATGTCTGGTTTTTGGTGCAATATCTACATAGGTGTATAGAGGCCCATTTCCAGCAACTATCACTCCAGTGTTCTAATGGTACAATGTGTTTGCTCATTGGCTCAGAAGGCTAATTGATGATTAGAAAACCCTTGTGCAATCATGTTCACACATCTGAAAACAGTTTAGCTCGTTACAAAAGCTACTAAACTGACCTTCCTTTGAGCAGATTGAGTTTCTGGAGCATCACATTTGTGGGGTCAATTAAACGCTCAAAATGGCCAGAAAAAGACAACTTTCATCTGAAACTCGACAGACTATTCTTGTTCTTAGAAATGAAGGCTATTCCACAAAATTGTTTGGGTGACCCCAAACTTTTGAACGGTAGTGTAGGTCATAAAATCTCAGCAACTAGCTGTAATATCTTACTGAGATCATTTAGGAACAAAACCCTTAAAACAAGTAAAAGACTCTAACATAAAATCTGCTTAGTGAGAATAAATATCTTATTAGACAGAAAATAAGCAAATAACACCCTTATTTGAGATATTTAATCTTACTTAGATTTAAATTTTTGCAGTGTACCCCCTACTAAGGGTTGTTTTCTCTTCAACTTGGTCTTCTCGGTCTGGGTTGTATTGTTTGTGCAACTTTCTATAGTGAATGGGCTAATTATAACCACAGGGTTTTTTTTTATTACCTAAATTGCAAAAAGGGCAAAGCATTAATTGGAAGCAGGCAATAATTGGAGACTGAAGTGCATGAGAATGTGGAAAGGAAAACGTAGCTGTCTTTGACCACGTGGTCATTTATTATTAACAAGTACTAGAGATGTCCGATATTATCGGCAGATAAATGCTTTAAAATGTAATATCGGAAATTATCGGTATCGGTTTCAAAAAGTACAATTAATGACTTTTTAAAACGCCGCCGTACGGAGCGGTACATATCCGGCAAAACACGGACATAGGGAGAAGTACAGAGCAGTTGCGTCTCCCAGTCAGCAGCCCGACACACAACACAGGAGTTGCAGCACGACTGCAGTATGAGAGGTTTACTGGCGACGCTTGATGACCTCATCAAACCGCCGCGAGCGGAGCATAACAACAACAAGAGTGTGTTGTTGCCGGTGCTGTAGCCGTGGCTAACAAGCGAGCTCGCTCGGTGACTGACTAACGACACCATGTCTATGGTTTGGGATTATTTTAAAGTGTCTCTGACGGATAAAAAACTGGCAATTTGCAATGACTGCAGAAAGTTGGTTATGCGAGGAGGAACCAAGACGTCTTCCTTTAATACGAGCAATTAGATCTCCCACCTCTTCAAGAATCATAAGGAGATACACGATGAATACAAGTGGACAGCGAAAAAAAGTAGTACCACACTGTTGTCGCTTAAAGACTGCGCCGAAAAAAAACAAAAATACAACAAAAACCACCCCAAGGTGAAAGCCCACGTTGTGGTCAGGGACAACGCACGCAGTATGGCAAAAGCTACGGTGGAGTTTGGTGTGGCTAGTCTGCCCTGCATGGCGCACACTTTGCAGCTTGCAGTGAACGGAGGTGCCCTGTCTCAACGCAGCATTTCAGAAGCTCTGACTAACTGGTAGGCCACTTCAAGCACTCACCACTAGCTTGCAGCACATTTGTGTTACTCATACAAATACGTTAGAGCAGGGCAGATTGAGCCCAGTTTATAATTTCCTGTTATACAGTATACCAGGCAGGCAGTCTTGCACTAAAAGAGGACTATGTTATTGTTTACTTTATTACTCTAGTATACTCTGGACTGAAGCTGTGTGCCTTCATTGTTTTTGTAGCTGTTGTTTTGAGGCATGTTTAAAAAAATAAATAAAATAATGCACTTTAGTTGTAGTGGGTAGAGCATGTCCCAAATTCCAAGCTGCTGTTTTGAGGCATGTTAAAAAAAAAAAATGCACTTTGTGACTTCAATAATAAATATGGCAGTGCCATGTTGGCACTTTTTTCCATAACTTGAGTTGAAGTTGTTCTCTTATTTTGGAAAACCTTGTCACTTTGTTTAATGCATCCAGCGGGGCATCACAACAAAATTAGGCATAATAATGTGTTGATTCCACAACTGTATATATCGGTATCGGTTGCAGGCCCGGCCCTAACCAATCTGGCGCCCTAGGCAAGATTTTAGGTGGCGCCCCCCCACATCGGCAGTGAAGTGTATATACTCACAAGAAACCGAATAGCTTTGTCTTTGACCTTTTTTTTTTACTTAAAGAAAGCAAATTAACGATCAGAATAGTTAACAAGATAAAAAAAACATATGGATAAATAAATGAATACAAAAAGTAAAAAATGAATATATGAAATACAATATTTTTTACATACATAAACACAAAATAAAACGTGTCAACAAGTTGCATAAAATAAATTAAAAATCTAATATAAATAAGGCACTGCACAAAACAAGATATCAAACCAGTATGACTTTAACAACTATATTACAAAAAAAGGGGATCCTACAGAGTTCTCTATTTGTGCTTTTTAATATTGCATTAACTAGAATGACTTACAAATTACTGTACACCAGGGAGTACTGTAATTACCTAACGTTACATTATTATTTTCCATAACAATTTAGCCACCTCCACAATATTAAACAGAACTAGCTATTTATTGATTAGCAATTGCCGAATCATGTAACATTAGCCTAATGCTAAAAAGCCAGGTTACTATCACATTCTGTAACAGACAAATAATTTCATGTAGGCTAACGTTACCTACCTGCTACCTCTGTCTTTTTCTCGTTTCTCCTCCTCTTCTTTTCTATTTTTTCTTCCCTGGGCACCTGACCGTTTTGGCCGTTTTGACATCTTGTGTTGATTTTTTGATGTGGTAAGAGTCATGATACGGGAAGGGAGGGGGCGCACCGTGCGGGGGGATGGGGGGGGGGGGGGATGCGTAATGTTGTAACAAATAATATTTCTATTAAATAGGCTTTACTTTGCATTTTAATTAACGTGGTATTATTTTTTGTATTTAGAAATAATAGTACCAACTTTTTTTTTTTTTTTTTCTCCAACATTTGTGGCACTGGCGTGGCGCC
This sequence comes from Entelurus aequoreus, assembly GCF_033978785.1. Taxonomy (NCBI): domain Eukaryota; kingdom Metazoa; phylum Chordata; class Actinopteri; order Syngnathiformes; family Syngnathidae; genus Entelurus; species Entelurus aequoreus. The sequence continues at coordinate 75,340,624 of NC_084737.1, forward strand.
CCCTGATGGACGGCGCCCTTAGCATTTGCCTATACGGCCTATGCCACGGGCCGGCCCTGATCGGTTGATATCGGAATCGGTAATTAAGAGTCGGACAATATCGGATATCGGCAAAAAAGCCATTATCGGACATCTCTAACAAGTACATTGAGCAACACAGCGACAGAACCATTGTTGTATTAACAGTAAGAGCTGCTGAGTTCATTGTAAACAACAGTACGAGTTTCACACCAACAACTGAGGCCCCGTTTACACTAAGCCGGATAAGGTTATCCAGGGTAAATCACACCTAACCTTATCCGTGTCCACACACAACAATGCCACCGCTTAAGACCCCCGCCTCCCTCCGTCCGCCGGCGCAACGCGACTAGTACGCATGCGCGAAAAAACCCCCAAAATAAAAAACACCTGAGCATCCATCTGCTCCAATCTCCCAAGTAGATGACTTTACTTCACTGTGAAGTTATTTAAAAGAGCTACATTGTAAATACTTTGCTGTGCATTTTACATTTGTTTGCTGTGTTTTGTGTGCAAGTTTTTAAATTAAAAGGTATCTCCTTAACTAGCTTTTGCAGCTGCGGTGGTGACATACTGAGCTGCAGCTCATGATCGCCTGTTAGCTGGTGAAACTTAATTCTAGATTCTAGATCATGGCTCCCAACTGTATAGAAAAAGGTTGTAGCCATAAACCAAGAAATTGTATACTTTGACATTCACCTTAAGATTAATCTTAAGAAAGACACAAAAAGACCAGCTTTTTTTTCAAACCTTCGCAAGGATTATGAATCATTCTTTACCTAAATGCTTGCTTCAAAGTCGGTAAGCACAACCAGATTGAATATGTACAATAGCCGCACCGGGTTATAAGGCGCACTGTCGATTTTGGAGAAAAGGAAAAGATGAAAAATACGGTATGTTTATTTACGAGGTGGAATGCATAAAAAAAAAAAAAAAAGTGTTCTTGTCTCACATAAGAATTGTGAATGATTGGCAAAATTCCAAAAAAGTGCAGTTCCCCTCTAAAGTGGATGCAGAGTTAGATACAGTTGTGCTCATAAGTTTACATACCCTGGGAGAATTTACGATTTCTTGGCCATTCTTCAGAGAATATGAATGATAACACAAAAACCTTTCTTCCACTCATGCTTAATGGTTGTGTGAAGCTATTTATTGGCAAACAACTGTGTTTACTATTTTTAAATCAAAATGGCACAAGAAAGTATCCACAAATAACTTCAGCTGAAATACAGGACTATTTGTGGATTTTTTTTTTGCATCTCGAACAATTTTCCTGGCAGTTGTGGCTGAAATCTTTGCTGGTCTACCTGAATCCCTCATTTTCCACTTCTTAATCAGCGTTTGAACACTGCTGATTGGCATTCCCAATTCCTTGGATATCTTTTTATACCCCTTTCCTGTTTTATGCAGTTAAATTACCTTTTCTCGTAGATCCTTTGACAATTATTTAGCCTTCCCCATGACTCAGAATCCAGAAACATGTGTGCAACACTGGATGAAAGATGCAATGGTCTGTTAGAAGCCCAGAAACTCACTGACCTTTTATACACAAACATTAATTACAAAAAAACAGGTGAGGATTGGAACCTTGATTAGCCATTCAAACCTGTTTGTGTCAACTTTTGTGGCATGTTATCAGATCAAAGTCACTGGTATGTAAACTTTTGATCAGGGTCATTTTGGTACTTTCTTTTGTCATTTGGATTTAAAAAGAGTGTACACAGTTGTTTGCCAATAAATAGCTTCACACAACCATTAAGCATGAGTGGAAGAAATGTTTTTGTGTTATCATTCATATTCTCTGAAGAATGGCCAAGAAATCATAAATTCATAAACCTATGAGCACAACTGTAGATGTTATTGTCTTGCTACAGACAATTCAGTATGTCGTTTCCAAGTAAAAAAATTGGTTTGAGGCCTAGTTTCAGTTACACGGGGTTTCGAACAGAGCCAAGGCAAAGACATTTTTCCGTATTTGTTATATGAGTTTTTTTATGATACGTTTTAGATCTTTCCTTTGTGTTCACAAAGCACACAGCTGTTTTTTCCATTGGACAGTGGCAACACGGTATACGGTACCACAATCTGTATTAAAACATACTGTATAAACTCTGTCAAATCCCATTTAGATCAGGTGGCAATTTGTTGTGCTCGTGCACGACAATAGTAGCATGAACCCCTCGCTCTCAAAAGATACTTTTATTGGACCTGACCTTACCTTATTCTCATTGTTCATACACTGCACACTACAGACACACCCTACCCACAGCTGTTCTCTCTTGATATCTTGTTATACACAAACATACACACACACACACACATTCCACACAGTTTCTTGTTGCTATGGTTGGATTTCCGCAGTAGCTGACCCACATATTCCAGTGTAGTAAAATGATGACAGCACTGTTACTCCTGCAGCCGGCTCTTTTTGGCTGCTTGCAGACTCTGGTAATCACTCTGAACGAGTTTAATGCCGTACCACAGAGACTCTCGACCCACTCCCTGTTACAGTCATGCATGTAATTTGAAGCAATAATCCTTTCCTATTCTGTACAGCACTCTTGTATCATACCGCCATGTATCCAGTGAAGGAATCCATAGTTTTGCTCTTAATTGCTACTGCAAAGATAACATTTCCCAGCAGGGACTATTTGGAGTCCTCACAAGGAAAATCCAATAATCTGTCCCTGACCTTCAACCTATCCTGGAGCGTGATAGAAGAATCAATAGAGCATCTCACTATATTATTCTGTGCATTGTTTCTGCTACTCGTGACATGTTGAAGTGGAGTGAAGTGAATTATATTTATATAGCGCTTTTCTCTAGTGACTCAAAGCGCTTTTACATAGTGCAGGGGTCGGCAACCCGCGGCTCCGGAGCCACATGCGGCTCTTTGACCACTCTGATGCGGCTCAGCTGCATACTTGCCGACCCCCCCGATTTTACCAGGAGACTTATGGATCTCAGTGCCTCTCCTAGATAACTCCCAGGGCAAATATAATCCTATTTTCAATCTAATTACTAAATTAAGGGCATGCCCTAATTGCACTGCAATAATTGTCCCCTATAGCATTTACAAACAGCGTGCCAGCCCGGCCACATGTTGTATGTAGCTTTTATTTGCACACGTAGGAGACAGCAAAGCATACTTAGTCATCAGCCACACAGCTTACACTGACGGTAGCCGTACCGTATAAAACAACTTTAACACTGTTACGTTACAAATATGCGCCACACTGTGAACCCACACCAAAAAAGAATGAAAAACACATTTCTGGAGGACATCCCACTGTAACACAACATAAACACAACACAACCAATACCCAGAATCCCATGCAGCCCTAACTCTTCCGGTCTAGATTATACACCCCCGCTACCACAAAACCCCCCCACACATCAACCCCCCCCGCCCCCCTCCGTGCGTCGGTTGAGCGGAAGAGTTAGTGCTGCATGGGATTCTGGGTATTTATTGTGTTGTGTTTATGCTGTGTTACAGTGCAGATGTTCTCCAGAAATGTGTTTGTCATTCTTTTTTGGTGTGGGTTCAAAGTGTGGCGCATATTTGTAACGTAACAGTGTTAAAGTTGTTTTATACGGTACGGCTACCGTCAGTGTAAGCTGTGTGGCTGCTGAGCTAGTACGCCTTGCTGTCACTTACGTGAGCAAGCTGAAGCTGCACTCTACATGTGGCCGAGTAGATACATTGTTTGGGTAGGCTGTAGAGGGCACCAAAGGCAGTGCCATCACTCCCTGATATTCGGGAGTCTCCCGGAAATAATGAGAGGGTTGGCAAGTATGACGCTATCAAGCGCCATTGATTCAAATCTCGCGGGCCGCACTGACATCAAATTTCCATATTAAAGTGCGTTCCGGTGCGTGTGTCTGAGACCCCTGGTCAACATAGCACAAAGCAATTAAAGCTTTGTATGCGGTGTTTTTCATTTTAAATTAAATTTTTTCTTTGTGGCTCCCATTATTTTCTTTAATTTGTGAAACTTGCCGAAATGGCTCTTTGAGTGGTAAAGGTTGCCGACCCCTGACATAGTGAAACCCAATCTCTAAGTTACATTTAAACCAGTGTGGGTGGCACTGGGAGCATGTGGGTAAAGTGTCTTGCCCAAGGACACAACGACAGTGACTAGGATGGCGGAATCGGGGATCGAACCTGGAACCCTCAACAGAGCTGTACCGCCCCATATAGCTATACTGTTCCCTGATATATTGAATTAGTCGTAGTTGAATTGGTCACACAAGGATTCCTTACTGTTTCCAGGATGAGATGGAGGAGTTGAGATCCGAGATGCTGGAGATGAGAGACATGTACATGGAGGACGACGTCTACCAGTTGCAGGAACTACGACAACAGCTGGAGCAGGTGTGTGACCAAATAAAGGCTCAGACACACGTGCAACTTCATTTAAATTGCTCACATGCTTGGAATGCATTTAAATTCCTGTCTTTTTTTCGACTGTAAATCTGAAATGTTTGCCATCTCACATGTGTCATGTGTGCTGGTATGACCATACGGTCCATTTGAATCCTAGAACTCTTCAATACACGTATTGAACTACTGTACTCAAAATTGTCCATATCACTACATTTTATTTTTTTATTTTTTTAAAAGTTTCCTGAGCCAAAGATTACTTGTAAGTTTTGAGCATAAAATTTGCAAATACAAACCCCGATTCCATATGAGTTGGGAAATTGTGTTAGATGTAAATATAAACGGAATACACTGATTTGCAAATCCTTTTCAACCCATATTCAGTTGAATATGCTACAAAGACAACATATTTGATGTTCAAACTGATAAACTTTTTTTTGTGTGCAAATAATCATTATCTTTAGAATTTGATGCCAGCAACACGTGACAAAGAAGTTGGGAAAGGTGGCAATAAATACTGATAAAGTTGAGGAATGCTCATCAAACACTTATTTGGAACATCCCACAGGTGAACGGGCAAATTGGGAACAGGTGGGTGCCATGATTGGGTATAAAAGTAGATTCCATGAAATGCTCAGTCATTCACAAACAAGGATGGGGCGAGGGTCACCACTTTGTCAACGAATGCGTGAGCAAATTGTTGAACAGTTTAAGAAAAACCTTTCTCAACCAGCTATTGCAAGGAATTTAGATATTTCACCATCTACGGTCCGTAATATCATCAAAGGGCTCAGAGAATCTGGAGAAATCACTGCACGTAATGCAGTGATTACTTCGATCCCTCAGGCTGTACTGCATCAACAAGCGACATCAGTGTGTAAAGGATATCACCACATGGGCTCAGGAACACTTCAGAAACCCACTGTCAGTAACTACAGTTGGTCGCTACATCTGTAAGTGCAAGTTAAAACTCTCCTATGCAAGGCGAAAACCGTTTATCAACAACACCCAGAAACGCTGTCGGCTTCGCTGGGCCTGAGCTCATCTAAGATGGACTGATACAAAGTGGAAAAGTGTTCTGTGGTCTGACGAGTCCACATTTCAAATTGTTTTTGGAAACTGTGGACGTTGTGTCCTCCGGACCAAAGAGGAAAAGAACCATCCGGATTGTTATAGGCGCAAAGTTGAAAAGCCAGCATGTGTGATGGTATGGGGGTGTATTAGTGCCCAAGACATGGGTAACTTACACGTCTGTGAAGGCGCCATTAATGCTGAAAGGTACATACAGGTTTTGGAGCAACATATGTTGCCATCCAAGCAACGTTACCATGGACGCCCCTGCTTATTTCAGCTAGACAATGCCAAGCCACGTGTTACATCAACGTGGCTTCATAGTAAAAGAGTGCGGGTACTAGACTGGCCTGTCTGTAGTCCAGACCTGTCTCCCATTGAAAATGTGTGGCGCATTATGAAGCCTAAAATACCACAACGGAGACCCCCGGACTGTTGAACAACTTAAGCTGTACATCAAGCAAGAATGGGAAAGAATTCCACCTGAGAAGCTTCAAAAATGTGTCTCCTCAGTTCCCAAACGTTTACTGAGTGTTGTTAAAAGGAAAGGCCATGTAACACAGTGGTGAACATGCCCTTTGGCACGTGTTGCAGCCATGAAATTCTAAGTTAATTATTATTTGCAAAAAAATAATAAAGTTTATGAGTTTGAACATCAAATATCTTGTCTTTTAGTGCATTCAATTGAATATGGGTTGAAAAGGATTTGCAAATCATTGTATTCCGTTTATATTTACATCCAACACAATTTCCCAACTCATATGGAAACGGGGTTTGTACATAAATTACAGCGACATGCTTATGCTAATGGACAGCACGGTGGGGCAAGGGTTAGCGCTTGTGCCTTAGTTGTCTTGTTCTAATTCAGCAAATTGTTGAAAAAAGAGCTTGACTTCACTCATTCAATGCTTAGATTTCCACTTTTAGTAGTGCAGGATCTCTGTGTAAAAGACACTAAACATGCATGCAAAAAGACAACAGGGCAGCGGCAAAAACTACAGTATACTATATCACTTCCTGGGTGTGCTTCTGATTGGCAGGCGAACAAGACTTGCCGCATCCTGCAGTACCGGCTGAGGAAGGCAGAGCGTCGCTCTCTACGAGTGGCCCAAACGGGGCAAGTGGACGGAGAACTAATCCGAACGCTGGAGCAAGACGTCAAAGTAAGTGTTTGGCTGCAACAAAGCTTTGTCACATTCAATGGAAATTTGTGTTATACAGTCATGTCAATGTCTAGCACGGTCTTCATCAGCATTTAGTGGTGGTAGATTTCCGTTCAATGGCCGAATTGACCGTCTTTGGCTTTGGGGCTGCGTCTTGTGCATTTTCTTGTTTCTGCTCCAGGGCGAAGGTGAGTGCATGACACGCTAAATGGCTGACTGAGTGATTGTGTAAGTGAGTTTGATTTAACGTGAACAAATTCATTGGTCCACTGTGGCCCGTTTGGAAATTTCATTGGTCTGATGTGACAAGGATAAGTTTATTGGTGGCGTGTGAAGCTCGTAAAACCCGGAAAAAATCCATCAATTACTGAGGGTTCTAAGCATGGGAAAGCTTACAGACTGGACACCACAGTACATCTTCTTAAAGTAAGTAACAGTTTCATGGATACCTTTGACACACTTTCTTATGACCCAGTTCTTCCACACCCTCAAGACTGTCGTAAGGGCATGCTTCAAAACATCCTTTTAAAGTTCTCCATAGTCTCATTGTTCGGCTACTTTGAGAGACTCTTAACCGTACTTTCGACTGACCTCAATGACAGACACACACACACACACACACACACACACACACACACACACACACACACACACACACACACACACACACACACACACACACACACACACACACACACACACACACACACACTCACAACTGTTACATTTGTACACACACGCAAGCTAATACACACATTCTTACTTTTGCAAAAGGTCATACAATTTATTATAGTTAAGATAAAACAGATTAATACCATTGACCAAGCAGAGGACTCTTTTTCAGATATGTTGAATTGTGCAAATGTATAGTTCTTATGCATTTTCACGTACTACAAATTTCACCAAAATACAAAACCAGTCCGCAGTCGTCCACAGTTTCCAAAAACAATTTGAAATGTGGACTCGTCAGACCTAAGAACACTTTTCCCCTTTGCATAAGTCCATCTTAGATGAGCTCGGGCCCAGCGAAGCCGGCGGCCTTTCTGGGTGTTGTTGATAAATGGCTTTGGCTTGGCATAGTAAGGTTTTAACTTGCACTTACAGACGAAGTGACGAACTGTAGTTATGGACAGTGGTTTTCTGAAGTGTTTCTGAGCCCATGTGGTGATATCCTTTACACACTGATGTCGGTTTTTGATGCAGTACTGCCTGAGTGATCGAATTATTCGGCCTTGCCGCTTACGTGCAGTGATTTAATTATATAATAATGAGCTTTATTGTCTCTGAGGAGAAATTTGTCTTGGACATCAAGACACAACGTTTTACATACATACACTACCGTTCAAAAGTTTGGGGTCACATTAAAATGTCCTTATTTTTCAATGAAGATAACTTTAAACTAGTCTTAACTTTAAAGAAGTACACTCTATACATTGCTAATGTGGTAAATGACTATTCTAGCTGCAAATGTCTGGTTTTTGGTGCAATATCTACATAGGTGTATAGAGGCCCATTTCCAGCAACTATCACTCCAGTGTTCTAATGGTACAATGTGTTTGCTCATTGGCTCAGAAGGCTAATTGATGATTAGAAAACCCTTGTGCAATCATGTTCACACATCTGAAAACAGTTTAGCTCGTTACAGAAGCTACACAACTGACCTTCCTTTGAGCAGATTGAGTTTCTGGAGCATCACATTTGTGGGGTCAATTAAACGCTCAAAATGGCCAGAAAAAGAGAACTTTCATCTGAAACTCGACAGTCTATTCTTGTTCTTAGAAATGAAGGCTATTCCACAAAATTGTTTGGGTGACCCCAAACTTTTGAACGGTAGTGTACATACAGTTCATCCGACAATACAGTGACGACAGTGAGCAGTGCGCTGGTATATCAGTTAGTTATGAGATCACACATTACACTCCCCCCGTATTGCACACTTTCCGTATTGCACTATCCCAATATTGCACTCCTTATTATTGCATCCGGTTATTACAGTAGTTTTCTATTGTTAAGTGCTTTGATTGCCAGTGGGACAAAAGAAAATCTATACCTGTTGAGTTTGTATGTTGCTGGTCTGTACCGTTTACCATTTGGCATCAACACAATTTCACTACGAAGTATGTGGTCTATTTCTCCAGATTCTCAGAACCATTTGATGATATTATGGACCGTAGATGGTGAAGTCCCTAAATTCCTTGCAATAGCTCGTTGAGAATGTTCGACAATTTGCTCACGCATTTGTTAACAAAATGGTGACCCTCCCCCCATCCTTGTTTGTGAACGACTGAGCATTTCATGGAAGCTGCTTTTATACCCAATCATGGCACCCACCTGTTCCCAATCAGCCTGTTCACCTGTGGGATGTTCCAAATAAGTGTTTGATTAGCATTCCTCAACTTTCTCAGTCTTTTTTGCCACTTGTGCCAGCTTTTTTGAAACATGTTGCAGGCTTCAAATTCCAAATGAGCTAATATTTGCAAAAAATATCAAAGTTTACCAGTTCGACTGTTAAAGGCCTACTGAAATTATTTTTTTTTATCTAAACGGGGATAGCAGATCCATTCTATGTGTCATACTTGATCATTTCGCGATACAACCATATTTTTGCTGAAAGGATTTAGTATAGAACAACGACGATAAAGTTTGCAACTTTTGGTCTCTGATAAAAAAAAGCCTTGCCCCTACCGGAAGTAGCGTGAAGTAGTCAGTTGATTGCCTCCTCATATTTTCCTATTGTTTTCAATGCAGCTAGAGCGATTCCGGACCGAGAAAGCGACGATTATCCCATTAATTTGAGCGAGGATGAAAGATTCGTGGATGAGGAACGTTAGAGTGATGGACTAGAATGCAGTACATATCTTTTTTCGCTCTGACCGTAACTTAGGTACAAGCTGGCTTATTGGATTCCACACTCTCTCCTTTTTCTATTGTGGATCACGGATTTGTATTTCAAACCACCTCGGATACTATATCCTCTTGAAAATGAGAGTCGAGAACGCGAAATGGACATTCACAGTGACTTTTATCCCCACGACAATACATCGAAGAAACACTTTAGCTACGGAGCTAACGTGATAGCATCGTGCTTAACTGCATACAGAAACAAAATAAATAAATCCCTGACTGGAAGGATAGACAGAAGATCAACAATACTATTAAACCAGGGACATGTAAATACACGGTTAATGCTTTCCAGCTTGGCGAAGCTTAAAAATGATGTTGCTGACGACGCCATTGAAGCTAACTTAGTATAACGGGACCTCACAGAGCTATGATAAAAACATTAGCGCTCCACCTACGCCAGCCAGCCCTCATCTGCTCATCAACACCCGTGCTCACCTGCGTTCCAGCGATCGACGGAAGGACGAAGGACTTCACCACGATCATCCGTGCGGTCGGTGGCTAGCGTCGGCTAGTGCGTCTGCTATCCGAGTCAAATTCTTCCTGGTTGTGTTGCTGTAGTCCGCCGCTAATACACCGATCCCACCTAAAACTTTCTTCTTTGCAGTCTCCATTGTTCATTAAACAAATTGCAAAAGATTCACCAACACAGATGTCCAGAATACTGTGGAATTATGAGATGAAAACAGAGCTATTTTGTATTGGATTCAATGGGGTACCGATACTTCTGTTTCACTGGCTACGTCACGCGCATACGTCATCATCCAAAGGCGTTTTCAACCGGAAGTTTAGCGGGAAATTTAAAATTGCACTTTATAAGTTAACCCGGCCGTATTGGCATGTGTTGCAATGTTAAGATTTCATCATTGATATATAAACTATCAGACTGCGTGGTCGGTAGTAGTGTCTTTCAGTAGGCCTTTAAGTATCTTGTCTTTGCAGTCTATTCAATTGAATATAGGTTGAAAAGGATTTGCAAAACATGGTATTCTGTTTTTATTTACCAACTTCACTGGTTTTGGGTCTTGTATAAGAATGTGTGTTAATCTGACCCTGGAATGTGGACGGACCCTATCACATTCCTTAAGTCTCCTCTGCTTTTTCCATGTGATGGAGGAGGACAACAAAGAAAGCTTTATATTCTAACCTAAGAAATACTGAGTGTGTGTGCGTGCGCGTGCGTGTGTGTGTGTGTGTGTGTGGTGATGTCACGCTCCCTCCGCTTGCCTTTTCTGTCTGCGGCTCAGCTGCCGTCTCACCATCTGGTCGTCCTGGAAGAAGGACGGATGGAAAACGGAAGGGAAAAAGATGAGTGTACATCCTGTTGGTGTGGTTGAGAGAGAGAGAGATCTATGAAAAAAAATAAGCTTGGTAGCTGTTTTGAAAATTCAAATCAACCAATCAGCGTGTGCAGGGGGAGAAGTTAGGGAGTAAGAAAAAAAGCCAGAAGAAGCAAACGAGGGCAAGGAATAATTCAAGAGGGATTATGTGACTTTAATGGAGTTGATTTCAATGGAGATGTGACTTGAATTTTAATGTGAAAGCTTTCAATGACAGAGTATGAGAGAAGGGTAGTTAATGTATACCATGTCCTCATCATTTACATGTATTTACATATGCATTTAGGTGTATTCTTTATATTGACTTTGGTTGTGTTTTATGAAGAGTTGCTATATTACCTCCAGGTTCTTGGTTTTTATCGCCTTTTATAATATTATTATTTCTTCGGTCAGTGGTCAACAAAATAAACAAACAGTTTTACATAAACAAACAGTTGTACATTCATAAATTGAACATGTTGCAGATCGAAAGGGTTTAGGCTGAAGTTGAACACTTATTGCGCCTAACCCTATAAACAATGTCAAATACAAGATGAGCTTCCTAAAAATATGATAATAATAATAATTGGACTGCCGATATTATCGGCCGATCAATGCTTAAAAAATGTAATTTCAGAAATTATCGGTATCGGTTTTAATATTATCGGTATCGGTTTCTAAAAGTAAAATGTATGACTTTTTATAACGCAGCTGTGTACACGGACGTAGGGAGAAGTACAGATCGCCAATAAACCTTAAAGGCACTTCCTTTGCGTGCCGGCCCAGTCACATAATATCTACGGCTTTTCACACACACACACACAAGTGATTGCAAGGCATTCTTGGTCAACAGCCATACAGGTCACACTGAGGGTGGACGTATAAACAACTTTAACACTGTTACAAATATGCGCCACACTGTGAACCCACACCAAACAAGAATGACAGACACATTTCGGGAGAACATCCGCACCGTAACACAACATAAACACAACAGAACAAATACCCAGAACCCCTTGCAGCACTAACTCTTCCGGGACGCTACAATATACACCCCCTGCTACCCCATAAAACCCCGCCCCCCCAACCTCAACCTCCTCATGCTCTCTCAGGGAGAGCATGTCCCAAATTCCAAGCTGCTGTTTTGAGGCATGTTAAAAAAAATAATGCACTTTGTGACTTCAATAATAAAAATGGCAGTGCCATGTTGGCATTTTTTTCCATAACTTCAGTTGATTTATTTTGAAAAACCTTGTTGCATTGTTTAATGCATCCAGCGGGGCATCACAACAAAATTAGGCATAATAATGTGTTAATTCCACGACTGTATACACTACCGTTCAAAAGTTTGGGGTCACCCAAACAATTTTGTGGAATAGCCTTCATTTCTAAGAACAAGAATAGACTGTCGAGTTTCAGATGAAAGTTCTCTTTTTCTGGCCATTTTGAGCGTTTAATTGACCCCACAAATGTGATGCTCCAGAAACTCAATCTGCTCAAAGGAAGGTCAGTTTTGTAGCTTCTGTAACGAGCTAAACTGTTTTCAGATGTGTGAACATGATTGCACAAGGGTTTTCTAATCATCGATTAGCCTTCTGAGCCAATGAGCAAACACATTGTACCATTAGAACACTGGAGTGATAGTTGCTGGAAATGGGCCTCTATACACCTATGTAGATATTGCACCAAAAACCAGACATTTGCAGCTAGAATAGTCATTTACCACATTAGCAATGTATAGAGTGTATTTCTTTAAAGTTAAGACTAGTTTAAAGTTATCTTCATTGAAAAGTACAGTGCTTTTCCTTCAAAAATAAGGACATTTCAATGTGACCCCAAACTTTTGAACGGTAGTGTATATCGATATTGGTTGATATCGGAATTGGTAATTAAGAGTTGGACAATATCGGAATATCGGATATCGGCAAAAAAGCCATTATCGGACATCTCTACACAACATGTTATAAATACACCTTGTACACAACATAAACACTGTTCAATTATATACAAAGTAAACACATATCTTTGTACATGTGTTAGTTAAACAGTTGTACCAATTATATACTATACACAAACAATTATACTTCCATTATTATTTACATCCCACATTTAGTTTGTAATTAACATTGATCATAGTATTAACTACTGTGTTGATTCAAGAGTGATATATTTTTCCAAGACATTGGTGTTTTTTAATGTGTGAATGGAACTGGAACATTTTAAGGAATCATCCAAACTGTTCCACAGATGAACCCCCCTGACAGAAACACATCTACTTCTTAAGCTCATTCTTATGTTTGCTTTCTGAAAGACAGCTGAACCTCTGAGGTCATAGGGACTCTCCCTAGGTTACGAGCTTTATACGTCACACTAGTATAAAGCTATTATATAATGTAAATAATACATTTATTGTTTTGTTAATTTGTGTGAACGTTGTATGAAAGTCAATCCACATGTATTATCCCCCTTTTCCTTTACAGTGTTTGTTAGGACTATTACCTGATTTAGTTAGGTTAGCATGTGAAAGTTCAGTATGTACAAACCCCGTTTCCATATGTGTTGGGAAATGGTGTTAGATGTAAATATAAACGGAATACAATGATTTGCAAATCATTTTCAACCCATATTCAGTTGAATATGCTACAAAGACAACATATTTGATGTTCAAACTGATGAACTTTTTTTTTTTTGCTTATAATCATTAACTTTAGAATTTGATGCCAGCAACACGTGACAAAGAAGTTGGGAAAGGTGGCAATAAATACTGATAACGTTGAGGAATGCTCATCAAACACTTATTTGGAACATCCCACAGGTGAACAGGCAAATTGGGAACAGGTGGGTGCCATGATTGGGTATAAAAGTAGATTCCATGAAATGCTCAGTCATTCACAAACAAGGATGGGGCGAGGGTCACCACTTTGTCAACAAATGTGTGAGCAAATTGTTGAACAGTTTAAGAAAAACCTTTCTCAACCAGCTATTGCAAGGAATTTAGGGATTTCACCATCTACGCTCCGTAATATCATCAAAGGGTTCAGAGAATCTGGAGAAATCACTGCACGTAAGCAGCTAAGCCTGTGACCTTCGATCCCTCAGGCTGTACTGCATCAACAAGCGACATCAATGTGTAAAGGATATCACCACATGGGCTCAGGAACACTTCAGAAACCCACTGTCAGTAACTACAGTTGGTCGCTACATCTGTAAGTGCAAGTTAAAACTCTCCTATGCAAGGCGAAAACCGTTTATCAACAACACCCAGAAACGCCGTCGGCTTCGCTGGGTCTGAGCTCATCTAAGATGGACTGATACAAAGTGGAAAAGTGTTCTGTGGTCTGAAGAGTCCACATTTCAAATTGTTTTTGGAAACTGTGGACGTCGTGTCCTCCGGACCTAAGAGGAAAAGAACCATCCGGATCGTTTTTAGGCGCAAAGTTGAAAAGCCAGCATCTGTGATGGTATGGGGGTGTATTAGTGCCCAAGACATGGGTAACTTACACATCTGTGAAGGCGCCATTAATGCTGAAAGTTACATACAGGTTTTGGAGCAACATATGTTGCCATCCAAGCAACGTTACCATGGACGCCCCTGCTTATTTCAGCTAGACAATGCCAAGCCACGTGTTACATCAACGTGGCTTCATAGTAAAAGAGTGTGGGTACTAGACTGGCCTGCCTGTAGTCCAGACCTGTCTCCCATTGAAAATGTGTGGCGCATTATGAAGCCTAAAATAGCACAAGGGAGACCCCCGGACTGTTGAACAACTTAAGCTGTACATCAAGCAAGAATGGGAAAGAATTCCACCTGAGAAGCTTCAAAAATGTGTCTCCTCAGTTCCCAAACGTTTACTGAGTGTTGTTAAAAGGAAAGGCCATGTAACACAGTGGTGAACATGCCCTTTCCCAACTACTTTGGCACGTGTTGCAGCCATGAAATTCTAAGTTAATGATTATTTGCCAAAAAAAAATAAAGTTTATGAGTTTGAACATCAAATATCTTGTCTTTTAGTGCATTCAATTGAATATGGGTTGAAAAGGATTTGCAAATCATTGTATTCCGTTGATATTTACATCTAACACAATTTCCCAACTCATATGGAAACGGGGTTTGTACATGTGGACACAGCCTCACATGAGGAATAGCAGCAGTTGGCCGCAGTAGCAAAGACACAACGTGGGTGAAAAACGACACTGGTGGGAGACACAGGCTGACATCTCTGTGTCCCTCTACAACACATGACCGATTGTGTCGCCTTGCCGGCAGGGCCCAACGCTGGCGTGAGGTCAAGTTACACCACATTGTGTCGTGTGTGTGTGTGTGTGTGTGTGTGTGTGTGTGTGTGTGTGTGTGTGTGTGTGTGTGTGTGTGTGTGTGTGTGCATTGGTGTGGTTGTTTCTGCTGCGTGTCATTCCAGTGGTAGTGTGTTGTCATCTGCCTTATAAAAATATAGACAGACACTCCTTCCTCCCATCGCTGAGTCAGTGGAAAAGTTCTACTGCCAACTCTAAATTAAACTGCTGTTAAAAAGGTCTTACTTGTTTGTAATTTGAAACAAATTGGCTGTAGTGAGTAATAGGAATACAAGCACTGGCTGCTCATTGACCTTAGAGAGGACCGCATATGTGGGTAACCCCCGGACACTCTAACCCAGACCTGGGCAAATTAAGGCCCGGGGGCCACATGCGGCCCGTTTATCTTTTCAATTTGGCCCGCCGGACATTCCCAACATTTTTTTTTAGATCTTTAAGATGGAAAGTGTAGCTGCCATTATGATGTGCAGTGATGTTTTCTAATGACCGTAAGTCTTCAACTATACAAAGTATTTCAATGGTTGGAATCTGCGCTTATGGATGATATACCAGTTAGTATGGTAATCTAATTAGTTACTATGGCGATATAATTAGTTACTATGGTAATCTACGTCACAGCAGCTCAGACGAGGCACCAAGCAGTGTGGGCGGGAAGCGTTTCCACAGGCGCGGAAGGAGATTTTCACAACAAAGTTTTAAAGCTTAGTGATGCATCAGATATATGAGATTGTCGGTGGGTTTATTTTGTACAATTCGCGTTCATATTTCACTGTTTGTTGCATTTTTGTTGCGTTTCACTTGATTGTAAAATATGTCGATCGAAATGGGGTGTGACATTTATATTTTGTCAATATTCAGTGTTTTATCGTTCATAGAAAAAAATTTAAAATTCCATTACGTTTTTTAAGGCGGTCTGTCATAACGTTTTTAGCATTCAATCAGACATTATTGTGAGGTTTTGTATTAGTGTTCCTAAAAATAGATATACCGGCCCCCAGACACAATGTTTTCTCTAAATGTGGCCCCCCGAGTCAAAATAATTGCCCAGGCCTGCTCTAACCACTAGTTCATAGACACACAAAAAAAAAATCTAGAAGAGGTTGAATAGTGAATAATTCTATTTTATGCATATACGTGCATAAAACTGAGCAAATAACAAGTAAAGGAATCCATTTGTGCTTTTAGACTGTCAATCAACATTTTTTTGTCTCGAAGTGCCACACATTAGAACAAAATGCAATAATTTACGAGCGGACGGATACACTGCAAAAAGTCAGTGTTCAAAAACAAGAAAAAAAATACAAAAACTAGGGGTATTTTATTTGAACTAAGCAAAATTATCTGCCAATAGAACAAGAAAATTTGGCTTGTCAAGACTTTCCAAAACAAGTAAAATGAGCTAACTTCAATGAACCCAAAAATACCTTAAAATAAGTATATTCTCACTAATAACAAGTGCACTTTTCTTGGTAGAAAAAAAAGAGACCTTTTTGCTCAATATGTTTAAAAAATATTCTTAAATGAAGTAAATGCTAGTGCCATTATCTTGACATAATGATATGCGCTCTGCATTACATTTCTTGAAACCAGCAAACTTATACTAAAAACTAATTTATTGTTCTTAATGGAAAGGCAACAAGGCAACCGCTTGTTACTCTCGGGGTCTCCTAGCCGCTCAGGCAAATCATATGGTCTAAAAATGCATTTTTCCATCGATAACATGACATCATCGCGCCAAGTACGTGCTCTTTTAGTCAATTAGTGCGCATATATACAGCCCGGCCCCCGGTCAAAAATGTTTTAATTGTAATTTTGAAGAATTTATCTGAATGTGCATGAACTTTTCTGTTCAAAATTGTTAGAAATGTCACATGTTAAATGTTTAAATATTAGCTATCAGTTTACTGTACTGTGCCAACTGTACGTATTTTCTACTGTTTCATTGAAAATAAAACAGCAAAGTCCATCCGTTTTAATTATGAGACAAAATTGTGTCAAAGTCGTGATTTTTTTTTTCATGCTTGAAATAAGAAATTATTACTTTGAAAAAGCATTTTTATACTTGTGAGTGTTGATGACACAGCTTTGCAACAGTTGATATTCTAGTTTAAAGCATGTTTCACTCAATATAGCTCATAACATCTCAGCAACAAGCTGTAATATCTTACTGAGATCATTTAGGACCAAAACCCTTAAAGGCCTACTGAAAGCCACTACTACCGACCACGCAGTCTGATACTTTATACATCAATGATAAAATCTTAACATTGCAACACATGCCAATACGGCCGGGTTAACTTATAAAGTGACATTTTAAATTTCCTGCTAAACTTCCGGTTGAAAACGCCTTTGGATGATGACGTATGCGCGTGACGTAGCCAGTGAAACAGGAGTATCGTAGCCCATTGAAGCCAATACAAAAAGCTCTGTTTTCATTTCATAATTCCACAGTATTCTGGACATCTGTGTTGGTGAATCTTTTGCAATTTGTTTAATGAACAATGGAGATTGCAAAGAAGAAAGTTGTAGGTGGGATCGGTGTATTAGCGGCTGGCTGTAGCAACACAACAAGAAGGACTTACTTGGATAGCAGACGGGCCGATGCTAGCCGCCTTCGCATCTGTGTTGGGGTGAAGTCCTTCGTCGCGCCGTCGATCGCTGGAACGCAGGTGAGCACGGGTGTTGATGAACAGATGAGGGCTGGCTGGCGTAGGTGGAGCGCTAATGTTTTTATCATAGCTCTGTGAGGTCCGGTTGCTAAGTCGCTAAGTTAGCCTTAGCGTCGTTAGCAACAGCATTGTTAAGCTTTGCCAGGCTGAGAATTATTAACCGTGTAGTTACATGTACATGGTTTAATAGTATTGTTGATCTTCTGTCTATCCTTCCAGTCAGGGATTTATTTATTTTGTTTCTATCTGCATTTGAGACAGATGCTATCACGTTAGCTCAGTAGCTAAAGAGCTTCGTCGATGTATTGTCGTGGAGATAAAAGTCACTGTGAATGTCCATTTCGCGTTCTCGACTCTCATTTTCAAGAGGATATAGTATCCGAGGTGGTTTAAAATACAAATCCGTGATCCACAATAGAAAAAGGAGAGAGTGTGGAATCCAATGAGCCAGCTTGTACCTAAGTTACGGTCAGAGCAAAAAAAGATATGTATTTCACTGCATTCTAGTCCGTCACTCTAACGTTCCTCATCCACGAATCTTTCATCCTCGCTCAAATTAATGGGGTAATCGTCGCTTTCTCGGTCCGAATAGCTCTAGCTGCGTTGAAAACAATAGGAAAATATGAGGAAGTGAACAACTGACAACGTCACGCTACTTCCGGTAGGGGCAAGGCTTTTTTTTTATCAGAGACCAAAAGTCGATTTTCTCTACTAAATCCTTTCAGCAAAAATATGGCAATATCGCGAAATGATCAAGTAAGACACATAGAATGGATCTGCTATTCCCGTTTAAATAAAAAAAAATCATTTCAGTAGGCCTTTAAAACAAGTAAAACACTCTAACATAAAATCTGCTTAGTGAGAAGAATGATCTTATCAGACAGAAAATAAGCAAATATCACCCTTATTTGAGATATTTAATCTTACTTAGAATTCAGTTTTTGCAGTGTAGGTGGTGGGCTGCCACAAATATATGATGGAATTGAAATAAAAACAAAACAGCTCGTCTCACTATTGGAAGAGGAGGTGATGCCACTCAACTTGACCTTCACTTCCCAGCCTTGACAAAACTGAGATAATCTGCTTTGCCAAATTGGCTTAACTGCTGCTTATTCTGTAAGGCTTAATAGCTCACATGCAACTGCACACACAATCAATGCCCAACTTGTTATTCACAGCGTAAAACACTCATGCAATATGCAAATTGTGCTTCTGTCATCTCTAATGAAACAACAATTTTTAAGGCGCGTTCACATGTTCCAGCTTGTCTTTGTCTTATAATACGTGTCCCTCGTTTGCATGTGACTCAGAATCTCCCTGTCTTGACATCATTTCCTGTCGCGCTCACACGCTGCTCTCATTCCCACACATCTGGACACACATATCCAGTATTTTTAGACACAGGATGGAGAAAGTTAGGCGACTCATGAGGTCAACACTCTTCACAGAGAATTGCCCTGGGTCAGCCCAGTAAACTCGGTGACACTGTAAGAACTTATTTTCAATTTTTTTTTTTTTTTTGATAGCATCTGTTCATCAGGGTCTGGTTTACTGTACGTATACATTAACACCGTGCGAGGGCTTCACTATTAGGAGTGTTGCTAAGCACTGACTGGAAGCCATGCAAAACTGCTGATTCGGTGCCAAATAGGGAGAGGTTGCAGCTTCTTTAGTGTTCTATTTTGGATGTGTTTGTTTTATTATAAGGATATTTATATTGTATTGAATGTATTCACATTTTTATTTTTTACAGTTTTGAAAATTCTAATTTTAAAATATATATATACTTATGTTTTTGTTTTTACATTTATTTCAATTGGATTAATTTTTTTTACCTTTCTTTATTCTTGTCGTTTAACATTTTGTATTATATGACATGTAATCATCGAAGGGCCTGGAATGAAGTAGCCACAATTGCGTGAGTCAATTAACGTCAATGATTCATTTGATTTTGAATTGACTCGATCATCTCAGACATGTTCGACAAATACAATACAGTGTTTCCCATAAACTGCCAAGATACCTGTGGCGGTGGGGGCGTGGCTATGGGTGTGGTCACCATAAACATAATCGAGTAATTTACATAATTTACTACAATGATATGATTTTTTCTAAAAAGGCTAAAAAAATGTATACTTACTAATTAATAATAACAGTTTTGTTTTAAACGTCCATCCATCCATCCATCCATTTTACAATATAATTACAACACTTTATGTACATATTTATATACAGATTTGAACAATAAGTTATTCACTGAAATATATTTATTAATTGTGGTTCTTACAAAAAATATATCTTATAAAATATAAAGGCTAAAATGTCTCTTAAAGCTCTGCCCCTTTCATTAGTGCATACTAAATAATTTAACTTTAACCTACTACTACAACCATATTATTTACCAGCAACATAAAGTGAAACAGAGGCAGAGGTGTCCTGCCACAGTCAGTAACAAATAAACAGAAAACAATAGTGGTCAAATACACATAAGGCAACAAGGGAAGTATCCTACACTTCTCTTTTGTAAAGTAAATCTGAACAGCTTATATGGGCATCTACATCAACTATATGATTTGCCTGAGAAGCTGGACAGGACAAAAAAAAAAAAAAATAATAATAATTTTTATTTTATTTTATTTTTTTATTTTTTATTTGTGGCGGACGTAATTCTTTCGTGGCGGGCCGCCACAAATAAATGAATGTGTGGGAAACACTGCAATACAATAGTGTGGTCCCGGTATCAAAATGTATTTTGATACTTTTCGGTACTTTTCGATACTTTTCTAAATAAAGGGGACCACACAAAATTGCATTATTGGCTTTATTTTGACAAAAAATATTACGGTTCATTAAACATTTGTTTCTTATTGCAAGTTTGTCCTTAAATAAAATAGTGAACATACAAGACAACTTGTCTTTTATTAGTAAGTAAGCAAACAAAGGCTCCTAATTTAGTCTGCAGTAACATATTGTGTTATTTTCCATTCTATTGTTTTGTCAACATTATTAAGGACAAGTGGTAGAAAATGAATTATTAATCTACTTGTTCATTTACTGTTAATACCTGCTTACTTTCTCTTTTAACATGTTCTATCTACACTTAAAATATAATAATCACTTATTATTAGGGATGTCCGATAATGGCTTTTTGCCGATATCCGATATTCCGATATTGTCCAACTCTTTAATCACCGATACCGATATCAACCGATATATACAGTCGTGGAATTAACACATTATTATGCCTAATTTGGACAACCAGGTATGGTAAAGATAAGGTCCTTTTTTAAAAATAAATAAATAAATAAAATAAGATAAATAAATTAAAAACATTTTCTTGAATAAAAAAGAAAGTAAAACAATATAAAAACAGTTACATAGAAACTAGTAATTAATGAAAATGAGTAAAATTAACTGTTAAAGGTTAGTACTATTAGTGGACCAGCAGCACGCACAATCATGTGTGCTTACGGACTGTATCCCTTGCAGACTGTATTGATATATATTGATATATAATGTAGGAACCAGAATATTAATAACAGAAAGAAACAACCCTTTTGTGTGAATGAGTGTAAATGGGGGAGGGAGGTGTTTTGGGTTGGTGCACTAATTGTAAGTGTATCTTGTGTTTTTTATGTTGATTTAATAAAATAAAGTTAAAATAAAAAATAAAAAAAACGATACCAATAATAAAAAAACGATACTGTTAAATTTCCGATATTACATTTTAAAGCATTTATCGACATCTCTACTTATTATTCTGTTGTTTGGATGTTTCACATTAGTTTCGGATGATACCACAAATTTGGGTATCAATCCGATACCAAGTCGTTACAGGATCATACATTGGTCATATTCAAAGTCCTCATGTGTCCAGGGACATATTTCCTGAGTTTATAAACATAATATGATTTTTTTTTTAAACTTAAGATGTTGTGATGCCAAAAAATATTGACATAATCATAGTAGTATCGACTAGATACGCTCCTGTACTTGGTATCATTACAGTAGATTGTTAGGTGCAGATAAGTTAAAGTTAAAGTGCCAATGATTGTCTCACACACACCAGGTGTGGCGAAATGATTCTCTGCATTTGACCCATCACCCTTGATCACCCCCTGGGAGTTGAGGGGAGCAGCGGGCAGCCCCACCATGGCGTTTGTTTACATTGTGACGCCGGTGAGCTACGGTGTGTAGTGAAGCATGTTTCGCTCTTCCTCGTCCTGCAGGGATGATACTTGTAAGAAACCTACTTTATTTGTCGCCATGGAGACAAGGATTGGTGATTTAGAAGTAGCTACAACACTGCAGACTGCGGATGGACTTGATTCATTAGTATCGCGGTACTATACAAATACCGTACAAGCCTACATTACACAATACAAATATATAGAGAAGAAGCATATTCCAATCCTACCCTTTCTTCATTTCTCAGCAAAACATGCTGATGATCTGTCTGTTCACTTCCTGTTTTTTTATCACAATACATACTTTTTCAGATATAAATATTAATATGTTTAAAGGCCTACTGAAACCCACTACTACCGACCACGCAGTCTGATAGTTTATATATCAATGATGAAATCTTAACATTATAACACATGCCAATACGGCCGGGTTAACTTATAAAGTGACATTTTAAATTTGCCGCTAAACTTCCGGTTCGAAACGCCTCTGAGGATGACGTATGCGTGTGACGTAGCCCGACGAACACGGGTATGCCTTCCACATTGAAGCCGATACGAAAAAGCTCTGTTTTCATTTCATAATTCCACAGTATTCTGGACATCTGTGTTCGTGAATCTGTTTCAATCATGTTCATTGCATTATGGAGAAGGAAGCCGAGCAAGCAAAGAAGAAAGTTGTCGGTGCGAAATGGACGTATTTTTCGAACGTAGTCAGCCACAACAGTACACAGCCGGCGCTTCTTTGTTTACATTCCCGAAAGATGCAGTCAAGATGGAAGAACTCGGATAACAGAGACTCTAACCAGGAGGACTTTTGATTTGGATACACAGACGCCTGTAGAGAACTGGGACAACACAGACTCTTACCAGGATTACTTTGATTTGGATGACAAAGACGCAGACGTGCTACTGTGAGTATGCAGCTTTGGCTTTTTTTTGCGTATGTACGTAACTTTTTTTAAATATATAAGCTTTATGAACCTTGGGTTAGGTGAACGGTCTTTTGGGCTGAGTGATTGTGTGTGTTGATCATGTGTTTGAATTGTATTGGCGTGTTCTATGGAGCTAGGAGCTAGCAGAGGAGCTAGGAGCTAGCATAACACGTACCGTACCGTACGTGCGCGTCACGTACGTAACTTTTTAAAAATATATAAGCTTTATGAACCTTGGGTTAGGTGAACGGTCTTTTGGGCTGAGTGATTGTGTGTGTTGATCGGGTGTTTGAATTGTATTGGCGTGTTCTATGGAGCTAGGAGCTAGCAGAGGAGCTAGGAGCTAGCATAACAAACACGCAGGTGTTATTATGCAGGATTAATTTGTGGCATATTAAATATAAGCCTGGTTGTGTTGTGGCTAATAGAGTATATATATGTCTTGTGTTTATTTACTGTTGTAGTCATTCCCAGCTGAATATCAGGTACCGTGAGTATGCAGCCTTGGCTGCTAAACATTCGATAACTTGACCGTATGTGCGCGTCACGTACGTAACTTTTTAAAAATATATAAGCTTTATGAACCTTGGGTTAGGTAAACGGTCTTTTGGGCTGAGTGATTGTGTGTGTTGATCAGGTGTTTGAATTGTATTGGCGTGTTCTATGGAGCTAGGAGCTAGCAGAGGAGCTAGGAGCTAGCATAACAAACACGCAGGTGTTTTTATGCAGGATTAATTTGTGGCATATTAAATATAAGCCTGGTTGTGTTGTGGCTAATAGAGTATATATATGTCTTGTGTTTATTTACTGTTGTAGTCATTCCCAGCTGAATATCAGGTCACCCCCGGCTCTCACAGCATCTTCCCTATCTGAATAGCTTCAACTCCCCACTAGTCCTTCACTTGCACTTTACTCATCCACAAATCTTTCATCCTCGCTCAAATTAATGGGGAAATTGTCGCTTTCTCGGTCCGAATCTCTCTCACTTCATGCGGCCATCATTGTAAACAATAGGGAACTTTGCGTATATGTTCAACTGACTACGTCACGCTACTTCCGGTAGGTGCAAGCCTTTTTTTTATCAGATACCAAAAGTTGCAATCTTTATCGTCGTTGTTCTATACTAAATCCTTTCAGCAAAAATATGGCAATATCGCGAAATGATCAAGTATGACACATAGAATAGATCTGCTATCCCCGTTTAAATAAAAAAAATTCATTTCAGTAGGCCTTTAAACATGTTCACAAATACCAACATTCATAACACTTACACATGTACATAAAACAGATGTTTAAAATAAAAATATGTAGTGTTTATTGTTGTGGTTGTCGAGAAACAATAACAAACATATTAATACATTATTATTATAACTTGGGGGGGGGGACGGCATGGCGCAGTTGGGAGAGTGGCCGTGCCAGCAACCTGACTGTTCCTGGTTTGATCCCCGGCTTCGACCACGTCCGTTGTGTCCTTGAGCAAGACACGTCACCCTTGCTCCTGATGGGTCGTGGTTAGCTGCCTTGCATGGCAGCTCCCGCCATCAGTGTGTGAATGGGTGAATGTGGAAATAGTGTCAAAGTACCTTGAATGTAGAAAAGCGCAATAAAAGCATAACCCATTTACCATTTACCATAACTTGTATTTGAGTAATTATCTTTTTTTTACCATGTTAGCAAATTTTAAAAATGGTTGAGTTCGTCTTTTAAGGACACAATTTAAGGTATCTGCTGCTGCTTTGTTCTTGTCAAAGCGCACATTGACAATTGCACAAAATGCTGCTCCCTTCACAGTCTTATAGGATCCCAGTCACAGTTTTGTCCACTTCAATTTGCATGTTCCTCCTGTTCTATTTCAGTTTGTATTTTCTTAGAAATGTGCTCCCTCCCTTAAAATTGGCCTCTTTTATGTGTTATCTCTGCTTTGCAGCTCATCCTCACAGACACTCCTTTATCCTGCGATACCATCACACAGTCTCGTTGGAAGCCTCACTAACCCTTTAGGGAACTGAGGGTCAGACAAATCTTCAAACATGATCTGACTCTGGGTCAGGCTCGCTTTTTTTAATCCACCATCTGGCATGCAAACATTGCCGGAAGTACTGCTTCCACATGACTGGCAGACCGCACATCCCTCCAACAATAGGAAGTGCGGTGAGCGCCTGTGTCACACTGATGTGTGTTCAAATGGCTCATAAATTACAGCAGACCGGCCAACTTGGAAATGGTTTTGCACTATCGGTTCCTAAAATTAGCAGCGTGATCCTGTCACATAGAGAATCTTTGACTCGTGCTTTTGATCCTCTAGATATGACAGAGGGAGAGAATTCTGCTATTTGTAAGGGCCTATTTCAAAACACTAATCAAAGATCTTCTGTTTTAAGGACCTAATGCAGAAACACTAGCCAAAGATCCTCTCAGAGTGTTTTTAAAGTACAAACCCCGTTTCCATATGAGTTGGGAAATTGTGTTAGATGTAAATATAAACGGAATACAATGATTTGCAAATCATTTTCAACCCATATTCAGTTGAATATGCTACAAAGACAACATATTTGATGTTCAAACTGATAAACATTTTGTTTTTGCAAATAATCATTAACTTTAGAATTTGATGCCAGCAACACGTGACAAAGAAGTTGGGAAAGGTGGCAATAAATACTAAATAATATAGTATATATATATATATATATATATATATATATATATATATATATATATATATATATATATATATATATATATATATATATATATATATACACTACCGTTCAAAAGTTTGGGGTCACCCCAACAATTTTGTGGAATAGCCTTCATTTCTAAGAACAAGAATAGACTGTCGAGTTTCAGATAAAAGTTCTCTTTTTCTGGCCATTTTGAGCGTTTAATTGACCCCACAAATGTGATGCTCCAGAAACTCAATCTGCGCAAAGGAAGGTCAGTTTTGTAGCTTCTGTAACGAGCTAAACTGTTTTCAGATGTGTGAACATGATTGCACAAGGGTTTTCTAATCATCAATTAGCCTTCTGAGCCAATGAGCAAACACATTGTACCATTAGAACACTGGAGTGATAGTTGCTGGAAATGGGCCTCTATACACCTATGTAGATATTGCACCAAAAACCAGACATTTGCAGCTAGAATAGTCATTTACCACATTAGCAATGTATAGAGTGTATTTTTTTAAAGTTAAGACTAGTTTAAAGTTATCTTCATTGAAAAGTACAGTGCTTTTCCTTCAAAAATAAGGACATTTCAATGTGACCCCAAACTTTTGAACGGTAGTGTATATACGTATATACAGTATATACACACACATGCATACATACATACATACATATATATATATATATATATATATATATATATATATATATATATATATATATATATATATATATATATATATATATATATATATATATATATGCATATATATATATATATATATATATATATATATATATATATATATATATATATATATATATATATATATATATATATATATATATATATATATATATATATATATATATGTATATAAATATTGTTAATATGTGGCCCCCAGAGCAATTAAGATACAGTACTATGTTAGAACAGTTCTCGAAATAGTAGTGTACAATAGTATTTGCTAAGACTTCTCTAGAATTGTACACCCTTTGGGGATGTATCCTAACAAGCAATTAGGACAACATGCAAAGGATAGTGAGCATTCATCACGTCCCTCTCCGTGCAGGTCCAAAGATGGATGGATCAGAGCCTGTCCCGTAACAGCTGTCGTGCCAGTGTCTCACTCTCTCTTTCACACATAATGCTTTTATATATAGACAGGCAGCAGCTTAGTGGTGATGTAACATCCTCTCAACGGCGGGTCGAAAAGGCCTCCGTGTTGGACGCATGTCAAAAAGGTCAACTGCTGTTAAGGTTGAACATAAACACCATGTCAGATTGTCAAACACTCTCCTGATAGGACTTATCACATGCGTAACATGACTGTCTGGAAATAAGATAGTTGCAGAACATTCATTCTAATTTGGATGCATCACGAAAATAACTTTCCAATACATATTTTACACTCAACACAGAGAAGTGCCTCACTTGATCATTTAAGTTAACCAAATCATTAAAAGTAGTTTTTTAATCACCAAACGTCCTGAATCAGTAATATATTCCAGGATGATGATTGAAGTTTCACTTAAATATTTTAATCTACTTTTTGCCCAGTGAGCCCTGAATTAGCCATTTTGTGCTTAGCAGCCTGGACAGATGCATGACAAAAAACCAGAGTGATTGCAACTTACTCACTAGCAAGATTTTACTGAGCAGTCAGGATCGACACCTGTATACATTTGTACCATTTTGATTTATATCATACTTTTGCACTTCCAATGCTACCGATATTAGCGCCTGGAGTATTGGCCGATACCGATATTAATCTGATACATTATCATCAGGAATCATACATTTATGTATTATTTTGTTGTGTAGAATGTTAAAAAAAAAGCTTGACGTGAAATTAGTCAAACAGAAAACAACGGTAAAACAATAACCTATTTATTATTAACCGGCTGTAATGGACGGATGCTCTCTTTAAAATTGAAGTGGAATGGTAATTGTTTTTTTTGGTGACATAATAATTCATTTAATTAAGGTCATGATGCAGTAAGTTGAATGATGCGGACTAGAGATGCCTGCCTGCCGATATTATCGGCCGATACATGCGTTAAAATGTAATACCGGAAAATATCGGTATCGTTTTTTTAAATTATCGGTATCTTTTTTTTTTTTTTAAAATTAAATCAACATAAAAAACACAAGATACACTTACAATTAGTGCACCAACCCAAAAAACCTCCCTCCCCCGTTTACACTCATTCACACAAAAGGGTTGTTTCTTTCTGTTATTAATATTCTGCTTCCTACATTATATATCAATATATATCAATACAGTCTGCAAGGGATACAGTCCGTAAGCACACATGATTGTGCGTGCTGCTGGTCCACTAATAATACTAACCTTTAACAGTTAATTTTACTCATTTTCATTCATTACTAGTTTCTATGTAACTGTTTTTATATTGTTGTACTTTATTTTTTTATTCAAGAAAATGTTTTTAATTTATTTATCTTATTTTACTAATTTTTTTTAAAAGTACCTTATCTTCACCATACATGGTTGTCCAAATTAGGCATAATAATGTGTTAATTCCACGACTGCATATATCGGTTGATATCGGTATCGGTTGATATCGGTATCGGTAATTAAATAGTTGGACAATATCGGAATATCGTATATCGGCAAAAAGCCATTATCGGACATCCCTAATGCGGACACATTTGTTACTGGGTACTGTGTAATACGCTTCTGCTATTGAGACTTTGTCAATAAGTAATATGCAACTACAATTATTTGATACTTGTTTATATTGACACATTTTGTATTTTACACCGCAATATTGTTCAATTAAGGACGCTCATTACGTATATCTAGCTTGTGTGCTATTGTATGCTTAGCTGTTGTGTAGATGCTAGCACCTAATAACCATTGGCCTATCATGTTTACCTTTAGTAGGTGATTTGATCTAAATACAAGAAAAGGCCAACATCGTGTTTAGAGTTGGGGTAAATAATCGATTTTTAGATGCTTCGCAATTTGGACATGGATGTATATAAACATTGATTAGTAAACGTCAATAATCGATAATCGATTTAATTATTGTAAATAAAGTAATGCAGACAGTTTTAAAATTGGGCTGATTGCAGCGAGCCACTTCACAGAGAGATCTGACCAGCTCCATTATTTTAGAGTATATATATATGTGGGTGTGTGTATACATAAATGTGTATATGTATATGTGTGTGTGTACATATATATATATATATATATATATATATATATATATATATATATATATATATATATATATATATATATATATATATATATATATATATATATATATATACACTACCATTCAAAAGTTTGGGGTCACATTGAAATGTCCTTATTTTTGAAGGAAAAGCACTGTACTTTTCAATGAAGATAACTTTAAACTAGTCTTAACTTTAAAGAAATACACTCTATACATTGCTAATGTGGTAAATGACTATTCTAGCTGCAAATGTCTGGTTTTTGGTGCAATATCTACATAGGTGTATAGAGGCCCATTTCCAGCAACTATCACTCCAGTGTTCTAATGGTACAATGTGTTTGCTCATTGGCTCAGAAGGCTAATTGATGATTAGAAAACCCTTGTGCAATCATGTTCACACATCTGAAAACAGTTTAGCTCGTTACAGAAGCTACAAAACTGACCTTCCTTTGAGCAGATTGAGTTTCTGGAGCATCACATTTGTGGGGTCAATTAAACGCTCAAAATGGCCAGAAAAAGAGAACTTTCATCTGAAACTCGACAGTCTATTCTTGTTCTTAGAAATGAAGGCTATTCCACAAAATTGTTGGGGTGACCCCAAACTTTTGAACCGTAGTGTATGTATATATATATATATATATATATATATATATATATATATATATATATATATATATATATATATATATATATATATATATATATATATATATATATATATATATATATATATATATATATATATGTATGTATATATGTATCTATATATATATGTGTGTATTTATATATTTATATTAGATGTAAGCTAATGTTATTTTGCTGATATCGGACTGATATTTGATATCAATACCGGATCGGGACACTCCTGATATATAATATGTCAGTGCGAGGTGGCGACTTGTCCAGGGCGTACCCCGCCTTCCGCCCGAATGCAGCTTAGATAGGCTCCAGCACCCCCCGCGATCCCGAACGGGACAAGCGGTAGAAAATGGATGGATGGATGGATGGTATA
Organism: Entelurus aequoreus; assembly: GCF_033978785.1. NCBI lineage: Eukaryota > Metazoa > Chordata > Actinopteri > Syngnathiformes > Syngnathidae > Entelurus > Entelurus aequoreus. Next base: position 75,370,467 of record NC_084737.1, read on the forward strand.
GTTCAAAGTTTTTATTGGCCTTTAGGTCACAAATGCTTGCTTTTCTGCACATTCTGCTAAGCAACAAGTAATTGTAAATATATCATATTATGACCAGGAAAAATTATCTGAGCAGTTCTGTTTATGTTTGCCTGCACACTATCTAAAACTACATTCAGTATCACATATTTATGCCTGTAACAAGTAACACACTTACACATTTTTGTGGGATGTCTTCCTAAGGGATAGAGATTGTCGTTTCTCTACTCTGTTTGGAAAAAAACCCCACAATGATGCAATATGTGTCTCATGCTGTAAACTTTATTTTTTTAAAGACCGTCAAAGAATAGGAAGGGAAAATGTGATCCCTGTCTGAGTGGAAGCTATCATTATTTCAATGGATTCTTTAATGTTTCATCATCTGAAGGGGCGAGGCCTACAGTCCAAGCCTTTTTCCAGGGGGGTTTCCGCCTGAATGAGTGATTGAGTGGGCTTCTGCTGTTCAAGACTGTTGAGTTTATTTGACAGCAAGTTAGCATGAAAAAAATAAGGTCAAATTACAACTTAAACAAACCTCGTTTGGTCATGTTGTGCAACTGTTTCAAAGCTCGCTGGGCTTTAAAGGCCTACTGAAAGCCACTACTACCGACCACGCAGTCTGATAGTTTATATATCAATGATGAAATCTTAACATTGCGACACATGCCAATACGGCCGGGTTAACTTATAAAGGGCAATTTTAAATTTCCTGCGAAATATCCTGCTGAAAACGTCTCGGTATGATGACGTTTGCGCGTGACGTCACGGATTGTAGCGGACATTTTGGGACACCATTGTGGCCAGCTATTTAGTCGTCTGTTTTCATCGCAAAATTCCACAGTATTCTGGACATCGGTGTTGGTGAATCTTTTGCAATTTGTTTAATGAACAATGAAGACAGCAAAGAAGAAAGCTGTAGGTGGGAAGCGGTGTATTAGCGGCCGGCTGCAGCAACACAACCAGGAGGACTTTGAGTTGGATACGCGGTACCGTGAGTACGCAGCTTTGGCTTCCAAACATTTGATCGCTTGCCCGTACGTGCGTGCCGCTATGTGCATGTCACGTACGTAACTTTGGGGAAATATATGTGCTGTATGAACTTTACGGAGGTGAACGGTTCTTTGGGCTGTGGGATTGAGTGTGTTGTGCGGGTGTTTGAGTTGTATTGGTGGGTTATATGGACGGGAGGGGGGAGGTGTTTGTTATGCGGATTAATTTGTGGCATATTAAATATAAGCCTGGTTGTGTTGTGGCTAATAGAGTATATATATGTCTTGTGTTTATTTACTGTTTTAGTCATTCCCAGCTGAATATCAGGTCCCACCCGCCTCTCACAGCATCTTCCCTATCTGAATCGCTTCCACTGCCCTCTAATCCTTCACTCTCACTTTCCTCATCCACGAATCTTTCATCCTCGCTCAAATTAATGGGGAAATCGTCGCTTTCTCGGTCCGAATCGCTCTCGCTGCTGGTGGCCATGATTGTAAACAATGTGCAGATGTGAGGCGCTCCACAACCTGTGACGTCACGCTACTTCCGGTACAGGCAAGGCTTTTTTTATCAGCGACCAAAAGTTGCGAACTTTATCGTCGATGTTCTCTACTAAATCCTTTCAGCAAAAATATGGCAATATCGCGAAATGATCACGTATGACACATAGAATGGACCTGCTATCCCCGTTTAAATAAGAAAATGTCATTTCAGTAGGCCTTTAAGCCTACTGTTAATATCTCATACGATATACATGAGGGACTTGGGGTCAAGGGTCGTATCACGGTTCAGTTTGAATTCATTTCCATTTATTAAAACTTTAAACAAACATCCTGTTTCGGAACAGTTAAACATGAGGACCTAATTCCAGACACACACACTTATCTGTAATCATGCGAGGTCCCCCGGATAATGGCAAGATGACCCTTAAACAAAAACAAAAGCATACTGTGTGTGTGTGTGTGTGTGTGTGTGTTTGTGTTTGTGTGTTTGTATGTGTGTGTGTGTTTGGCCTAAGGAAGGAGGACGAACAAGACTGCATTTGTCGGACACACAACAGAGCTACAACACACCACCACACAGTGTAGAAGAAAGATGACTTTAACTGCCACTAGTTGACCGTTATCACTGTTTGCCCTGAGGATGCTGCGTGTGTGGGTTTTGCCTTCTGCATATGCCTTGCCGGGATAAAAAAAAAAGAACTTGCTCTGTCTGTTTTACCTTCTCTCTTGATTTCAAACATATATGCAGATTCACACACACACACACACACACTAATTTTTCGCCTATATAAACACACACTTTAGGTAGGACCCAGAGGGAATGCTAATGACATTCCACAGCACATTTTCAAAGGAAGTAGATTCCATCACGTTCACTTGAACTTAGACACATTTTAGAGGAGACTCACCCAGAATTGTTAAAGAGGAGAACATTCTAGAAGAGAGAAGAAATAAGGGGATGGTAGACCAGTCCAATGTAGTTCAGGAAATGCTAAGCAGTCATGTACAGTACAGGCCAAATATTTGGACACACCTTCTCATGTCAATGTGTTTTCTTTATTTTCATGACTATTGACATTGAATGAGTTGGAATTTCACAAGAAAAAGGTTACAATTTCACAAGAAAAACTTTTGACAGTCGTAATTTTACTCAACGCAGGTCAAAATTTTGCGAAAACTTGAATACACCTCATCAGTGATAAACCCGGGGTCATAGGGTGTTACGGGTCTTTAATCATCAGACACCCTCGCCCGGGTGTCTGATGATTAAAGACCCGAAACACCCTAAAAAAAATTTGCGAGAAAAACTGAACATTTGTACTATGTTATGATGAAAGTTGGAATTTTACTAAATAATAGTCGCAATTTTACAAGAAAAGCTTAACATTTTGGCAATTTTATGAAAAGAGTCGTAATCTTACTCGACAAAAGTCACAATTTTATAAGAAAACTTAAAAATGTTGGCAATATTATAATAATAATCGGAATTTTACTCGGCAAAATTATGACAGAAGTCATCATTTTACTGAAAAAAATTTCACTATTTTACAAGAACAACGAAAAAAAATGGCAATATTGTGATAAAAGTCAGAATTTTACATGACAAATGTCGCCATTTTGCATAAAAAAGTAATAATTTTACATAAAAAAGTTATCATTTTACGAGAAAATATGGCAATATTACAGAAAACAAAGAAAAAAGTTGGCACATTGTGAGAAAAAGACTGCTTTTAGTTAATTAATTTTTTTGGAAATGTTTGTTTGTAATTGGTTTTTAATCTTCATTATTTACTTCAAGTTATTACTGTATGTCTCTATATACACATTTTTTAAAATACATTTTGGCCAAAAGGGGCGCATTTAAATTCAATTTGAAAAATCCCTCCTTTTTGGGACCAGCCTAATTCTGATAGATTTCACCACCAGGGGTGCAAATGAGACATTCTCTATTAGATGCAATGGTTTTCCGTATTGGGACCATGATTTATGTCCTAACTTGTTCACACCTCCTCATATGGAAGCTACTTTTCTTTGTTGATGTCTCAAGAAGGGTATAAATACAAGAACACACACACACACACACACACACACACATTCTTGTATCTGTTACCTTCTTAAGACCTCTGAAAAATGCCTACCTCTTTAGGACCACCCTTTCTGGATGTATAAAGATTTGTATTTACAACATTAATAATATATACATACTATGCGAATATAAAAAATCTTGTTGTGAAAAATGAGTTGGAATTTCACAAGAAAAAGGTCACGATTTCACAAGAAAAACTTAGAATTTTGGCAGTATTAAAATAAAAGTCATAATTTTACTTAACGCAAGTCAAAATTTTACGAGAAAAACTGAACATTTGTGCAATGTTATGATGAAAGATGGAATTTTACTCAATAACAGTCGCAATTTTACAAGAAAAGCTTAACATTTTGGCAATTTTATGAAAAGAGTCGTAATCTTACTCGACAAAAGTCACAATTTTATAAAAAAAACTTAAAAATGTTGGCGATATAATAATAATCGGAATTTTACTTGGCAAAATTATGACAAAAGTCATCATTTTACTCAAAAAAATGTCACTATTTTACAAGAACTACGAAAAAAATGGCAATATTGTGATAAAAGTCAGAATTTTAAATGACAAATGTTATCATTTTGCATTAAAAAGTAATAATTTTATACATAAAAAAGTAAATAATTTTACGCGAAAATATTGCAATATTAGAAAAAAAAGAAAAAAGTTGACGCATAGTGAGAAAAAGACTGCTTTTAGTTCATTAATTTTGGGGAATTTTTTGTTTGGAATTGGTTTTTAATGGACTTAAACAAGTTGAAAAACTTATTCGGGTCTTACCATTTAGTGGTCAATTGTACGGAATATGTACTTCACTGTGCAATCTACTAATAAAAGTTTCAATCAATCAAACAAAAAATCTTCATTATTTACTTCAAGTTATTACAGTATGTCTCGATAAACACATTTAAAAAAATTTTTTTTTAATACATTTTGGCCAAAGGGGGCGCATTTAAATTCAATTTGAAAAATCCCTCCTTTTTGGGACCACCCTAATTTTGATAGATTTCACCACCAGGGGTGCAAATGAGACATTCTCTATTAGATGCAATGGTTTTCCATATTGGGACCATGATTTATGTCCTAACTTGTTCACACCTCCTCATATGGAAGCTACTTTTCTTTGTTGATGTCTCAAGAAGGGTAGAAATACAAGAACACACACACACACACACACACACACACACACACACACACACACACACACACACACACACACACACACACACACACACACACACACACACACACACACACACACACATTCTTGTATCTGTTACCTTCTTAAAACCTCTGGAAAAATGCCAACCTCTTTAGGACCACCCTTTCTGGATATATAAAGATTTGTATTTACAACATTAATAATATATACATACTATGCAAATACAAAAAATCTTGTTGTGAAAAATGAGTTGGAATTTCACAAGAAAAAGGTCACGATTTCACAAGAAAAACTTAGAATTTTGGCAGTATTAAAATAAAAGTCGTAATTTTACTTAACGCAAGTCCAAATTTTACGAGAAAAACTGAACATTTGTGCAATGTTATGATGAAAGTTGGAATTTTACTCAATAACAGTTGCAATTTTACAAGAAAAGCTTAAAATGTTGGCAATTTTATGAAAAGAGTCGTAATCTTACTCGAGAAAAGTCACGATTTTATAAGAAAACTTAAAAATGTTGGCGATATTATAATAATAATCTGAATTTTACTTGGCAAAATGATGACAAAAGTCATAATTTTACTCAAAAAATGTCACTATTTTACAAGAACAACGAAAAAATTGGCAATATTGTGATAAAAGTCAGAATTTTATATGACAAATGTTATCATTTTGCATTAAAAAGTAATAATTTTATACATAAAAAAGTAAATAATTTTACGCGAAAATATTGCAATATTAGAAAAAAAAGAAAAAAGTTGACGCATTGTGAGAAAAAGACTGCTTTTAGTTAATTAATTTTTGGGAATTTTTTGTTTGGAATTGGTTTTTAATGGACTTAAACAAGTTGAAAAACTTATTCGGGTCTTACCATTTAGTGGTCAATTGTACGGAATATGTACTGTACTGTGCAATCTACTAATAAAAGTTTCAATCAATCAAACAAAAAATCTTCATTATTTACTTCAAGTTATTACAGTATGTCTCTATAAACACATTTTTAAATTTTTAAAAAAAATACATTTTGGCCAAAGGGGGCGCATTTAAATTCAATTTGAAAAATCCCTCCTTTTTGGGACCACCCTAATTTTGATAGATTTCACCACCAGGGGTGCAAATGAGACATTCTCTATTAGATGCAATGGTTTTCCGTATTAGGACCATGATTTATGTCATCACTTGTTCACACCTCCTCATATGGAAGCTACTTTTCCCTGATGATGTCTCAAGAAGGGTAGAAATACAAGAACACACACACACACACACACACACACACACACACACACACACACACACACACACACATATTCTTGTATCTGTTGCCTTCTTAAGACCTCTGAAAAATGCCAACCTCTTTAGGACCACCCTTTCTGGATATATAAAGATTTGTATTTACAACATTAATAATATGTACATACTATGCAAATATAAAAAAATTTGTTGTGGAAAATGAGTTGGATTTTCACAAGAAAAAGGTCACGATTTCACAAGAAAAACTTAGAATTTTGGCAGTATTAAAATAAAAGTCGTAATTTTACTCAACGCAAGTCCAAATTTTACGAGAAAAACCGAACATTTGTGCAATGTTATGATGAAAGTTGGAATTTTACTCAAAAACAGTTGCAATTTTACAAGGAAAGCTTAAAATGTTGGCAATTTTATGAAAAGAGTCGTAATCTTACTCGAGAAAAGTCACGATTTTATAAGAAAACTTAAAAATGTTGGCGATATTATAATAATAGTCGGAATTTTACTTGGCAAAATGATGACAAAAGTCATAATTTTACTCAAAAAATGTCACTATTTTACAAGAACAACGAAAAAAATTGGCAATATTGTGATAAAAGTCAGAATTTTATATGACAAATGTTATCATTTTGCATTAAAAAGTAATAATTTTATACATAAAAAAGTAAATAATTTTACGCGAAAATATTGCAATATTAGAAAAAAAAGAAAAAAGTTGACGCATTGTGAGAAAAAGACTGCTTTTAGTTAATTAATTTTTGGGAATTTTTTGTTTGGAATTGGTTTTTAATGGACTTAAACAAGTTGAAAAACTTATTCGGGTCTTACCATTTAGTGGTCAATTGTACGGAATATGTACTGTACTGTGCAATCTACTAATAAAAGTTTCAATCAATCAAACAAAAAATCTTCATTATTTACTTCAAGTTATTACAGTATGTCTCTATAAACACATTTTTAAATTAAAAAAAAATATATATTTTGGCCAAAGGGGGCGCATTTAAATTCAATTTGAAAAATCCCTCCTTTTTGGGACCACCCTAATTTTGATAGATTTCACCACCAGGGGTGCAAATGAGACATTCTCTATTAGATGCAATGGTTTTCCGTATTAGGACCATGATTTATGTCATCACTTGTTCACACCTCCTCATATGGAAGCTACTTTTCCCTGATGATGTCTCAAGAAGGGTAGAAATACAAGAACACACACACACACACACACACACACACACACACACACACACACACACACACACACACACACACACACACACACACATTCTTGTATCTGTTACCTTCTTAAGACCTCTGAAAAATGCCAACCTCTTTAGGACCACCCTTTCTGGATATATAAAGATTTGTATTTACAACATTAATAATATATACATACTATGCAAATATAAAAAAGCTTGTTGTGAAAAATGAGTTGGATTTTCACAAGAAAAAGGTCACGATTTGACAAGAAAAACTTAGAATTTTGGCAGTATTAAAATAAAAGTCGTAATTTTACTCAACGCAAGTCCAAATTTTACGAGAAAAACCGAACATTTGTGCAATGTTATGATGAAAGTTGGAATTTTACTCAATAACAGTCGCAATTTTACAAGAAAAGCTTAAAATGTTGGCAATTTTATGAAAAGAGTCGTAATCGTACTCGACACAAGGCACAATTTTATAAGAAAACGTAAAAATGTTGGCGATATTATAATAATTATCGGAATTTTACTTGGCAAAATGATGACAAAAGTCATAATTTTACTCAAAGAAATTTCACTATTTTACAAAAACAATGAAAAAAATTGCAATATTGTGATAAAAGTCAGAATTTTATATGACAGATGTTACCATTTTGCATAAAAAAGTAATAATTTCACATAAAAAAGTTATCATTTTACGAGAAAATATGGCAATATTACAGAAAACAAAGAAAAAAGTTGACACATTGTGAGAAAAAGACTGCTTTTAGTTAATTAATTTTTTTGGAATTTTTTGTTTGTAATTGGTTTTTAATCTTCATTATTTACTTAAAATTATTACTCTATGTCTCTATATACACATTTTTTAATTTTTTAAAAATTAATTTTGGCCAAAAGGGGCGCATTTAAATTCAATTTGAAAAATCCCTCCTTTTTGGGACCAGCCTAATTCTGATAGATTTCACCACCAGGGGTGCAAATGAGACATTCTCTATTAGATGCAATGGTTTTCCGTATTAGGACCATGATTTATATCATCACTTGTTCACACCACCTCATATGGAAGCTACTTTTCCTTGTTGATGTCTCAAGAAGGGTAGAAATACAAGAACACACACACACACACACGCACACACGCAGAGTAGACGTTTTACCTTGGCTTGGCCTTACATTAAACTTAAAATAGGTATCCGGCATCATCATAGACCTCAATGATTTATGTCACCTCTCAGCTCTCAACCCCCCTCAACACACACACACACACACACACACACACACACACACACACACACACACACACACGCACACACAGACACACACACACACACACACACAGAGTGCACAACATATTGTTTCCAAAAAGCATTCCCAAGGCTGTCACCCTTATTGCAGCCTTCAGGGCCCTGAACCATCAGAATTCAGCACTCACAAGGATTGATGTTAGAGTTGTGCACATGGATTACGCATCTGTGCGTGTTTAGGGTGCCATAGTTTTTTGGCGTGGGCGGTAAATAGGAGCAATGTGTCACTTGGCTGCACACTGGAATTAAAACACAGCCGCACGTTCATACTGTGAGATTCAACACACTTGTTGTGTTGGCATGCAGAAATGTTGCACTAAGACACAAACTACACATTTAGAGACACACACACACAAGTTCCTACTTCCTACATACTACCAGTTATTTCTTGAAATTCAGCAGTTTCTCACCTTTTTGATCGAAGTGCTGACACATGCATTTCTTTGGCTCCACGATGGCTTATTTTGCATTTGTACTCAATGAAAAAACAAAAACTTGTGGACTTTTATCTCGGAAGTTGGAAGTCGGAGCTGGGAATGACGTCACAGCCGAGTTATGAGCGGAAATGTAGAGGGACATATACAGTACATAAAAGTTATTCTTGCCTTGTCTGAATACAAACAACTTCTGGACAAACAGGCAGTCCATCTGTAATCTTCAAACACGGTGGATGAAGAGGGATCGCTAAGACGCCATTGTTAGCCATGTGGTACACATGTACCACGTGGAAGAAGGTCCTTCACACCAGTAACATTACCACGTACAGTACAGGCCAAAAGTTTGGACACACCCTCTCATTCAATGTGTTTTCTTTATTTTCATGACTATTTACATTGTAGATTGTCACTGAAGGCATCAAAACTATTAAAGAAAAAATGTGGAGTTACAGTACCGTTCAAAAGTTTGGGGTCACCCAAACAATTTTGTGGAATAGCCTTCATTTCTAAGAACAAGAATAGACTGTCGAGTTTCAGATGAAAGTTCTCTTTTTCTGGCCATTTTGAGCGTTTAATTGACCCCACAAATGTGATGCTCCAGAAACTCAATCTGCTCAAAGGAAGGTCAGTTTTGTAGCTTCTGTAACGAGCTCAACTGTTTTCAGGTGTGTGAACATGATTGCACAAGGGTTTTGTAATCATCAATTAGCCTTCTGAGCCAATGAGCAAACACATTGTACCATTAGAACACTGGAGTGATAGTTGCTGGAAATGGGCCTCTATACACCTATGTAGATATTGCACCAAAAACCAGACATTTGCAGCTAGAATAGTCATTTACCACATTAGCAATGTATAGAGTGTATTTCTTTAAAGTTAAGACTAGTTTAAAGTTATCTTCATTGAAAAGTACAGTGCTTTTCCTTCAAAAATAAGGACATTTCAATGTGACCCCAAACTTTTGAACGGTAGTGTATGTACTTAACAAAAAAAGGTGAAATAACTGAAAATATGTTTTATATTCTAGTTTCTTCAAAATAGCCACCCTTTGCTCTGATTGCTCTGATGAAACAACTTGAATTGTGTGATGCATCGCATTGTATCGTATGCATGTTCGGAATAAACTGAAACTGAACTGAACTGAACTGAATTACTGCTTTGCACACTCTTGGCATTCTCTCGATGAGCTTCAAGAGGTAGTCACCTGAAATGGTTTTCACTTCAGAGGTGTGCTTGAAGCTCATGGAGAGAATGCCAAGAGTGTGCAAAGCAGTAGTCAGAGCAAAGGGTGGCTATTTTGAAGAAACTAGAATATAAAACGTGTTTTCAGTTATTTCACCTTTTCTTGTTAAGTACATAACTCCACATGTGTTCATTCATAGTTTTGATGCCTTCAGTGACAATCTACAATGTAAATAGTCATGAAAATTAACAAAACGCATTGAATGAGGAGAAGGTGTGTACACATTTTTGGCCTGTACTGTATATGCATTAGTGCTGTCAAATGATTATATTTAAAAAAAAAAATCAGATTAATCACACTTTTTAATTTGGATTAATCGTGATATGTAATTGAAATTAACCTGTACAAGACCCCAACATTTTGAAACAAATGCAATTTTATTGTCAGGATGTCGTATACAAACTTTTAAAACATTTTTTACTTGAATTAACGTCATTTATTAGTTCAAAAACTTGGTAACGGTTTAATCTAAAGTACAAGTGGGGTGTATTTTGAAGCCAAATTTACCAGCGAGCACATCAGTCGGAGTCTGCTCACGTATCTTTGCACTGACGTATACATTGACATGATCACCGGCCGTGTAACTACCCACGACGCCTTTCAGGTAACCATCCGCGGTTAAGGTAAAGGAGCATGTACAATCAAGATCAATTGCATGATTAATCTGTGTATACCAGACCTGGGCAAATTAAGGCCTGGCAAGCAGCCCGTTAAGTTTTTCAATCTGGCCCGTCTGACATTCTCTAATAATTTTTTTTTTTAGATCTTTAAGATGTAAACTGTAGCTGTCATTATGATGTGCAGTGATGTTTTGAAATGACCGTAAGTCTTGAACTATACAAAGTATTTCAATGGTTGGAATCTGTGGTTTTGCATGAAATCCTAGTTACTATGGTCATCTAATTAGTTACTATGGTCATCTAAATCACAGCAGCTCAGACGAGGCACCAAGCAGTGTGGGTGGGGAGCGTTTCCACGGAGTGTTTCCAGAGCGGCCAGCCTGATATGCGGGTGTCAGGGACAGACGCGGAAGGAGATTTTTACAACAAAGTTCTAAAGGTTAGGGATGTATCAGATATATCAGATTGTAGGTGGGTTTTTTTTACCCTTCACGTTCATATTTTGCTTTGTTTGTTACATTTTTGTTACGTTTCGCTTGATTGTAAAATATGTCGATCAAGAGGGGGTGTGACTGTAACGACCTGGTCGCATCGAGGTGCGATGGTGTTCTCCCAATGATGCAGACGGGCTCGGACACAGCTTGCAGGTAGGAAAAATGATTTATTGAAGAACTAAATCAGACAGGAAAAAACAAAACGACTAGCGTGGGAGCTAGCAAGCAAAATAATGTAGCATGAGAGCTAGCAGGAAACAAAGTGGTCGTTAGCTGTTGCGTGAAAGCAAATTAGGAAGCCAGGCAGAGTGCTGCCCGGGCAAAGACTAAATAGCCCTCTGATTAGCGCTTGGGCAACAGGTGCGCGTCCCAAACACTAACCAGAGGCAGGTGATCACAATCTGCCGTCATGGCAACAGAAACCAAACAAGGTGCTGAAAACACAAGTGACTTGAACGTAAAACTATGATCCGGGCAGCGGATCCTAACAGTACCCCCCCCTAAAAGGACAGATTCCAGATGTCCCTTGAAAACAAAAAAACAACTGGAACCCCAAAAAAAAAACAAGCAATAGTTCACGAGTCAAGGGCGGGCGGGGGGGTGACTTGGTGGTGGGTCGCCAGGCCACGTGTCCCCGAATCCACCGGGGAAGGGTCAGGTGGCGGCGGCGAATGGAACGCCGCCGCCGCTGGCGAGGCGGGCGAGGCGGGCGACCACGGTAAGGCCACATTCGTGGCCGCCGAGAAGGTGGGCGTGAGTGGCGCCAGAATTTCAGCAGCCTCTGAGTCCTCTGAGAGAGCTGCTTGCGCAGCCGGACCACTCGAGGTCGCTGAGACGTCGCTGTCGTGGCAGCCGGAGTCGCCGCTGTCGTGGCAGCAGGAGTCGCCGCTGTCGTGGCAGCAGGAGTCGCCGCTGTCGTGGCAGCAGGAGTCGCCGTCGTGGCAGCCGGAGTCGCCGTCGTGGCAGCCGGAGTCGCCGTCGTGGCAGCCGGAGTCGCCGTCGTGGCAGCCGGAGTCGCCGTCGTGGCAGCCGGAGTCGCCGTCGTGGCAGCCGGAGTCGCTGTCGTGGCAGCCGGAGTCGCCGTCGTGGCAGCCGGAGTCGCTGTCGTGGCAGCCGGAGTCGCTGTCGTGGCAGCCGGAGTCGCTGTCGTGGCAGCCGGAGTCGCTGTCGTGGCAGCCGGAGTCGCTGTCGTGGCAGCCGGAGTCGCTGTCGTGGCAGCCGGAGTCGCTGTCGTGGCAGCCGGAGTCGCTGTCGTGGCAGCCGGAGTCGCTGTCGTGGCAGCAGGAGTCGCTGTCGTGGCAGCAGGAGTCGCTGTCGTGGCAGCAGGAGTCGCTGTCGTGGCAGCAGGAGTCGCTGTCGTGGCAGCAGGAGTCGCTGTCGTGGCAGCAGGAGTCGCTGTCGTGGCAGCCGGTGCTGGTGCGAGAACCAGTCGTGGTGCAGGTACTGGTGCGAGAACCAGTCGTGGTGCAGGTACTGGTGCGAGAACCAGTCGTGGTGCAGGTACTGGTGCGAGAACCAGTCGTGGTGCAGGTACTGGTGCGAGAACCAGTCGTGGAGCAGGTACTGGTGCGAGAACCAGTCGTGGTGCAGGTACTGGTGCGAGAACCAGTCGTGGTGCAGGTACTGGTGCGAGAACCAGTCGTGGTGCAGGTACTGGTGCGGGGACCAGTCGTGGTGCAGGTACTGGTGTGGGAACCAGCCGAGGTGCAGGTACTGGTGTGAGAACCAGGCGAGGTGCAGGTACTGGTGTGGGAACCAGCCGAGGTGCAGGTACTGGTGTGGGAACCAGCCGAGGTGCAGGTACTGGTGTGGGAACCAGCCGAGGTGCAGGTACTGGTGTGGGAACCAGCCGAGGTGCAGGTACTGGTACCTGTGGTGGAGCTGGTGCTAGCCTTAGCCTAGGCGCTAGCTTAGGTGCAGGTGGCCTAGCTGGCGGTTGCGGCTTAGCAGGCCGAAGGACAGGTGGCGGTGGCCGAGCAGGAGGTTGCGGCTTAGCACGCCGTTGTGCCACCCCACTCGCACAGCTCCCAGTACTAGCCCCCCCCCTCAAAAAGCGGATCCCAGACGCGCTCCTTGCGGATTGGAACCGTCTTCAAGGGTGGGTGGTGGGAGGTCCGGGGGAGGGCTGAATCCTCTCCTCTAAATTGTCCAAAATGTATTTTCTTACTCCCCACTTGAGACTGGGTGGGAGCACAGGGGGAAAAAATATGTGCAGTGGGCGGAGCAATAGTCACTGGGGGTGGAGCTAGAAAATCAGGTGACCGGGACTGACTAGATTTACATTTCACAAAAATGTCCTGATAATGTCTTATCTTAGAATTCAAGTCCTTAGGAGGTGGCTGATAAAAAGGAGCAGAAGAATTTAAAAAAAATTCTTCGTCTCTGACGTCATCCACAGTGGGCGGGATGACGTCATCTGTGTGGGTCTCCAGCTGACTGACAGCCCAATCGGTGAAATGTTTGGCAAAGTGGTCGATAGGGTTGCCAAACATGTGAGGAGGGGAATCTTGGGCTGAATGTTGCTTACTGTGTACCGGTGGTGGAGGAGTCTGTGGGAGTGGCGCGTCTTTGCAGCGAAGTGAAGACCTCTTTGGTGGCTTCCGTCTTCGCTGACGCGTCCGGTGGTGCGGAGGTGTGGCGATGTCCTCGGGCCAAACGGAGTGGATTGGGACCAACTTTCCGTTAGGACCCCAGATCAGGTCCTGGCGCTCCGAGGGGGAATAGCGGAGAGTCTCCGCCTCCATCGCTCGCAACACCATCCACGCACCTTCGTCCATCTCCTCCGACATGCTCGCTGCGAGAGAACTTCTTCTTGCTGGCTTCCTACTGTAACGACCTGGTCGCATCGAGGTGCGATGGTGTTCTCCCAATGATGCAGACGGGCTCGGACACAGCTTGCAGGTAGGAAAAATGATTTATTGAAGAACTAAATCAGACAGGAAAAAACAAAACGACTAGCGTGGGAGCTAGCAAGCAAAATAATGTAGCATGAGAGCTAGCAGGAAACAAAGTGGTCGTTAGCTGTTGCGTGAAAGCAAATTAGGAAGCCAGGCAGAGTGCTGCCCGGGCAAAGACTAAATAGCCCTCTGATTAGCGCTTGGGCAACAGGTGCGCGTCCCAAACACTAACCAGAGGCAGGTGATCACAATCTGCCGTCATGGCAACAGAAACCAAACAAGGTGCTGAAAACACAAGTGACTTGAACGTAAAACTATGATCCGGGCAGCGGATCCTAACAGTGACCTTCATATGTTGTCAATATTCAGTGTTTTATCGTTCATAGTTAATATTATAAATCCCACATTCTTTATTTTCAAGTACATTCTGGGTGTCTCATTCAGTAAAATAATGTAAAATTCCATTCCGTTTTTAAGACGGTCAGTCATAACGTTTTTAGCATTCAATCAAACATTATTGTAAAACTCATTTGTATACTCTAGCCTTTAAATAGACCCCCCTTTTTTTTTAGACCAGTTGATCTGCCGTTTTCTTTTCTCCTTTGCCCCCTCGCCGGGTTATTCCGGTTCCGGTGACCATGGCTGTCCAGAGTTGGGACCCGGGGTGGACCGCTCGCCTGTGCATCGGTTGGGGACGTCTCTGCGCTACTGACCTGTCTCCGCTCGGGATGGTCTCCTGCTGGCCCCACTATGGACTGGACTCTCACTGTTATGTTGGATCCACTAGGGACTGTACTTAGAGGGGGGGGTTACCCACATATGCGGTCCTCTCCAAGGTTTCTCATAGTCATTCACATCGACGTCCCTTGTGTGAGCTCTGTGCCGAGGATGTCGTTGTGGCTTGTGCAGCCCTTTGAGACTTTTGTGATTTAGGGCTATATAAATAAACATTGATTGATTGATTGTGAGATTTTGTATTAGTGTTCCTAAAAATAGGGCCCACGCACACTTATACCGTACAGCAGATTTTCAGCGCTTGTGTGTGTGTGTGTGTGTGTGTGTGTGTGTGTGTGTGTGTGTGTGTGTGTGTGTGTGTGTGTGTGTGTGTGTGTGTGTGTCGTCCCCCAGACACATTTTTTTCACAAAATTTGGCCCCCGAGTCAAAATAATTGCCCAGGCCTGGTGTATATGCATGATTAATGCAAAAATTATTTGTGATAAATTATTTTTGACCGCCCTAATATTAGGTGCGTAAATCTTTGGGCACCTAACGATTAGATCCGATTCCGATTCCTGGGGTGGCAATACGATTCAGAATCGATTCGCTATTCAACAGATTCTCGATTCTAACCGATTTTTCGCAATGTATTATTTGGTACAATAATTATAGTGAAACTTTTTCTAAGCCGGGGTCAGGTTAGAAAAGCTTCCTCTGGTTGCATGGAGATGGTCTAAATCAGGGGTCACCAACGCGGTGCCCGCGGGCACCAGGTAGCCCGTAAGGACCAGATGAGTAGCCCGCCGGCCTGTTCTAAAAATAGCTCAAATAGCAGCACTTACCTGTGAGCTGCCTCTATGTTTTAAATAAGGCTGCAGCTAACGATTATTTTTCTATCGATTAATCTATAGATTATTTTTTCGATTAATCGGTTAATCTATAGATTATTTTTCGATTCATCTATAGATTATTTTTCCTTTTACCGATTTTTTTTATTATTATTATTTAAAATGAAGATGAAAAAATAAAAGTAGGCCAGTTTTTTCAAAAGGCATGGTTTTTATTTACAAAAAAAAAAAAGTATGGCCACTCAGTCAACATTGACAACAACATGACAAAATATTCTGTAACAATGTAAACATTTAAAACTTTTAACATTTAACAAAATTAAAAGTAGCTTATTTGCTTTTTAATGTGCAAATATAAAAGTAAACATCCAGTGCAAATCTTAATATTCTGCAATAGTGTAAGCATTTCAAAAGTAAAAGTATTGCTTATTTTGCTTTAAAATGTGCAAAAATAAAGATAAACGTCCAATACAAAAAAGTGCAAAACGAAATATTCTGTAACAACAGTGTAAACATTTCAACAAAAGTGAAAGTATTGCTTATTTGCTAAAATGTGCAAAAATAAAGATAAACATCCAATACAAAAAAGTGCCAATCTAAATATTCTGGAGCACTGTAAACATTAAGTATTGCTTTTAAAATGTGCAAAATAAACATCCAGTCCAACACAGTACACAATAACCAATTCTACTCATTCCAGTGAGTGTCTAACAGTTGTAATGAAGAAAGGTTAGCATGTCTACTTGCTTTGCTTCTTTTCTTGTTTACAATATTCCCAGCAGCTGAAAATAGGCGCTCAGAAGGGGTCGATGTGGCTGGAACTGAGAGCTAATTAGCCTTCACCTCAAACCAGGACTGCGAGCGAGCTGAGCTGCAGTTTAAGTTTCTAGTAGGTCAACGGGCTCATAGTGATGTTACTAGTAGTTGACTGGGAGGTGTTTATTATCATTTGGGGAGAGTCCGCTGCCTGATGCTCACCTGCTAAACACCTATCTGCTCCACGCTGAAGCGCTGACTACATGCGCTATGAATACGCACTGCTGATTGGCTGATAATGCTTCGTGTGTACCAATCAGATGGTTGTGTGGGTGGGACAATGCTGCGTGTGTACCAATCAGATGGTTGTATGGGTGGGACAATGCTGCGTGCTGAGACAGAGGCAGACAAGCAAAGCAACTTGTTAAGACTTTAGCAGCTAAAGTTAGCTTTAGCTTAGAAACTCGTTCGGTACACCCCCGTACCGAACCGAAAGCCCCGTACCGAAACGGTTCAATACAAAACACATACCGTTACACCCCTAGCAGATACAAATGACACATTCATGTATTTGTGTAATGATGACAACGTATGCTAACGCGGACGATTGAGTAGTTGATGGTTGATGGTTTTCTTTTCAAATGTTCGTTCATAGCCGTTGTGCTGCTATGATAGGCCATTTCCGCTCGACACAGTGTGCACACAACAACATTATTAGGCTGTGTATTGAAATACTCCCACACTTTTGACGACTTTTGGCGTGCGTTTTTCCCCTCGCTCGCACAGTCTGCTTTGCGCTCCGCCATGACGGTAGTGTGACGTAATTATGCGACGCGTCGACGCACAAAAACGGCGTCGACGTATTTACGTAACCGATGACGTCGACTACGTCGACGCGTCGTTTCAGCCTTAGTTTTAAATTGTATTTATTTACTAGCAAGCTGGTCTCGCTTTGCCCAACATTTTTAATTCTAAGAGAGACAAAACTCAAATAGAATTTGAAAATCCAAGTAAATATTTTAAAGACTTGGTCTTCACTTGTTTAAATAAATTCATTATTTTTTTTTACTTTGCCTCTTATAACTTTCAGAAAGACAATTTTAGAGACAAAAATACAACCTTAAAAAGGATTTTATGATTTTTAAACACATATACCTTTTTACCTTTTAAATTCCTTCCTCTTCTTTCCTGACAATTGAAATCAATGTTCAAGTAAAACATTTTTTTTTTATTGTAAAGAATAATAAATACATTTTAATTTAATTCTTCATTTTAGCTTCTGTTTTTTCGACGAAGAATATTTGTGAAATATTTCTTCAAACTTATGATTAAAATTCAAAAAAATTATTCTGGCAAATCTAGAAAATCTGTAGAATCAAATTTAAATCTTATTTCAAAGTCTTTTGATTTTCTTTTAAAAATTTTGTTCTGGAAAATCTAGAAGAAATAATGATTTGTCTTTGTTAGAAATATAGCTTGGTCCAATTTGTTATATATTCTAACAAAGTGCAGATTGTATTTTAACCTATTTAAAACATGTCATCAAAATTCTAAAATTAATTTTAGTCAGGAAAAATTACTAATGATGTTCCATAAATTATTTTTTCAAAAAGATTCGAATTAGCTAGTTTTTCTCTTCTTTTTTTCGGTTGAATTTTGAATTTTAAAGAGTCGAAATAGAAGATAAACTATGTTTCAAAATTTTATTGTCATTTTTTTCGTGTTTTCTCCTCTTTTAAACCGTTCAATTAAGTGTAAATATCATTAATGATTAATAATAACATAGAGTTAAAGGTAAATTGAGCAAATTGGCTATTTTCAGCAATTTATTTAAGTGTGTATCAAACTGGTAGCCCTTCGCATTAATCAGTACCCAAGAAGTAGCTCTTGGTTTCAAAAAGGCTGGTGACCCCTGGTCTAAATACTTCTGTTTAAAAATGCATTCTTATTTAAGTTTAAAAAAAAAGATTGAATTAATTTTTTTTTTTTAACATTATGAATCAATTTGGAATCAAGATAAATAAAAATCGCAATTTTGATGTGAATTTTTTTTTGTGTGCAACTTTACATAATATGTAAACAATACAACGTATATAACTGATTTAGTGCGACAAAACTATAAGTGCTAATAACGGATATTACAGAAGCTTCTTTTATTGTTTACACGCAGGGCAGCCATCTTTGAAAGGCTATTGACTTTCCGAGAAGGAAATGCGTTCCAGTTTAAACTTTCCATTGGGAAGTCAAAAATGTTTTATTTCCCGTTAGCAAAGAACTACAGAGTCCACTAGTGATGATGTCATTGGGGGTGACAGAACGCCTGGGTGCTTGTATAGCAGTGTACTGCAGGTTTATTATCCACTAAAATGAGTCAGTCATTCTGTAATGTCTCGCTCCTCGTCCTTCCAGGTGGCCAAAGATGTGTCCATCCGTCTCCACAGTCAGCTCGACGGCGGAGAGAAGAAGAGGGCTCGTCTCGAGGAAGAGAACGAGGAGCTCCGAGTCCGACTCCAAGACCTGGAGGTGTCCAAACAGGTCCTGCAGCAGGAGATTGACAAGGTAGGGACTTAATGAGATGCGAGTAGAAGACATGGGGGGACAACTGGGGACCCAGTGTGTGGGCTATAAAGGAAGGAAAATAATGGCAATTAAAGGCTGTGTAAACCCAATCCAGAGTCCATAAAAGAAAGTCTACGGTCAGCTTCTCCTGCTGACCCTTGGTTCTTCCACACCAAAGACTCGGCGACCAAGTTTAGCCTTCAAAACACAGTGTTTAAAAAGCAAGGATACAATTTGAGTGAAGAAAAAACCAAAACCTGGCAAGCAAACCCCAACAATGTTTGTGTTCAGCGCTCCCAAGATTGGCCTCCTTCTGAGCACACTGATCAGTCCTCTTTGTCCCCATGTCTGCTGTCGTTGATGCTTCTGGTCTTGGCCCCAGACCCGAAGTGGGTCAGGACTAGATGGATGACTGGGTAGCTGGCAGTGGATTTGGGGGGTTTGGACTTTGTTCCCTGGATACAAGTAGTTAGCGAGGCTCAGTGTTTTTATCCTTCTATTGATTGAGATTTGTGATTGTTGCTAGGGAAGAGACAGAAAGCTCCCTTGTTGTCCTCCTCCGTCACTAATTAGTGCAAGATACCTGCAGGGCTGCACCAATTGTTCTTGACAATTCATTCAATTGTACT
This sequence comes from Entelurus aequoreus, assembly GCF_033978785.1. Lineage (NCBI taxonomy): Eukaryota > Metazoa > Chordata > Actinopteri > Syngnathiformes > Syngnathidae > Entelurus > Entelurus aequoreus. Next base: position 75,390,170 of record NC_084737.1, read on the forward strand.
TCCAACTTTCTCCTAATAGCTTTGGATTGCCACCAAAATAATGTGTTTGCTTGCTTTTTGGCTGTTTGGAAGATTCATGTTCAGTTGTACTTCAAATGATTGAATCACTTAGTGTCTCTTCTCTATTGGACATAACCATGTTTTCTTTCCTGCACCAATAATATTCTTCTTGGGTGGTGTTTTTGACATTCAGTTACTGTATCGATCTGCTTGTTAGTGTTGTGTTTCTCTGGTACAAATAATTAGTACTATAAAACCTTTATATTTAAATACATCATCAACAAAATAGAATCGATTTTCATCATGCCTTAGAACAGGGGTGTCCAAACTTTTTCCACTGAGGGCCGCATTCTGAAAAATCAAAGCAAGCGGGGGCCATTTTGATATTTTTTATTTTAAAAACCAATACAATATATGTATAAAAAATATACATTCAGGCCTCCACTCAGGCTTGATCCCGGTGACCCCAAAGGGTTTTGGTCAAAAAAAAAACAAAAAAAAGTGTCATTATTCAGTATTATTATTTTTATTATTATTCAAGTTTTAAATCTCTAGCTCCACATTAGGTCTATCTGTCAATATAACGGTTTTAAAGATTTAAGTTGTATGCTCTTGTTGTCAAAGAAAAGCCTGTTTTTTTATGGAAAAAATACAAAATATGCAATATTTTCACAAAATAAAATTTTCAAGTGGAATATTTGAGATTATATAATAATTGGAGCCTTAAAAAGGTCAATAACTCATAACAACATTGATTTTAATTCATTATTATTTTTTTAGCACTGACACTTAAAAACAAATCACACTAAAATTATAGTGTTAAAAAATAAATTCTATTTTTTTTTTTTACTGTTTACTTTTAACACAATAATCTCGAGATCAACTTCAGATCTATCCGTCAATTATACGTTTTATTGTTGTTTATGTTTTTCGTTTGTTCGTTTTAGGCCCTTCTTTATAAAAAACAGCTCAGATTTTTATATGGCAAACACAAAATATGCAACATTTTCCCCCAAAATATCTCAGATGTGACGTAATTGGAGCCTTGAATAGGTCAATAATTATAATGACATTGAAGGCAGCTTTGTGTTATTAGAGTATACATTGCGACATTTTCTTGTTACATTTCACCTGTTTGCTCTTTTATACCACTTATCATGTTTTTAATTGTTTTCAATCGTATTTTTAAAATGTGCCGTGGGGCCGTTAAAAAATGACCTGCGGGCCACAAATGGCCCCCGGGCCGCACTTTGGACACCCCAGCCTTAGAAGGAGTCAGACGAAGTTAACATATAAAAAAAAATCCTGCCCGATAAGTAAAGTTACAATTAAACTACCAGTAGAGTGGAAAAACAAGTTGCCACTGTATTGAAGCTATTACTTAAAGACGTACAAAGTTTGCGAGTAAATAAATGTGATCAAAATAATGTCAATCTCAAAGAGATTCCCGAGCCATTTTGAGAGATGATGAGCGTCACATGATCGTGTGACGTAGAGTAGGGTTGTTGTTAATACCGTATTTTTCGGACTATAAATCGCAGTTTTTTTCATAGTTTGGCCGGGGGTGCGACTTATACTCAGGAGCGACTTATGTGTGAAATTATTAACACATTACCGTAAAATATCAAATAATATTATTTAGCTCATTCACGTAAGAGACTAGACGTATAAGATTTCATGGGATTTAGCGATTAGGAGTGACAGATTGTTTGGTAAACGTATAGCATGTTCTATATGTTATAGTTATTTGAATGACTCTTACCATAATATGTTACGTTAACATACCAGGCACGTTCTCAGTTGGTTATTTATGCCTCATATAACGTACACTTATTCAGCCTGTTGTTCACTATTCTTTATTTATTTTAAATTGCCTTTCAAATGTCTATTCTTGGTGTTGGGTTTTATTAAAAAAGGTCCCCAAAAAATGCGACTTATACTCCAGTGCAACTTATATATGTTTTTTTCCTTCTTTATTATGCATTTTCGGCTGGTGCGATTTACACTACCGTTCAAAAGTTTGGAGTCACCCAAACAATTTTGTGGAATAGCCTTCATTTCTAAGAACAAGAATAGACTGTCGAGTTTCAGATGAAAGTTCTCTTTTTCTGGCCATTTTGAGCGTTTAATTGACCCCACAAATGTGATGCTCCAGAAACTCAATCTGCTCAAAGGAAGGTCAGTTTTGTAGCTTCTGTAACGCGCTAAACTGTTTTCAGATGTGTGAACATGATTGCACGAGGGTTTTCTAATCATCAATTAGCCTTCTGAGCCAATGAGCAAACACATTGTACCATTAGAACACTGGAGTGATAGTTGCTGGAAATGGGCCTCTATACACCTATGTAGATATTGCACCAAAAACCAGACATTTGCAGCTAGAATAGTCATTTACCACATTAGCAATGTATAGAGTGTATTTCTTTAAAGTTAAGACTAGTTTAAAGTTATCTTCGTTGAAAAGTACAGTGCTTTTCCTTCAAAAATAAGGACATTTCAATGTGACCCCAAACTTTTGAACGGTAGTGTATACTCCGGAGCGACTTTTACTCCGAAAAATACGGTAATAACATTTTAATTGCACTTCGCCTGCCGTCTCTGGATCTTGGGGTCACGACCAACAAAACACCCAAACCAGACCGTAACAGGCTCTTTTTTAACATACAGTACAGGCCAAAAGTTTGGACACACCTTCTCATTTCAATGCGTTTTCTTTATCATCATGACTTTTTACATTGTAGATTGTCACTGAAGGCATCAAAACTATGACACCTGTGAAGTGAAAACCCTTCCAGGTGACTACCTCTTGAAGCTCATCAAGAGAATGCCAAGAGTGTGCGAAAATGTGATCAGGACAAAGGGTGGCTATTTTGAAGAAACTAGAATATAAAACATGTTTTCAGTTATTTCCCCCTTTTTTTGTTAAGTACATAACTCCACATGTGTTCAGTCATAGTTTTGATGCCTTCAGTGACAATCTACAATGTAAATAGTCATGAAAATAAAGAAAACACATTGAATGAGGAGAAGGTGTGTCCAAACTTTTGGCCTGTGCTGTATTTTGTTAAATTTTATATTGGTGAAAAGTTAGATCCTTTTTTTTTAGTGCGGAATGTGTAGCATATACAGGATGTAGGATGTTAACAGTAAAAGGGTGAAGTTCTGTGTACCGTGTGTAACCAAGGGAACCAAATATTCACCCTGTGATTTCTTTCAGCAGGTAACACGATGGTGAAGTAATGCTCCGGTTCTAAACTGTGCTAGTGCTCTGCTTTTTAATTAAAAACAACCACAAATTGGTGACTTGAGATATTGGCTCAGGCTTTAACATCAAACCCTGCGGTTGAATTACTGCAAACAAACGTGTTTCTGCTGTGGTGCAGGAGCAATAATGTGGAGAGAAAGTACTGTTTGTGTCTTGCAGACCGCTTGCTTTTCTTCTCACATGTCAGGCTTAGCGTTAATTTGACAGCTCTCTGCCGTGCAGACATGGTTTCATGTTTGCCTCTGTTGTTGTGTTGAGCCATGCCAACCCTGCAGAGATGGGAATTCTTCACATTGCTGATATGATTCAGGGAATGTGTGTGTGTGTGTGGAATGTCACACTTACCTGTATCTCTCCTTGGATTAAAAAGTATGGTATATATCAAGTAAAAATAGTGTGAGAAGATACTTTATACACAGAAATGATGTTTGCAGTGAAGAATAAACAGACTGGACCATGGGATTGAACCGCCGACAACACTGCAGACTGTTCACACAAAGGTGTTTGTGAAGAATCGATTGGTCGTGTCTGCAGGCTTAGCTTAATATCGATATTCTTGCGTAAGCCAGCGGAGCCATGCAGTAAACTCACAAAGTAGTTGCTGTTTAGAAGGCTTGAGGGTCTTAAGGCTTTATATGCACCATCTCGGTATCTCTGCCAACAACCATTTTGAAATGGTTAAAGGATACCTTCTCCACAACAACGGCCATGTACAATTTGGGGGATAATCCTTTCATCGATGTCATGAAAAATGATTAAATAATAACAATTAATATGTGATGACGAGGGGGTCGCAGCTTGCTGCGAGGTTTGTTCTCCCGGGATGAAAACGGACTATTCCGGACAAGGCTTGCAGGTAGGAACATATTTATTAATCTAACTACAAAGTAACAGGCAAACAACAAAGGCAAGCGTGCCTATCGCACGCGGAAGCTAAGGCGAAAACTTAGCGCAGGAAACATGGAACTATGGACAAGGCAAAAATTCTCTAACTGTGGCATGAAATAAACAAGACCAGTGTTTCCCACATATTCATTTATTTGTTGCGGCCCGCCACGAAAGAATTACGTCCGCCACAAATAAAATAAAAAAATAATAAAACATTTTTTTTTTTTTTTTGTCCTGTCCAGCTTCTCAGGCAAATCATATAGTTGATTGATTGATTGATGTAGATGCCCATATAGGCTGTTCAGATTTACTTTACAAAAGAGAAGTGTAGGATACTTCTCTTGTTGCCTTATTTGTATTTGACCACTACTGTTTTCTGTTTATTTGTTACTGACTGTGGCAGGACACCTCTGCCTCTGTTTCACTTTATGTTGCTGGTAAATAATATGGTTGTAGTAGTAGGCTAAAGTTAAATGATTTAGTATGCACTAATTAAAGGGGCAGAGCTTTAAGAGACATTTAAGCTTTTATATTTTATAAGATATATTTTTTGTACGAACCACAATTAATAAATATATTTCAGTGAATAACTTATTGTTCAAATCTGTATATAAATATGTACATAAAGTGTTGTAATTATATTGTAAGATGGATGGATGGATGGACGTTTAAAACAATACTGTTCATATTAATTAGTAAGTATACATTTTTTGAGGCTTTTTAGAGAAAATAATATCATTGTAGTAAATTATGCAAATCACTTGATGATGTCATGGTGACCACGCCCATAGCCACGCCCCCACCGCCACAGGTATCTTGGCAGTTTATGGGAAACACTGAAGACTTACGTAGAGGGTTGCGTGACAATAGCTCGAAGCAAACAAACAGCATGAACTATGATATTGCATGAAACAAGCAACTAGCATAACTATGGAATCAAACATGAAACGAGCAATGACGCCAGGCCGACTGACTGGCAAAGGCGGTTTAAATAGTCTCTTGATTAGAGCCAGGTGAGCGTCCGAACACCAGAGGCAGGTGAAAATCATACGCAACCATGGCAACCAAAACAAACAAAAGTGCACAAAAAACAGGAACTACTTGGAGTTAAACTAAAAGAACATAACGAAAACATGATCCGGACCACGGATCATGACATAATAGAAGTAATACTTATTTTTGATACTATTATACTGTATTTTTGTTTTTATTATTTCATTATTGATTTATGTAGGTGTTTAGATTATATGCAGATTTGGCAGCAGTGTAAATATAACACACTATAAAAATATGTTACAATTCTAATAAGGATACAAATCAAAATATTGTAAAACTTAAAATAATAATAATTCTCTTTATTGTTGTTATACAGAGAACAAAATTATAAACGCAACACTTTTGTTTTTGCTACAATTTTTCATTGGTTGAACTCAAATATCTAAAACTTTTACTGTACACACAAAAGACCTATTCCTCTCAAATATTGTTCACAAATCTGTCTCAATCTGTGTAAGTGAGCATTTCTTCTTTGCTAAGATAATCCATCCCACCTCAAAAGTGTGGCATATCAAGATGCTGATTAAACAGCATGATTATTGCACAGATGTGCCTTAGGCTGCCCACGATAAAAGGCCACACTGAAATGTGCAGTTTTATCACACAACACAATGCCACAGATGTCGCAAGTTTTGAGTGAGCGTGCAGTTGGCATGCTGACTGCAGGAATGTCCACCAGAGTTGTTGCCCATGAATTGGAATGTTCATTTCTCTACCATAAGCCGCGTCCAAAGGCCTTTCAGAGAATTTGGCAGTACATCCAACCGGCCTCACAAAAGTATAACCACACTAGACCAGGACCTCCACATCCAGCAGGTGCACCTACATGATCGTCCAAAACAAGCCCCCCGGACAGCTGCTGCAACAATTGGTTTGCACAACTAAAGAATTTCTGCAGAAACTCTGAGAAACCATCTTAGTGAAGTTCATCTACACCAGGGGTCACCAACGCGGTGCCCGCGGGCACCAGGTAGCCCATGAGGACCAGATGAGTAGCCCGCCGGCCTGTTCTAAAAATAGCTCAAATAGCAGCACTTACCAGTGAGCTGCCTCTATTTTTTAAATTGTATTTATTTACTAGCAAGCTGGTCTCGCTTTGCCCAACATTTTTAATTCTAAGAGAGACAAAACTCAAATAGAATTTGAAAATCCAAGTAAATATTTTAAAGACTTGGTCTTCACTTGTTTAAATAAATTCATTATTTTTTTTACTTTGCCTCTTATAACTTTCAGAAAGACAATTTTAGAGAAAAAAATACAACCTTAAAAAGGACTTTATGATTTTTAAACACATATACCTTTTTACCTTTTAAATTCCTTCCTCTTCTTTCCTGACAATTTAAATCAATGTTCAAGTAAATTTATTTTTTTTATTGTAAAGAATAATAAATACATTTTAATTTAATTCTTCATTTTAGCTTCTGTTTTTTCGACGAAGAATATTTGTGAAATATTTCTTCAAACTTATTATGATTAAAATTCAAAAAAAATATTCTGGCAAATCTAGAAAATCTGTAGAATCAAATTTAAATCTTATTTCAAAGTCTTTTGAATTTCTTTTAAAAATTTTGTTCTGGAAAATCTAGAAGAAATAATGATTTGTCTTTGTTAGAAATATAGCTTGGTCCAATTTGTTATATATTCTAACAAAGTGCAGATTGTATTTTAACCTATTTAAAACATGTCATCAAAATTCTAAAATTAATTTTAGTCAGGAAAAATTACTGATGATGTTCCATAAATTATTTTTTCAAAAAGATTAGAATTAGCTAGTTTTTCTCTTCTTTTTTTCGGTTGAATTTTGAATTTTAAAGAGTCGAAATAGAAGATAAACTATGTTTCAAAATTTTATTGTCATTTTTTTCGTGTTTTCTCCTCTTTTAAACCGTTCAATTAAGTGTAAATATCATTAATGATTAATAATAACATAGAGTTAAAGGTAAATTGAGCAAATTGGTTATTTTCAGCAATTTATTTAAGTGTGTATCAAACTGGTAGCCTTATCAGTACCCAAGAAGTAGCTCTTGGTTTCAAAAAGGTTGGTGACCCCTGATCTACACGCTCGTCGTCCTCATCGGGGTCTCGACCTGACTGCAGTTCGTAGTCGTAACTGACTTGAATGGGTAAATGCTCACACTCGATGGCGTCTGGTACGTTGGAGAGGTGTTATCTTCACGGATGACACCCGGTTTTCACTTTTCATGGCAGACAGCGTGTGTGGCGTCGTGTGGGAGAGCGGTTTGCTGATGTCAGCGTTGTGAATCGAGTGGCCCATGGTGGGGGTGGGGTTATGGTATGGCCAGGCGTATGTTATGGACAACGAACGCAAATGCATTTTATTAATGGCATCTTGAATGCACAGAGATACCGTGACGAGATCCTGAGGCCCATTGTTGTGCCATTCACCCGAGACCATCACCTCATGTTGCAGCATGACAACAATGCACGGCCCCATGTTGCAAGGATCTGTACACACTTTCTGGAAGCTGAAAGCATCCCAGTTCTTGCATGGCCAGCATACTCACCGGACATGTCACCCATTGAGCATGTTTGGGATGCTGTGGATCGGGCGTGTACGACAGCGTGTTCCAGTTCCTGCCAATACCCCGCAACTTGGCACAGTCATTGAAGAGGAGTGGAGCAACATTCCGCAGGCCACAATCAACAACCTGATCACCTCTATGCGAAGGAGATGTGTTGCACTGCCCAGAGGTGTGGACTCGAGTCACATGACTTGGACTCGAGTCAGACTCGAGTCATGAATTTGATGACTTTAGACTCGACTTGACAAAATGTAAAGAGACTTGCAACTCGACTTAGACTTTAACATCAATGACTTGTGACTTCACTTGGACTTGAGCCTTTTGACTTGACATGACTTGCTACTTTCCCCAAAACCCAAAGCTTAAAAAGTTATTTGGGAGCGCTCCGTATCTTTCATTTTATACGTGTGTGTCTGTCTATCAGCGTGTGTGCTGCTTGTCAGCGTGTGTGCTGTCAGTACAACAGCCAATCAAATTAAATCTACGTTGTTTTCATCACACAGCTCTCATCCAATCAAATTGCAGGACAACCACCGAACATGAGTTGTCAAACAATGCGGCAGTGAGAAACAATTATGCCAAAGTTGGTTTCGTTCGGGTATAAAAACTACGACTTGGTCAACAAAAAACGAATTGCGTATGCAAATCACGCAGTTGGAATATTACAGACGGAGACGCAACAACTTCCAACTTCATTCGACATTTGAAGTTGCACAAAGAAGGGTAAGTTTTGAATGTAAGCTAACGTTTATTGGCTAAGTAACATGACTTTTATTTGCTGTGTAGTTAAATCAGTGAGGCTGTAAACTCACTGCTAACGTTATAACCATAGACATCTTATAAGGGTACGCAGCATCGAGCGCTACTGTCTACTGGCGCAGACGAGACGCGGGGCCGCCATCTTGGAGTGGTGATCCGCTCCACTCAGTGCAATTCATTTGGCAGGAGCAATGAACCGTCAGCGCATTTAATTCATTTTACCTCACTGAATACCACTCATTTTCACGCGGTTTTTTGTCATACGTGTAGCTATGATAACGGACACATGTTTTGGCGAGTTTTATTATTCATAGTTTGCTTAACAGTAATATAATATTCTTATACGCTATAAGTGACCAGACGTCCGAGATCAAAACTGGGAATATAATCCCAGAGAAGAGGGAAAAAACGGTAAGCTATTTTTAAATTGAAGAAACAATATGATTAGGTTATATATACATGCGTATGTCCTACATAAACAATGTATGAATACATTAGATATCTATATATTTTAGGGACCTATAGACTGTAACTCTGTTGCTGCAGCAGAGAGTTTATTCTGTCTTGACACTTTGTATTGATATTTTGTATTACATTCTTCCCTTAAATGATCATGTTTACAGTGATTGTTTTATATGTATTTTTTATGTATGTCGCTTTGGATAAAAGCGTCTGCCAAATACTTAAACATATATAAACACCTGAAAGTCTTTATATCAGCTAAAACCACCAATTTGTTTCACTACATTCAGAATAAAACCAAATGCTGTCTTACCCAACAATGTTAGTATTTGAATATTGTTATTTGAAGACTTATTCCTGGTTAGAATTATACTGTTAAGAAAGTATTGTCTTATATTTTGCCTAAAATGAGAATGCATCATAATCAGTGGCGGCTGGTGAATTGTGTTTTAGGGGGGTCATCCTCCCCCAGAAGATTTATTTGTGATTTTCACATACAAATATTGAAGATCTTTGCTCCTTCTCAACTCTGTGGTAATATTATTTTCATAAAATACAACCAATAGTATGTTAATGTTTGTTTTTGCAAATGTGTTTATTCTGGAAAGGAATGAGTTAAATGTTTAAAATTGTTTAAACTATTAAAATTACTGTTAATAGTGCTATTATGAATTGCAATGTCAGCACTATTTTTTTTCCTGCAATTTCAAATGCACTTGTTTTAATAAATAAATACAGCGTTTTAAAAGCATACACAATCTGTGTAAAAATATTAGTCTGTGGTTAAAAGGACTTGAAAGGACTCGAAACTCAAAATGCAGGACTTGGGACTCGACTTGAGACTTTCCAGTCTTGACTTTGGACTTGACTCGGGACTTGCCTGTCTTGACTCGGGACTTGACTCGAGACTTGAGGGCAAAGACTTGAGACTTACTTGTGACTTGCAAAGCAATGACTTGGTCCCACCTCTGGCACTGCCTGAAGTACCAGATACTGACTTCTTTTGTGACTCCACCCCCCCCCCCCCC
>NC_084737.1:75705170-75785170 GCF_033978785.1 Entelurus aequoreus
TTTCTAGGTAACTGTTTTTATATTGTTTTACTTTCTTTTTTTATTCAAGAAAATGTTTTTAATTTATTTATCTTATTTTATTTTATACATTTTTAAAAAAAGGACCTTATCTTCACCATACCTGGTTGTCCAAATTAGGCATAATAATGTGTTAATTCCACGACTGTATATATCGGTATCGGTTGATATCGGTATCGGTTGATATCGGTATCTGTAATTAAAGAGTTGGACAATATCGGAATAACGAATATCGGCAAAAAGCCATTATCGGACATCCCTACTTATTAATTATAAAAAATTGTATCTAACTGCAATTAATCACATTTATTTGTGCGTTAACTATGAACAGAATGCGATTAATCACAATTAATAATTTTATCGCTTGACAGCACTAAAAAAAGCAACGACAAGCTGACACTAAAGATAAGGAAACACAAGCTATGGTGTCTATATGTCATATTTTCATTTATTTTTTGCTCATAATGTTAACCATATCAGTTTTGAAGTACTCATGGACTAAGGTGACAAAAACATGCAATTAAGTGATGAAAATAATATTTTTACATGCCTCTATCCACACTGTCTATACGGGAAAATTGGCTCCAGTTCTGTAGATGACATCCCACCAGGAAGGGGCGGCATACCGAGTCTGGTGATAGAGAGGGGGCGTTCCAAGTACAATTAGTTATAAGCCGACTACTTAAAAAATGAATCGATATTATGGGAAATGACTGCCAGATTAATTTTCAGGAGCAAAAGATACACAATGAGAACTTGTTAGTGAAATTTCGGTCATTTGGACACTGTGGGTCCTCTAAGCTAATATAATGAAATATTCTACAGGCATTGCAGCTACCCTCAGCACATCACCCTGCAGTTGGTGGAAAGAAGTCGGGTCAAGAAGCTGCAGCTCCTGGCCCACCATTACCTCATCTCAACCCAGGTAGAGTTCCACATAGGGGACCCTCTACCTGAACCGAGCACCCCAGCGTTCATTGGACAGCTTCGGAGACTCGGGTGAGACTGCAGACAAGAACAGAACCATTGTGGACACATTCTCGTCTAAAGTGGAATTTGGTGTTTTGATAGCCACGTGGTTAACTTATTTTTACACTGACAAGGGTAAATGTTCCAAACCCAGAAAGGATTCAAAACCAAGAACGCACAACAACCATAAAACAAATGCAATGGCAAAACACTGCGAATAAAACAAAAATGCTACAATCACATGAATGCTGCATTGTCAAAAACAAATGCAAAGGGAAAATGCAGGAAATGTCACAAACCAACAAAACAACTTGCATGAGAGAAAGGCTGTAACTCAGGGGTCGGCAACACAAAACATTGAAATAGCCATATTGGACCAAAAATACAAAAAACAAATCTTTCTGGAGCCACTAAAAATAAAAAAAAGCCATATCTAAGTCTTATAATGAAGGCAACACATGATGTAAGTGTCTATATTACCTATAATAGCCTACTATCAAAATGACTATGTGTCGCAGGCTGAAGCAAATCTTCATTGACAGAAAGTGAGATAACTCCTGGAAATGACTGGCTTTTAATGGCCAAAGGTATAGATGTGTGTGTCCAAATTAAAGGAAACGGCAGGCTGTTTTCTTTTAATAGATTTATTACAATCTTTGGCAAGCTAGGTGACATTTGCTGTGGTCTGGAACAACACGGCACACAAACAATTATCTGAAATGCAGCCAATATTACATACAGATAACGTGTCATGAGACATGCAAAATTAGATTATATACAAAGAGGATCAAAGTAAAGGAAATTAAAAGAGCTCAAATGTACCTACAAATGAGGCATAATGATGCAATATGTACAAACCCCGTTTCCATATGAGTTGGGAAATTGTGTTAGATGTAAATATAAACGGAATACAATGATTTGCAAATCATTTTCAACCCATATTCAGTTGAATATGCTACAAAGACAACATATTTGATGTTCAAACTGATAAACATTTTTTTTTTGGCAAATAATCATTAACTTTAGAATTTGATGCCAGCAACACGTGACAAAGAAGTTGGGAAAGGTGGCAATAAATACTGATAAAGTTGAGGAATGCTCATCAAACACTTATTTGGAACATCCCACAGGTGAACAGGCAAATTGGGAACAGGTGGGTGCCATGATTGGGTATAAAAGTAGATTCCATGAAATGCTCAGTCATTCACAAACAAGGATGGGGCGAGGGTCACCACTTTGTCAACAAATGCGTGAGCAAATTGTTGAACAGTTTAAGAAAAACCTTTCTCAAGCAGCTATTGCAAGGAATTTAGGGATTTCACCATCTACGCTCCGTAATATCATCAAAGGGTTCAGAGAATCTGGAGAAATCACTGCACGTAAGCAGCTAAGCCCGTGACCTTCCATCCCTCAGGCTGTACTGCATCAACAAGCGACATCAGTGTGTAAAGGATATCACCACATAAGCTCAAGAACACTTCAGAAACCCACTGTCAGTAACTACAGTTGGTTGCTACATCTGTAAGTGCACGTTAAAACTCTCCTATGCAAGGCGAAAACCGTTTATCAACAACACCCAGAAACGCCGTCGGCTTCGCTGGGCCTGAGCTCATCTAAGAGGGACTGATACAAAGTGGAAAAGTGTTCTGTGGTCTGACGAGTCCACATTTCAAATTGTTTTTGGAAACTGTGGACGTCGTGTCCTCCGGACCAAAGAGGAAAAGAACCATCCGGATTGTTTTAGGCGCAAAGTTGAAAAGCCAGCATCTGTGATGGTATGTGGGTGTATTAGTGCCCAAGACATGGGTAACTTACACATCTGTGAAGGCGCCATTAATGCTGAAAGGTACATACAGGTTTTGGAGCAACATATGTTGCCATCCAAGCAACGTTACCATGGACGCCCCTGCTTATTTCAGCAAGACAATGCCAAGCCACGTGTTACAACAGCGTGGCTTCATAGTAAAAGAGTGCGGGTACTAGACTGGCCTGCCTGTAGTCCAGACCTGTCTCCCATTGAAAATGTGTGGCGCATTATGAAGCCTAAAATAGCACAAGAGAGACCCCCGGACTGTTGAACAACTTAAGCTGTACATCAAGCAAGAATGGGAAAGAATTCCACCTGAGAAGCTTCAAAAATGTGTCTCCTCAGTTCCCAAACGTTTACTGAGTGTTGTTAAAAGGAAAGGCCATGTAACACAGTGGTGAACATGCCCTTTCCCAACTACTTTGGCACGTGTTGCAGCCATGAAATTCTAAGTTAATTATTATTTGCAAAAAAATAAATTTTATGAGTTTGAACATCAAATATCTTGTCTTTGTAGTGCATTCAACTGAATATGGGTTGAAAATGATTTGCAAATCATTGTGTTCCGTTTATATTTAAAACTAACACAATTTCCCAACTCATATGGAAACGGGGTTTGTACATACAGCTAGCCTAAATAGCCTGATTAGCACTCCAACAAGTCAATAACATCAACAAAGCGCACATTTGTGCATTCGCGCACAGCATGAAAGTTTTGTTGGGCAAAATGAGACAAAGAAGGAGTGGAAGATTTTACATGTAAACAAACTGTTGCGTCACAGTCCACACTATGGTGAGTTCAAGAACCGCCAAAATTTGTAGGACAAAATGATGTTCACCTAATACTCCTATTTAAACATATTAAACAGTGGGCTTTCTAACAATTGGGAAGATTTGTGTCATGTTTGTCCTCAAACAAAATTTATACTTAAACAAAAAAAATATTTTACCCCCATCTTTTTCCATTTTCAATCCTTTTTTAAAAATGCTCCAGGGAGCCACTAGGGCAGACCTGGGCAAATTAAGGCCCGGGGGCCACATGCGGCCCGTTAAGCTTTTCAATGTGGCCCGCCGGACATTCCCAAATAATTTTTTTAAATCTTTAAGATGGAAAGTGTAGCTGCCATTATGATGTGCAGTGATGTTTTATAATGACCGTAAGTCTTGAACTATACAAAGTATTTCAATGGTTGGAATCTGTGCTGTTACTATGGTAATCTAATTAGTTACTATGGTCATTTAATTAGTTACTATGGTCATATAATTAGTTACTATGGTAATCTATGTCACAGCAGCTCAGACGAGGCACCAAGCAGTGTGGGCGGGAAGCGTTTCCACAGACCAAAAGGAGATTTTCACAACAAAGTTCTAAAGCATAGTGATGTATCAGATATGAGATTGTAGGTGGGTTTATTTTGTACCCTTCACGTTCATATTTCCCTGTTTCTTGCATTTTTGTTGCGTTTCACTTGATTGTAAAATATGTCGATCGAAAGGGTGTGTGACATTCATATTTTGTCAATATTCAGTGTTTTATCGTTCATAGAAAAATGTAAAATTCCATTATGTTTTTTAAGGCGGTCTGTCATAACGTTTTTAGCATTAAATCAGACATTATTGTGAGGTTTTGTATTAGTGTTCCTAAAAATAGATATACCGGCCCCCAGACACATTTTTTTCTCTAAATGTGGCCCCCCGAGTCAAAATAATTGCCCAGGCCTGCTCTAGGGCGTGCAGCTCGAGAGCCGCGGGTTTGCTGACCCTCGCTGTAACTCCTTAAAATGAAGCTGATTTGTTTAGACAGACTTGAGGGATTTTAAAACATGAGCGGCATACTCAAAGAAAGTTGGTGGAATGAAAAAGTAACATTGTCCTTCTGGTTTTGTGAAACACTTGGCCCTAGAAATAATTTGTAGTATAAAACTGTTAAATATCAAGGCTTTAGGGAAATATATCCCTCATGTGTGGTGCCTTGTTAACTTCCTGGTAGCCGGGTGTTGTTCTGTCTTGCAGCTTTTCTCTTTGTGTGCTTTTGCAGAATTGTTCCCATTGCATGTGTTTGTACTTTACCTAACTTTATGGTGTTTGTGTGTGTTTATAATGGGTGGACGTTGCTGTGCATGTTACTTCAAACATTGCTTGGACAGTTAAAAGAAAGTGTTGACACAGTTGTTTTTTTGATACAGATTATTCTCTGTGGGAAAACTTTATTCCAAATTCAAACAAATCACAGGTCAGTTGTGTGTTGCTTTCAATCTGAGTGATTCCACTGCACTTTCTTTGAACTATTTTCAATTGTACTTTGGTAAGAGAGACATTTATGGTTGCTTTACTTGTAATTTTTGTTCAAATGTATGCAGGGGTGCAGCACCAAAATCTGGGTCCCTATAGACCAGACTCCTGAAGGGCCCCCCATCCCACCCTAAACCCAAACGTTGCCGCGTCATACATACACGCTTTATATGTTTACATGCACGAAAAAGCAAATTAATGCATGGATTTGATTGAAACCTTCTTTTTGAACCACATGTAAAAAAGAAACCAATGAGGTTTTTGACTTTTAAAAGATTGGATTAACATATCTTTAAACCATCTAGGTCAGTAATTCTCAAACGGTGGTGGTGGTACGAGGGCTCCATCTTGTGGTACGCCAAAGGGTAACTTAATTAAATATTCAAACACAGTGTTACTGTTCAAATGTTACAATGGCCAAAACTAGAGATGTCCGATAATATCAGCCTGCCGATATTATCGGCCGATATATGCGTTAAAATGTAATATCGGAAATTATCGGTATCGGTTTTTTTATTATCGGTATCATTTTTTTAATTTTTTTTTTAATTTTTTTAAATTTATTTATTAAATCAACATAAAAAACACAAGATACACTTACAATTAGTGCACCAACCCAAAAAACCTCCCTCCCCCATTCACACTCATTCACACAAAAGGGTTGTTTCTTTCTGTTATTGATATTCTGGTTCCTACATTATATATCAATATATATCAATACAGTCTGCAAGGGATACAGTCCGTAAGCACACATGATTGTGCGTGCTGCTGGTCCACTAATAGTACTAACCTTTAACAGTTAATTTTACTATTTTTCATTCATTACTAGTTTCTATGTAACTGTTTTTATATTGTTGTACTTTGTTTTTTATTCAAGAAAATGTTTTTAATTTATTTATCTTATTTTACAAATTTTTTTAAAAAGTACCTTATCTTCACCATACCTGGTTGTCCAAATTAGGCATAATAATGTGTTAATTCCACGACTGCATATATCGGTTGATATCGGTATCGGTTGATATCGGTATCGGTAATTAAAGAGTTGGACAATATCGGAATATCGGATATCGGCAAAAAGCCATTATCGGACATCCCTAGCCAAAACTATTAAATATACTTGTCAAATAAAATATCTGCCTTGTTTTTAATGAATATTCAGGTCTACTATGCAACTGTATTTTAATGTTGGTCGACAAGGTGGTAGTTGAGGGCCAACATTTTTTCTGTGGTGGTACTTGGTGAAACACGTTTGAGAAACATTGACATAGATAAATGACTAAATACATACATATATTTTTTACATTTGTAGTTCACATAAAAATGACAACAAATTCAAAATAAAGTAGCCGGAATATGATTTTAAATAATCGTATTACCTGTTAAATATGATTTAAAAATCGGTTAAATTTCACATTTCCCTTTTATTTCTGAGTGTAAAGTGGAGATTATCTGATTCAAGTCGAATTATCATCAGTGGACAATACCAATAATTAGGGATGTCCGATAATGACTTTTTGCCGATATCCTATATTCCGATATTGTCCAACTCTCTAATTACAGATACTGATATCAACCGATGCCGATATCAACCGATACCGATATCAACCGATACTGATATATACAGTCGTGGAATTAACACATTATTATGCCTGATTTGGACAACCAGGTATGGTGAAGATAAGGTACTTTTTTTTTAAAATTAATAGAATAAAATAAGATGAATAAATAAATAAAACATTCTTAAATAAAAAAGAAAGTAAAACAATATAAAAACAGTTACATAGAAACTAGTAATTAATGAAAATGTGTAAAATTAACTGTTAAAGGTTAGTACTATTAGTGGACCAGCAGCACACACAATCATGTGTGCTTACGGACTGTATCCCTTGCAGACTGTATTGATATATATTGATATATAATGTAGGAACCAGAATATTAATAACAGAAAGAAACAACCCTTTTGTGTGAATGAGTGTAAATGGGGGAGGGAGGTTTTTTGGGTTAGTGTACTAATTGTAAGTGTATCTTGTGTTTTTTATGTTGATTTAATAAAAAAAAAAAAAAAAAAAAAAACCCGATACCGATAAAAAAAACAAAAACGATACCGATAATTTACGATATTACATTTTAACGCAATTATCGGACATCTCTACCAATAATACATAATTATTATTGTGATCACATTATCATTAGTGCATCTCCTCAGTGTTAAATCTCCCCCATCTTTAAAACCAAGTGACTCCTGTGTTTCTAACTTTAACGGAGGGTCTTTGAACGCACCAACGTCACGTGCAATGAGATGCAAAAGTGCAAAACTTGCACATAACTTTTTCCTATGCTGTCACAGATAGGTTACATTTCTTCGATTACCTCGTCCTTGTTCCAAAATGTGGGTGCTGTGTGTGAATGCTTAAAGGTTAGCTTTGATGACCTTTTGACGTCTGTGTCGAGTGAAGTGTCCAAAACTTGGGTTTGCCGCTATCCAGGGGGAACGAACCAATTTGCAGTTTTGTAGGTGTAGTTTGTTAGACGTTCATAATTTGAGTCAAGTAACATTTTTAACGGTTTTTCACAGATATATTTATTTTATATTAACATTTATGACAGTTTTTTAAACAACTTACATATTATCAATCTTCATACTTTACAAAACCCATGGCCTTTGTGATTGGGACCCTAAAACAACATCCACACTTACCCCCCCACTTAATTGTATGTCTGTGTTAAAAATGTTATGTTTGACATCATAATCAGTGTTTCCCACACATTCATTTATTTGTGGCGGCCCGCCACGTAAGTCCGCCACAATTTATTTTTTTATTTTTATTTTTATTTTTTGTCCTGTCCAGCTTCTCAGGCAAATCATATAGTTGATGTAGATGCCCATATAGGCTGTTCAGATTTACTTTACAAAAGAGAAGTGTAGGATACTTCTCTTGTTGCCTTATTTGTATTTGACCACTACTGTTTTCTGTTTATTTGTTACTGACTGAGGCAGGACACCTCTGCCTCTGTTTCACTTTATGTTGCTGGTAAATAATATGGTTGTAGTAGTAGGCTAAAGTTAAATTATTTAGTATGCACTAATTAAAGGGGCAAAGCTTTAAGAGACATTTTAGCTTTTATATTTTATAAGATATATTTTTTGTAAGAACCACAACTAATAAATATATTTCAGTGAATAACTTATTGTTCAAATCTGTATATAAATATGTACATAAAGTGTTGTAATTATATTGTAAAATGGATGGATGGACGTTTAAAACAAAACTGTTATTATTAATTAGTAAGTATACATTTTTTGAGCCTTTTTAGAGAAAATCATATCATTTTAGTAAATTATGCAAATTACTCGATGATGTCATGGTGACCACGCCCATAGCCACGCCCCCACCGCCACAGGTATCCTGGCAGTTTATGGGAAACACTGATAATACAATTCAAAACGAACGCTGTCTCCACAGGTACGTGTCTTTGTCGGACAACGAGAAGACAGGCTTCAGAGCCCGGGAGCTGAAGTCAGTCCACGTAGACGCTGTCGGAACCTATCTGAAGATAACCTTCCACCAGAATCATGTCAATCGTCACAATCACTACAATCAGGTACTGTAGTTAATGACAGTCACACAGTATGTCGTGGTTCACAGCCTCAGATGATAAAAGATTAGAAAAGTAATAAAGTGACAGCTTGAGTGTTAATTAAAAATGACATGTTACTCCTTGTTTTCCATGCTGTTTTGTCCTAATTTTAGATTTGTTTTAAGGTTTCTTTGGTGGCCATTAATGTGCTGGGCGATCCACTGGATGGCAGCACTTTTTACACCATGGTAAGCGCTTTCCTCATCCACTGTTATTGATTACTTACACCTTTGCAGCAGTGGGTGGCGCTGTCGCTTTATTCTCGTTTGCTGTTATGTTGGCAATTTCAAAATAATGCACATATTGACAAAACACTACATTTTGTGCAGCCTTCTTTTCTCCCTTCTCAAATGTAATTTAAGACAAATTCTTAAGTGAATGTTGTATTATTTGAAACATGCTAGTATTTTCTCTGCTAAGTAATTGTCCATTATTTTCATCAACCCTTTACAATAGACTCATTAACACGATTCATCAATCATTTATGACAGAGTACTTGTCTTTGCGCAGGTAAAAAACTTTTTTCCCCAAGCACGACCTCAGAAAAACCTTGGCTCTCCAAGTACCACCGTAATGACCAGCAGTAAAATACAGTAGCCCTAAATATTAATTAAAAACAAGGCAGAGGTCTTATTAACAAGTACCGTATTTTTTGGACTATATGTCGCTTCGGAGTATAAGTCGCACAGGCCGAAAATGCATAATAAAGATGGAAAAAACATATATAAGTCGCACTGGAGTATAATTCACATTTTTGGGGGAAATTTATTTGATAAAAGCCAACACCAAGAATAGACTTTTGAAAGGCAATTTAAAATAAATAAAGAATAGCAAACAACAGGCTGAATAAGTGTACGTTATATGAGGCATAAATAACCACCTGCAGTGTTTCCCATAAACTGCCAAGATACCTGTGGCGGTGGGGGCGTGGCTATTGACGTGGCTATGGCCATGGTCACCATGACATCATCAAGCAATTTGCATAATTTACTACAATGATATGATTTTCTCTAAAAAGGCTCAAAAAATGTATACTTACTAATTAATAATAACAGTTTTGTTTTAAACGTCCATCAATCCATCCATCCATTTTACAATATAATTACAACACTTTCTGTACGTATTTATATACAGATTTGAACAATAAGTTATTCACTGAAATATATTTATTAATTGTGGTTCTTACAAAAAATATATCTTATAAAATATAAAAGCTAAAATGTCTCTTAAAGCTCTGCCCCTTTCATTAGTGCATACTAAATAATTTAACTTTAGCCTACTACTACAACCATATTATTTACCAGCAACATAAAGTGAAACAGAGGCAGAGGTGTCCTGCCACAGTCAGTAACAAATAAACAGAAAACAGTAGTGGTCAAATACAAATAAGGCAACAAGAGAAGAATCCTACACTTCTATTTTGTAAAGTAAATCTGAACAGCCTATATGGGCATCTACATCAACTATATGATTAGCCTGAGAAGCTGGAAAGGACAAAAAAATATATATATATATATTTTATTTTATTTTTTTAAAAATTTGTGGCGAACGTAATTCTTTCGTGGCGGGCCGCCACAAATAAATGAATGTGTGGGAAACACTGAACTGAGAACGTGCCTGGTATGTTAACGTAACATATTATGGTAAGAGTCATTCTAATAACTATAACATATAGAACATGCTATACGTTTACCAAACAATCTGTCACTCCTAATCGCTAAATCCCATGAAATCTTATACGTCTAGTCTCTTACGTGAATGAGCTAAAAAATATTAGTTGATATTTTACGGTAATGTGTTAATAATTTCACACAAGTCGCTCCTGAGTATAAGTCGCACCCCCGGCCAAACTATGAAAAAAACTGCGACTTATAGTCCGAAAAATACGGTATATTTAATATTTTTGGCCACTGTAACACTACATACACAGTTTGAACAGTAACACTGTTTTTCAATGTTAATTTACGGTATTCTTTGGCGTTCCACTAGATCAGGGATGTCAAACATGTGAGATGAGTTTGCTAAGTGTAAAATTGTGCTGCATTTTTTAAATAAAAGAAACTGTTGTTGTAAATGCATCCACTGGATGTTGCAAAAGTATTTATGTTAGGCAAGCAAATAGTTTATACAAGAATACCAAGCAAGAAGACATAGTAAAGCGGAGCTGCGACTCCTCCACCTTGACCTAACGTGAAATAAACCGGAGTAAAATAAACAATTAGTAACCCAACTTAAAATGCTGCATGAGACACTGCACATTGATATACCGTATTTTTCGGACTATAAGTCGCTCCGGAGTATAAGTCGCACCGGCCGAAAATGCATAATAAAGAAGGAAAAAAAAAACATATATAAGTCGCACTGGAGTATAAGGCGCATTTTTTGGGGAAATGTATTTGATAAAACCCAACACCAAGAATAGACATTTGAAAGGCAATTTAAAATAATTAAAGAATAGTGAACAACAGGCTGAATAAGTGTACGTTATATGAGGCATAAATAACCAACTGAGAACCTACCTGGTATGTTAACGTAACATATTATGGTAAGAGTCATTCAAATAACTATAACATATAGAACATGCTATACGTTTACCAAACAATCTGTCACTCCTAATCGCTAAATCCCATGAAATCTCATACGTCTAGTCTCTTACGTGAATGAGCTAAATAATATTATTTGATATTTTACGGTAATGTGTTAATAATTTCACACATAAGTCGCTCCTGAGTATAAGTCGCACCCCCGGCCAAACTATGAAAAAAAATGCGACTTATATTCCGAAAAATACTGTAACATTTTTCAGTAGTGGCATAGAATGAGTACCTGGAGAGAACCAGTGTAGTATAGCAAGTGGCGTATATATATATGTTTGACTAATGGATGTGTCAGGTATGTAGTAATGAGATACAAGAGGAAGCTAGGATGCAATCACACTGGAGGCCTTTTAGTGAGTCGGTGTAATCAGATAGGCTTGCAGACAGATAGCTTCTGCGGTAGGGAGAACACCTTTAAAACACACACACACGATAAAGACACGGACACACTCCCGCACAGATTCCAGCGAACAAGCAGTGCATTGTTTTTGTCTGATAACCTTATGAAGCACCTCTACCTCAGGGCTGACTCCGCCCGGAGGGGTCAGATGTTTGGGTATGACTTCTTCTGTGCTCTCAAGTTGTGGCTGGATGCTTCAATGGATGCAGACAACCTGTGTTCGTATCAAAAAACAGACAAACGTCATGAATGCATTAAAGTATATTTTAGTCAAATTGGCAGATATGTGGCCTTGATCAACATTTATAACGTCAAACTGCTGTGTCACCCAATATATGATATAACTACGGTAGATCCCCGCATATTTGCATTTTCAGTATTCACAATCTACATGCATATGCAGATTTATTTTCTCATTGTTTAATTTTTTTATAGTAACTTGAATAGAAAGTGATAGGATGCTGCTATCTGCTGGGAAAAACAGTGCTATGAATCCAACTATCAATCCAGCAGAGGGCGCTGTCTCACATGTGAATTCGCCCAACATTTTGAAGCTGGAAGATGCTTTGACAAGACGTGATGTTGCATTATTGCACTGTTTCTAACTGTCTACAATACTGTATACCAGGCCTGGGCAATTATTTTGACTCGGGGGCCACATTTAGAGAAAACAATGTGTTTGAGGACCGGTATATCTATTTTTAGGGACGCCAATACAAAACCTCACAATAATGTCTGATTGAATGCTAAAAACGTAATGACAGACCGCCTTAAAAAACTAAATGGATTTTAAACATTTTCTATGAACGATAAAACACTGAATATTGACAAAACATGAACGTCACACCCCCTTTCGATCGACATATTTTACAATCAAGTGAAACGCAACAAAAATGCAACAAACAGTGAAATATGAACGCGAAGGGTACAAAATAAACCCACCTACAATCTGATATATCTGATATATCACTAAGCTTTAGAACTTTGTTGGGAAAATCTCCTTCCGCGTCTGTGGAAACGCTTCCCGCCCACACTGCTTGGTGCCTCGTCTGAGCTGCTGTGACGTAGATTACCATAGTAACTAATTAGATGACCATAGTAACTAATTAGATGACCATAGTAACTAGTATATCATGCAAAAGTGCAGATTCCAACCGTTGAAAGACTTAGTATAGTTGAAGGTCATTAAAAAACATGAGTGCACATCATAATGGCAGCTACACTTTACATCTTAAACATCTAAAACAAATATTTGGGAATGTCCGGCAGGCCAGATTGAAAAGCTCAACGGGGCGCATGTGGCCCCCGGGCCTTCATTTGCCCAGGTCTGCTGTATACTGTATGCCTATAATTGTAACTGTGTCAAATTGAATTTAGAATGCATTTGATAACTATGAGAGAGATATTACAGCGTTTTCATTGAGCCCTCAGAGGGCTGCATGTTACAGTGAATATAAATATATAACCGATTCCTGATATTATTACACAATTTCATATGCACTTGATTATTATTATTATTATTTTAATTTTTTTACCTACTAATTGAAGCATACTCTGCCTTAAAATTATACATTTAAGTGACAAGCAGATATTTTAGTATTTATTTTTATTTGTACAAAAAAAAAAGTAATACAGCGGAGGTGTCCAAACTTTTTGCATCGAGGACCGTATACCGAAAAATGAAAGCATACGTTTACTTTGATACATTTTGTACATTGAAAATGCTCAAATCAATCCAATGTAATGTAAGCTATTAGGACAAAACACTCACGTCTTAGCTTTGGAGTAAACAGCGACGAAGCAAATTAGGGTTATATCTAGGGCTGCAACTAACGATTAATTTGATAATCGATTAATCTGCCGATTATTATTTCGATTAATCGATTAATAATCGGATAAAAGAGACAAACTACATTTCTATCTTTTCCAGTAATTTATTGAAAAAAACAGCATACTGGCACCATACTTATTTTGATTATTGTTCGTCAGCTGTTTGTACATGTTGCAGTTTATAAATAAAGGTTAATTAAAAAAAAATAATAATAATTTTTTTTAAATAATATTAAAAACGTGCCTCTGCGCATAGCATAGATCCAAAGAATCGATGACTAAATTAATCGCCAACTATTTTTATAATCGATTTTAATCGATTTAATCGATTAGTTGTTGCAGCCCTAGTTATATCTAATAACAGTGTTTCCCACACATTCATTTATTTGTGGCGGCCCGCCACGAAAGAATTACGTCCGCCACAAATAAAAAATAAAAATAAATTTATTTATTTATTTATTTATTTATTTATTTATTTGTCCTGTCCAGCTTCTCAGGCAAATCATACAGTTGATGTAGATGCCCATATAGGCTGTTCAGATTTACTTTACAAAAGAGAATTGTAGGATACTTCTCTTGTTGCCTTATTTGTATTTGACCACTACTGTTTTCTGTTTATTTGTTACTGACTGTGGCAGGACACCTCTGCCTCTGTTTCACTTTATGTTGCTGGTAAATAATATGGTTGTAGTAGTAGGCTAAAGTAAAATTATTTAGTATGCACTAATTAAAGGGGCAGAGCTTTAAGAGACATTTTAGCTTTTATATTTTATAAGATATCTTTTTTGTAAGAACCACAATTAATAAATATATTTCAGTGAATAACTTATTGTTCAAATCTGTATATAAATATGTACATAAAGTGTTGTAATTATATTGTAAAATGGATGAATGGATGGACGTTTAAAACAAAACTGTTATTATTAATTAGTAAGTATACATTTTTTTAGCCTTTTTAGAGAAAACCATATCATTGTAGTAAATTATGCAAATTACTCGATGATGTCATGTTGACCACGCCCATAGCCACGCCCCCACCGCCACAAGTATCTTGGCAGTTTATGGGAAACACTGAATAATATATGTCATTAATAATGAATTAATTTTATTTTTTATAATGTACAGAGGGCCAATAAAAAACAAGCTGTGGGACAAAAATGACCCTGGGGCCACACTTTGGACAGCCCATGTTATATACTGTATTTAAAAAATGTCATGCAGTGCATATTTTTTTTCTATCAAAGTGGAAAGAAAGAGTACATTTGGTAAGAAAGATTTATTGACTAACAGTATTTCCAGGCTTTCGTGGGCCACATAAAAATGATGATGACCCATGATTTAGCGTATCAAACATAAGCGTTTTTTGGGGGGGAGGGCATTTTATGGGTGCGCCCATTACTCGCTTTTTTTTGCCATTTTCGGGGGGTCTTGGAACATAACCCCAGCAAATAGCACAGACCTACTGTATTCCTAATGATGCTCAAGTGGTAATATATTAAGTTAGGCGCAGAACTATTTGGACACTATCAGAGGTTCTGTGATTTGATGTGTTTTGACTGGTATAATCTTCATAAAAAGGCAATTTTAGGACCACCTTTAAGGCCGTATCAAAAGACTATGATGCGTGGAAGTGTAGCGCGGTACAACAAGAGTACATCCTGTATGTGTGTCTGTCTGTGTGTGATTTGTCCATCTGTTTACCCCCAGCCAAGCAGAGTGCAGCTGATCGAACACTACCTCAACAGCACTCAGCTGGAAGCCGCCTCGGACGCGACCCTCGCGGGGTGAGACTCGGCCATTGAACCCCGGTGTCTTCGTCCCGTGACGATAACACTGTGCAACAAAGCCATTTAGTCTGGAAGCCAACCAATAAAGCATTCAAGGTCACTTGCATTGGAAGCAGGTGGTGGCCTGAGCAAAACACATTTGGAAATGCATAAAACATATATATATATGCGCAAATTAGGGGTTGGTCAGTGTTGTTTTCTGCTCTTTCTGCAAAAGGGCCATTTGAACGATCTTGTAACCGTAATATGTCTCCAAGAGCCTCTTTATCTCCACCAAACAATATCATCTCCCTCACTATTTTGCTCCAATTTCCACATTGACATGACCCGCCCCTAGCTAGATGAGCCCACCCACTTCACAGGGCTTCACTACACATCAGAAAATAAAGCCTGGAGCTCTGCCAACTGTTAGTCAGTCAGCTACACTGCAAAAACTGAAATAAGTAAGATTAAATATCTCAAATAAGGGTGATATTTGCTTATTTTCTGTCTGATAAGATAATTCTTCTCACTATGTATGTTAGAGTGTTTTACTTGTTTTAAGTGTTTTGGTCCTAAATGATCTCAGTAAGATATTACAGCTTGTTGCTGAGATTTTATGATCTATATTGAGTAAAACATGCTTGAAACTAGAATATCAACTGTTGCACAGCTGTGTCATCAACACTCACAAGTATAAAACTGCTTTTTTAAAGTAATAATTTCTTACTTCAAGCATGAAAAAAAAAAATCCTGATTTTGACACAAATGTGTCTCATAATTAAAACAGATGACAGCCAAATGGACTTTGCTGTTTATTTTCAATGGAACAATAGAAAATATGTACTCATTACTATATGAGTTGGCACAGTACAGTAAACTGACAGTTAATATTTAAAGATATGACATGTGACATTTCTAACAATTTTGAACAGAAATAGTTCATGCACATTCAGATAAATTCTTCAAAATTACAATAAAAAAAATTTTGGCCGGGGGCCGGGCTGTATATATGCGCACTAATTGACTGAAAGAGCACGCACTTGGCGAGATGATGTCATGTTATCGATGGAAAAATGCATTTTTAGACAATATGATTTGCCTGAGCGGCTAGGAGACCCCGAGAGTAACAAGCGGTTGCCTTGTTGCCTTTCCATTAAGAACAATAAATTAGTTTTTAGTATAAGTTTGCTGGTTTCAAGAAATGTCTCATTATGTCAAGATAATCAACATATTGAGCAAAAAGGTCTCTTTTTTTTCTTTTTCTTTCTACCAAGAAAAGTGCATTTGCTATTAGTGAGAATATACTTATTTTAAGGTATTTTGAGGTTAATTGAGGTTAGCTAATTTTACTTGTTTTGGAAAGTCTTGACAAGCCAAATTTTCTTGTTCTATTGGCAGATAATTTTGCTTAGTTCAAATAAAATACCCCTAAAAAAAAATGTTCTTGTTTTTGAACACTGACTTTTTGCAGTGTACAGATGTAAAAGTCACGTAATGTCACAGGAGTTCCTCGCCACATCGCACTTCATTTATATTGCGGTTTCACCACATTGCCCAATTTTTTTTTAAGCGTATTCTACAATATTTTTTGCTTTAAATGAGCCATTTTCTAATATAAACATGGCTAAATAAACTATAAATATCAATACAACAGTATTATTGGCCACTAGCTGAGACCAAACCTATCAGTATCATGGCCACTGATTGGCTCAGCTTTAGACAACATTACTACATTGGACTATTAGAGTGTAAAAGTGACTAATGGGTGTTATTTCATGTATCGGGGGCTCTCCTAATGTTGAAAAAGTTGTTTAGAGTATAGTAAACAGTTTTTTTGTGCTCTCGCTATGAAAATATTCTATTTATAATTAATGATTCCTACTTGGTGGAAATTAATTTGTCGCGGTCATGTCCGGAACAAGTTAACAGCGATAAGCGAGGGATTACTGTAAGTTATTGTATCTGTTGCTTTTTTACAATGTATATGTAGAGCACTGGTTCTTAACCTGCGTTCGACCGAACCCTAGGGGTTCGGTGAGTCGGCCTCAGGGGTTCGACGGAGCCTCCGCCGCGGAGGTCGAGACACACCCGAATCATCGTGTAAATAAAAACTTCTCTCTATCGGCGTATTATGGATACCCCCAAACAATGTTGCCTCTAATTTTCCATATGCCTGAGCAAACGCAAAAACCCCTTGAGCATTCAGTGGAGCACATGTGAGCGACGTCAGACGTGCACATGCACTGTGGCCACACCAGCAGCACACCAGTACCAAACCTGACTAAATAATTAAATGTTTTATTATCATAATCAAATGACAGCAGTCATTTCCATGGGATTATTTTCTAATATAAGTGTTTTGGCCCACTTACAAAGACAATAACAAAAAATATTGTTTTTCATGAGCTGTGTACTAGGTGGGGGGGTCCTACTTTGGAAATAATTTGTACCCCTTTCAGATATCGCATTTAGGTCCCACTAAAACATTCACATGTTGCACAATGAGATGTAAACATGGGATCATGTGTACATTCCTGTAACTTTCAGTTTGTAAAATATATCTTTATTAGTATTTCTTTAATATAATAACATCATTAAATTAAGAAAAAACATTACATTTTTCACTAAAGAAGGGTTCGGTGAATGCGCATATGAAACTGGTGGGGTTCGGTACATCCAACAAGGTTAAGAACCACTGATGTAGAGTTACAATGTATTATGTAAAAAGTGAATAAAGTGCACAAATTGCTTCTTGGAGACACACATTCTGTCCGGGACAGGGTTGGACAAACACAGCTGATTAGCATTAATGCTACAGCAGGGCTTACTAAAAAGCACTTTTAAAGTATACACTACCGTTCAAAAGTTTGGGGTCACCAAAACAATTTTGTGGAATAGCCTTCATTTCTAAGAACAAGAATAGACTGTCGAGTTTCAGATGAAAGTTCTCTTTTTCTGGCCATTTTGAGCGTTTAATTGACCCCACAAATGTGATGCTCCAGAAACTCAATCTGCTCAAAGGAAGGTCAGTTTTGTAGCTTCTGTAACGAGCTAAACTGTTTTCAGATGTGTGAACATGATTGCACAAGGGTTTTCTAATCATCAATTAGCCTTCTGAGCCAATGAGCAAACACATTGTACCATTAGAACACTGCAGTGATAGTTGCTGGAAATGGGCCTCTATACACCTATGTAGATATTGCACCAAAAACCAGACATTTGCAGCTAGAATAGTCATTTACTACATTAGCAATGTATAGAGTGTATTTCTTTAAAGTTAAGACTAGTTTAAAGTTATCTTCATTGAAAAGTACAGTGCTTTTCCTTCAAAAATAAGGACTTTTCAATGTGACCCCAAACTTTTGAACGGTAGTGTATATTCCAAGGCTACATTTCATACATTATTACAGGACCACTGAGACTTGTTTAAAATTGTTGAACACTAAGTGGCCTTTTGCGTTAATACCACATTATAGTTTTCGTATTAAACAGTTTTCACAAGGTAACAAATCAAAGAAACGTGTATTATGTCTGTTTTTGAAAGCCCCAGCCCCTTCTTGATACGACACTGAACACTTTGTCTTTTTGATGCCCCCAGAAAATGCGACGCCATGTCCCCCTTGGATGACCTGGCCTTCAACATGTACCAGGACCCGGAAGTGGCTCAAATCATCCGCCAGCTCGATCAAAAGAAGCAGGACATGGCGCGCCAGGAGCGATACGAGCAGGCCGAATATCTGAGGCAGGCCGTCGCCGATCTTCAAAAGGTTTGCGTGCAATGTTGGAATAATTCCAAGTACATGTGTGTGATATTCGGCTTAAAAGGTTATTTAAACCTTGTAATGTGAGAACATAATTGAACATCATCTACTTTAGTTCATGCCTATTTTAATTGTGGAGTTTTTTCCGTTCTTTTCACACATATACAATTCAAACTCACCCTACTTGTTAAACATTGCTCAGATTCCAGTTACTGACCCATTTGTATGCATTGTTACCATGCTCACCATGAATTCTTAATAAGCTCAACAGCTGCAGTGACTGGTCTCAGGCTGTCTCCTCACTACAGCCTCCTTACTTAAAAAAAAATATATATATAAACTTGCTGTAACCAGATAGCAGCCACACTTGCCTTGTCGGTAAGGCATACGCCTTTGTGGCCATAGTAACAGATGTTGCCATGGTAATCAGAATGTAAGGCTATGTTTGGGCTTTATGGCAAGCCACTTCAACAACCACACTGGATTTTGGAAGGTTCTTCAATGTGTTACAAAGCATAATTGAGGACTTGAATGATAGAAATCCCAGCTAAATGTTTCTCACTGAAAATAATTAAAATTGTGAATAAATTGCAATCCAAAACCTCAATTTATTGTAACTGATTTAGGAAACTGAAGACAAACACCATTT
The DNA here is from genome assembly GCF_033978785.1 of Entelurus aequoreus. Taxonomy (NCBI): domain Eukaryota; kingdom Metazoa; phylum Chordata; class Actinopteri; order Syngnathiformes; family Syngnathidae; genus Entelurus; species Entelurus aequoreus. The sequence goes on from NC_084737.1 coordinate 75,724,902, forward strand.
TACACACTATGCACCTGTTATCCTCACTTGCACAATTATCTAAAACCATTGAAAAAATATTTACCAACAGATTAGACACATTTATAATTAGAAGTGGAATACTAGCCGACGACTGTCAGGTTCAAACACGGATGACATCTATTAAACAGACAAGAAGCAAGGAATCATGCAGAGACAGAGTTATATTTTACTCATGAGGAGAGACGTATTGGGCTGTACACTCAATTACAGTTCCAACCTACGCTCTAAGGCAGTGGTCCCCAACCTTTTTGTAGCTGCGGACCGGTCAACGCTTGAAAATTTGTCCCACGGACCGGGGGGGGGGGGGGTATTATTATTATTATTATTTTATTTTTTTCATAAAGAAATGCAATCATGTGTGCTTACGGACTGTATCCCTGCAGACTGTATTGATCTACATTGATATAAAATGTATATATTGTGTTTTTTATGTTGATTTAATACCAAAAAATATATATATATTAAAAAAAAAAAAAAAAATATATATATATATATATATATATATATATATATATATATATATATATATATATATATATATATATTTAATTTTATTTTATTTTTCAACGGCCTGATTTAATACAAAAAAATAAAATAAAATATATACATACCTGTATATATATATTTTTTTTTTTAAAGTGTTTTTTATATATATATATATTTTCCAACGGCCTGATTTAATACAAAAAAATATATATATATATTTTTTAATTATTATTTTTTCTTTTCTTGTGCGGCCCGGTACCAATCGGTCCGGACCGGTACCGGGCCGCAGCCCGGTGGTTGGGGACCACTGCTCTAAGGCACAGCCCACATGATCCACTATTTATTCGGGAGGTCCCTGGTTACATCACTGAGGCTGCTTCTGAAGGAAGGGGGGTAATTTCAGCAGCCCCGGTTAGACACAATATATGATTATTCAGAAATGGAAATGTGCTGACACTCGTTACATCGCCCTGTCTCTGCTTTGTCTGCGTCAAGGTACTCGATGTTCGCCCTTGGCAGTCAGCAGGCCGGGTCTGGACACAAACACTGATACGAGACGACTCGCAATCCAAGATTGCAAGTAGTGCCTTTGCACAGATAGAAAAGTAAAACTTCAGCACAATTGATAATAACTATAGCAACGGCCTTTAAGCATAAGAGTTGTGTGATAACTTTTACATAATTATTCTAATTCCAATACCGATACAGAGCCAACATTTCAACATCGAAATAACAGGAAATTACTCATGCAATATAACGTAAACAGTATGTCGCTGCAGTAGACTTAACAAAAGCATGTGACACAATTAATCATAATATTTTAATCAGCAAATTAGAACGGAATGGCATCAGAGGGTTGGTCTTGAACTGGGTAAAAAGCTACTTAACCAATATGAAGCAATGCGTGAAGGTAGGAGAACACACGTCTACAATGCTAAATATATCTCGCTCTGTACTGGGAGTCTGGGACCAAAATTGTTCAGTCTTTATACAAACAACATTTGTAAAGTTACAAAGGACTTAAAGTTAGTACTATTTGCAGATGATACGACTGCATTTCGTTCAGGAGAGTACACACAGAAGCTAACTGCAAATAATAAGAGAAGAAATTAATAACTGTTTTGACAAAAGCAGACTATACTTAAAGGCCTACTGAAAGCCACTACTACCGACCACGCAGTCTGATAGTTTATATATCAATGATGAAATTTTAACATTGCAACACATGCCAATACGGCCGGGTTAACTTATAAAGTGCAATTTTAAATTTCCCGCTAAACTTCCGGTTGAAAACGTCTATGTATGATGACGTATGCGCGTGACGTCAATCGTTGAAACGGAAGTATTGGGACACATTGTATCCAATACAAAAAGCTCTGTTTTCATCTTAAAATTCCACAGTATTCTGGACATCTGTGTTGGTGAATCTTTTGCAATTTGTTTAATGAACAATGGAGACTGCAAAGAAGAAAGCTGTAGGTGGGATCGGTGTATTAGCGACTGGCTACAGCAACACAACCAGGAGGACTTTGACTTGGAGCGCAGACGCGCTATCCGACGCTAGCCGCCGACCGCATCTATGATCGGGTGAAGTCCTTCGTCGCTCCGTCGATCGCTGGAACGCAGGTGAGCACGGGTGTTGATGAGCAGATGAGGGCTGGCTGGCGTAGGTGGATAGCTAATGTTTTTAGCATAGCTCTGTGAGGTCCCGTAGCTAAGTTAGCTTCAATGGCGTCGTTACCAACAGCATTGTTAAGCTTCGCCAGGCTGGAAAGTATTAACCGTGTAGTTACATGTCCATGGTTTAATAGTATTGTTGATCTTCTGTCTATCCTTCCAGTCAGGGGTTTATTTCTTTTGTTTCTATCTGCAGTTAAGCCCGATGCTATCACGTTAGCTCCGTAGCTAAAGTGCTTCGCCGATGTATTGTCGTGGAGATAAAAGTCACTGTGAATGTCCATTTCGCGTTCTCGACTCTCATTTTCAAGAGGATATAGTATCCGAGGTGGTTTAAAATACAAATCCGTGATCCACAATAGAAAAAGGAGAGAGTGTGGAATCCAATGAGCCAGCTTGTACCTAAGTTACGGTCAGAGCGAAAAAAGATGCGTCCTGCACTGCACTCTAGTCCTTCACTCTTACGTTCCTCATCCACAAATCTTTCATCCTGGCTCAAATTAATAGGGTAATCGTCGCTTTCTCGGTCCGAATCGCTCTCGCTGCTGGTGTAAACAATGGGGAAATGTGAGGAGCCTTTCAACCTGCGACGTCACGCTACTTCCGGTACAGGCAAGGCTTTTTTTATCAGCGACCAAAAGTTGCGAACTTTATCGTCGATGTTCTCTACTAAATCCTTCCAGCAAAAATATGGCAATATCACGAAATGATCAAGTATGACACATAGAATGGATCTGCTATCCCCGTTTAAATTTTTAAAAATCATTTCAGTAGGCCTTTAAACTCAGTAAAGCTTAAATACTGCTATTTGGTAACCGTAGGAGAGACACTCAAACACAAATACAAATACATGGTAAATATTACCAGGGTAATAATGAATCAAGCAAAATATGTTTTGGACCAAAAGTGGTAAAGAAAATTAAATAAGCTCTGCTTCTTCCTGCGCCTTGTGGACATGCTGTAATGAGAATCTAGAAATATGTGGTGTGCCATATAGGGTTGTATGGTATACCGGAATTGGTATAGTACCTTGATACTAATGAACCATATTCGGTACTATACCGCCTCTAAAAAGTACCGGTTCATCCCCATGCTCCACCGTCATCTTCACGTTGTGTCATTGCTGGTTTACGAGCAGACGAGCATGTTTGGCAGCGCACTATCACGGAGTACTTACAAGCAGACACTGTGTGGAAGGAAAAGGGAGCACTTACGCATTTTGGCTTGAAAACTAACAATAAAGATTAAGCCAGAACACTGAAACGCTCTCAGGAAAAGGTGCTTTAAAACATCGCTAGCTTGCTAGCGGCAAACGTCCATTCGCAGTCGGCAGTGTTTTAGCTACTTCTAAATCACTAATCACCGCCTCCACGGCGACAAATAAAGTACGTTTCTTACAAGTATCATCCCTGCAGGATGAGGAATAGCTAAACATGCTTCACTACACACCGTAGCTCACCGGCGTGGTGGATCTACACCTGACATCCACTGTAATGATACCAAGTACAGGAGTGTATCTAGTCGATACTACTATCATTACATAGATGTTTATAAACTCAGGAAATATGTCCCTGGACACATGAGCACTTTGAATATGACCAATGTATGATCCTGTAACTACTTGGTATCGGATTAATACCCAAATTTGTGGTATCATCCAAAACTAATGTAAAGCATCCAAACAACAGAAGAATAAGTGATTATTACATTTTAACAGAAGTGTAGATAGAACATGTTAAAAGAGAAAGTAAGCAGATATTAACAGTAAATGAACAAGTAGATTTTATTTATCCATTTTCTACCACTTGTCCTCAATAATATTGACAAAATAGTAGAATGATAAATGACACAATATGTTAGCAGCTAAAAAGGGAGCCTTTGTTTGTTTACTTACTACTAAAAGACAAGTTGTCTAGGATGTTCACTATTTTATTTAAGGACAAACTTGCAATAAGAAACATGTTTAATGTACTCTAAGATTTTTTGTTAAAATAAAGCCAATAGTGCAATTTTTTGTGGTCCCCTTTATTTATAAAAGTATCAAAAAGTATCGAAATACATTTTGGTACCAGTGCAACACTAGTACCATATTGTAACTGTATGCAGGTTCGAAATAAACTTATATCATAACCTTACTTTCCCTCCAGAAGAATGCATTAAAGGTAGTTTTAAGAATGTTTATCACATACACTACCGTTCAAAAGTTTGGGGTCACCCAAACAATTTTGTGGAATAGCCTTCATTTCTAACAACAAGAATAGACTGTCGAGTTTCAGATGAAAGTTCTCTTTTTCTGGCCATTTTGAGCGTTTAATTGACCCCACAAATGTGATGCTCCAGAAACTCAATCTGCTCAAAGGAAGGTCAGTTTTGTAGCTTCTGTAACGAGCTAAACTGTTTTCAGATGTGTGAACATGATTGCACAAGGGTTTTCTAATCATCAATTAGCCTTCTGAGCCAATGAGCAAACACATTGTACCATTAGAACACTGGAGTGATAGTTGCTGGAAATGGGCCTCTATACACCTATGTAGATATTGCACCAAAAACCAGACATTTGCAGCTAGAATAGTCATTTACCACATTAGCAATGTATAGAGTGTATTTCTTTCAAGTTAAGACTAGTTTCAAGTTATCTTCATTGAAAAGTACAGTGCTTTTCCTGCAAAAATAAGGACATTTCAATGTGACCCCAAACTTTTGAACGGTAGTGTATGTTTTACAACTTGGACCAAGGTATAATTTGATAGTGTGGTGGTTCACATTTATTGTACCAGTAGTCGGCTTGTGATCACTTCAGCTTTTAACAATCCCCCTGTGATTGACTGGCAGCCAGTACAGTTTCTCGTCCACCTCTCCCCCAAAGTCAGCTAGGATAGGCTCCTTCCATGACCCTGAACATGATAAATGAGTGTTGGATGGATGGCTGCTATACTTCATCCCAGTGGAATGCATCATGAAACTGCATTACTGACCTGATCTATCTGCCTTCTGGATAGGCCGGAGAGCATTTGGCAAGATTTGATATCGAGAGGCAATCTGCGGCGGAAAAGGAGGACTATGACCTCGCCAAGAAAAAGAAGGATGAGATGGATGCGTACCGGAAGAATCTCTACCAACAGCTGAAGGACCACGACCTGCTGGATATGAAAATGGTCAATCACCAAGCACTTGTGGTTATTTATTGGTCGAAAGACTTGTAAAAGCTTACTTTGGCTCGTTTATCTCCTCACTAGATCACGAATGCAGCGCAATCGCAGCTATTCCAGGAGGTTCCCTCACCTGTCCGTTTTTCAGACTGCCGCTCGCTCCCTACAAAAGCCTTTGGAAAGGGAAAAGCTTTTTCAAGAACTTCAGAGAGCTGTCTGTCAGACTCCGACACGGTTGCATCTGAGCAAAGCAATCCACCCACACCTTGCGCTTCATCATCCTCAGCTACTCTACCAAAATTCGATGTAAGTACCTCTTTTCTTAACCTTTTGTGACCATTGATAACCAGAGGTGAAACTCAAAAAATTTGAATTTTGTGCAAAAGTCCATTCATTTTAGCAACTCAACTTCAAATGTTAAAGGCCTACTGAAAGCCACTACTACCGACCACGCAGTCTGATAGTTTATATATCAATGATGAAATCTTAACATTGCAACACATGCCAATACGGCCGGGTTAACTTATAAAGTGCAATTTTAAATTTCCCGGGAAACTTCCGGTTGAAAACGTCTATGTATGATGACGTTTGCGCGTGACGTCAATGGTTGATGCGGAAGTATTGGGACACATTGTATCCCAATACGAACAGCTCTGTTTTCATCGCAAAATTCCACAGTATTCTGGACATCTGTGTTGGTGAATCTTTTGCAATTTGTTTAATGAACAATGGCGACTGCAAAGAAGAAAGCTGTAGGTGGGATCGGTGTATTAGCGGCTGGCTGCAGCAACACAACCAGGAGGACTTTGAGTTGGATAGCAGACGCGCTATCCGACGCTAGCCGCCGACCGCATCGATGATCGGGTGAAGTCCTTCGTCGCGCCGTCGATCGCTAGAACGCAGGTGAGCACGGGTGTTGATGAGCAGATGAGGGCTGGCGTAGGTGGATAGCTAATGTTTTTAGCATAGCTCTGTGAGGTCCCGTAGCTAAGTTAGCTTCAATGGCGTCGTTAGCAACAGCATTGTTAAGCTTCGCCAGGCTGGAAAGCATTAACCGTGTATTTACAGGTCCATGGTTTAATAGTATTGTTGATTTTCTGTCTATCCTTCCAGTCAGGGGTTTATTTCTTTTGTTTCTATCTGCATTTAAGCACGATGCTATCACGTTAGCTCCGTAGCTGAAGTGCTTCGCGGATGTATTGTCGTGGAGATAAAAGTCACTGTGAATGTCCATTTCGCGTTCTCGACTCTCATTTTCAAGAGGATATAGTATCCGAGGTGGTTTTAAAATACAAATCCGTGATCCACAATAGAAAAAGGAGAAAGTGTGGAATCCAATGAGACTTTGTACCTAAGTTACGGTCAGAGCGAAAAAATAAAGTCCTGCACTGCACTCTAGTCCTTCACTCTCACGTTCCTCATCCACTAATCTTTCATCCTCGCTCAAATTAATGGGGTAATCGTCACTTTCTCGGTCCGAATCGCTCTGGCTGCTGGTGTAAACAATGGGGAGATAGGAGCCTTTCAACCTGCGACGTCACGCTACTTCCGGTACAGGCAAGGCTTTTTTTTATCAGCGACCAAAAGTTGCGAACTTTATCGTCGATGTTCTCTACTAAATCCTTTCAGAAAAAATATGGCAATATCGCGAAATGATCAAGTATGACACATAGAATGGATCTGCTATCCCCGTTTAAATGAGAACATTTCATTTCAGTAGGCCTTTAAACTAATATGTGCTAGAAACTCGTGCAAAGTGAGATATGTCACGCTTTTTGAAAACCCTACATTTTCTGAGATTTTCCGTTTGAGGTTTGCATAGGCTGTAAGTCATAAGTGAAGTGAATTATATTTATATAGCGCTTTTCTCTAGTGACTCAAAACGCTTTACCTAGTGAAACCCAATATCTAAGTTACATTTAAACCAGTGTGGGTGGCACTGGGAGCAGGTGGGTAAAGTGTCTTGCCCAAGGACACAACGGCAGTGACTAGGATGGCGGAAGCGGGGATCGAACCTGGAACCCTTAAGTTGCTGGCACGGCCACTCTACCAACTTAGACTTACACAAGCTTTAATGATCCACAAGGGAAATTGTTCAACTCAGTAGCTCAGTTATAATGGATGGAAAGGATGAGGATGGAAAGGATAATGCAGGTATAAAGTAGACTAAAAATGTACCATAGTAGCAATATAAAATATAACATATATGTAATATTTACATGTTATATATACAGTATATAATATATACTGATATATTATTCTATTATATTACAATGTTACAGTTTTTAGTGTAAATTCTGCTCTTCTTTATTATTGAAGTTGCATTAGCCATATTGTACTGAGCAGCCAGGACAGAGACACATGCATTGCTTTCCCACATCACAGTACGCTCTATTTCCAGCTCTATGGTCATAATCACTTGTTCACTCGTTGTTATCGGTGGTAAACGTTTTTGATGACATCACAAAATCACAGAAAAAGCTAACTTGTGAAATTGCTATTGCTTTATTACTCACTGAGCTAAAGTCTTGTAAGATTTGTTGAGGATTCACATAACGCCATGCCTGAAAACTATTCAAATTCTACAGAATTTTAGTTGCCACAACACCTGTAGGGAAATGCCCAAGTCTGTGTTGTTGATACAGGAGGGCCGCAAGAAGATTATTTTTATCCCTTTACCCGCCGCCTCCTCAGCCCAGATCCACAGCAGGTTTAGGTTTCTCTATTTAATTAAAAGCATGCAACAGGTCACTGACTCCATAGGCCGCCAGCGTGGCTCCAAGTCCGAGCTTTGAACCACTAACGAGGCAGACGGCTGCCAGTTGGCACCGGGAGGCAAAGCTGAGCAGGCTTGACTGGATGGTACTAGAGTTTGTTTAATGGCAGGTCAAGCATTCTTGTTAATGTCCCTTGATCATTTTGTTTTAAGAGTCATTAAGTTATGTTAATTCCGCTATCTTACCTTTAAAAAAAAAAAATGTTTTCCCCATCAAATAACATTGTGACAACCGTCCCTATAATGGGTTTGGTTTTTTATTAGTCACAAAGTGCCAAGAGCATATTTGATAATGCATTAACAGTTGTAAAATGGGAGCTCCAATTTAATGTAGTTATGGTTATTTTGATGATGAGCAAACTTCACTCTGGAGTAAAAAGTGTGACAACCAACAACATTCGCCACTCATAAGCATGGATTTCATATTTACTAATAGATTTATTTGAATTATTTTTACAGTTTGGAGTAATTCCATATCTGAAAAACAATATTTTTTTGCACAAGTTTGTCTATTTTGGATTTTTCCAAAACACACATTTATTGTGAATTGTGAATTATATTTATATAGCACTTTTCTCTAGTGACTCAAAGTGCTTTACATAGCGAAACCCAATATCTAAGTTACATTTAAACCAGTGTGGGTGGCACTGGGAGCAGGTGGGTAAAGTGTCTTGCCCAAGGACACAACGGCAGTGACTAGGATGGCGGAAGCGGGGATCGAACCTGGAACCCTCAAGTTGCTGGCACGGCCACTCTACCAACCGAGTTATGTTTAGACTTATGTTTAGACTTATGCTTGGATATAAACATAAATTTCCCTCAATATTTTCATAAGTGTTGCTGAAGGTTCTAGAACGTATTTTCACTTGATAAGGCCAAAGTCATTTCTCGACCAGTGATTGTGAATGGCTGCATCGGGTAGTTTCTCTAGTCTTAGGTAAAGTGCCGATTACTTCATGCGTGAATATTTTTCTTGGAAATTTTTAATTTTTTTAATGCAGGACCTTAGGGGCATTCCAATTTTCCCATTAGTTCATTGTAATCATTTATTTTTATATTTAAGGTACCGCATTTTTCGGAGTATAAGTCGCTCCGGAGTATAAGTCGCACCGGCCGAAAATGCATAATAAAGACGGAAAAAAACATAAGTCGCATTTTTTGGGGAAATTTATTTGATAAAAGCCAACACAAAGAATAGACATTTGAAAGGCAATTTAAAACAAATAAAGAATAGTGAACAACAGGCTGAATAAGTGTACGTTATATGAGGCATAAATAACCAACTGAGAACGTGCCTGGTATGTTAACGTAACATATTATGGTAAGAGTCATTCAAATAACTACCGTAATTTCTGGACTATAAGCCGCACCTGACTATAAGCCGCACCAGCTAAATTTAGGGGAAAATACAGATTGCTCCATATATAAGCCGCAGGGTTTTGATGTGTAATTACCGTAGTATATAGGGGTTCCTGCTACCACGGAGGGGATTGTCGGGACAGAGATGACTGTTTGGGAACGCAAAGCGTCCCATTTATTAACAATAAATCTTTCAATCATTCAATCAAACTTTCACATCTTTGACATGGCGAACAGCATTCGTGCAGAGTACAAATAATACAACGGTGCAAAGTAATACAAAGTGCTCGCCTGTACGTTATCAAAATAACCAGCCTACCGGTATATGAAAAGTCAGTCTTTAATCATTGTGTCATCGTCTTCCTCCTGCGTACTAAAACCACCGAAATCCTCTTCGTCGGTGTCGGAGAAGAACAGGCCGTAAATAAGCCGCACCCTTGTATAAGCCGCAGGGACCAGAACGAGGGGAAAAAGTAGCGGCTTATAGTCCGGAAATTACGGTATAACATATAGAACATGCTATACGTTTACCAAACAATCTGTCACTCCTAAACGCTAAATCCCATGAAATCTTATACGTTTAGTCTCTTACGTGAATGAGCTAAATAATATTATTTGATGTTTTACGGTAATGTGTTAATAATTTCACACTTAAGTCGCTCCTGAGTATAAGTCGCATCCCCGGCCAAACTACGAAAAAAACAGCGACTTATAGTCCAAAAAATACGGTGTACAAAATACAATAATATAAAGAGCACAAAAGCAAATTTACTCTTATTAAAGTCTGTCTGAACAGATTCCTGTATTGTTCGGTTACAAGTCTGCCTTACGACCAGATGCTGCTGCCAGCCCCTCAGCCAGTGACGGCTATCCAGAGCTCTACAATAGATGACACCCTAAGTACTGCACTTAGCCCTGAGATGGGTGGAGAACCGGAGGCCCTATCGGAGAACGCTAAGAGAGAGGCTGGCCTTTCAATGGACGTCTTTGGAGAGAAAGTGGTAATCACTTTTTTTGCGACAGTTGCATTGTTCAATATACTGTACAAATTGGTTTCTGTACCAATACTGTAACCTTTGTTTTGCTGGACTCCTCCAATCCAGGTTGCAGGTGCATATTCTAAAAACTGGTTGAACAGAAAAGATGCACTCGAGAATGTGCATAAGAAGCTTTTGGAGATATCTTCCAAGACTCCCAAAGAGGAGCTGAGAGCCACCATAAGAGCTGCAGTTTTCCTGGTCAAGAGGGCTCTCCGTGACAAAGTTTTAGCTGTGAGTCACTGATTTTTGTACAGTGGTACCTGAATTTAAAGGGGAACTGCAGTTTTTTTTATAGAAATTTTCCTATCATTCACAATCCTTATGTAAGACTAGAACACACATTTTTTTCTTTTTTTTTAATCATTCTAAATAATAAATAAATGCGATCAAAAGTCTGCTTACAATGAAGCCTAGGGGGTTCCCTCTATTCTGCCTACAAAGCCCTTAAAACACATCCAAACACCTATATTAGGGTTTTATATACATGCTGTAAGTATATATGTAATGTAGTAACAGGCACATTTATAATACCATTTAATATTTACGTATTTTGCTCATTTTAAGCATACACGGCGTATTAATTTCAAAAAGGCATCACAACGTTGGCTTTTTTTTTTCAGTCAAAGTCAATCAATCAAAGTGTACTTATATAGCCCTAAATCACGAGTGTCTCAAAGGGCTGCACAAACCACGACGACATCCTCGGCTCAGATTCCACATCAGGGCAAGAAAAAACTCAACCCAATGACAAACCAGCTACATTATTACTCACTGCAGACTTCATGGGAGCCAACAAACAAAAAAAACCATCTCTTACTGTACAATGTCTACTATCATTAGGATGTCGACTGAAAGAATCTTGTTATACCGTATTTCCTTGAATAGCCGCAGGGGCGCTAATTAATTTAAAACCTCTTCTCACTCCTGCGTTTACCAAAAGCATGCGGGATTGGCAAGCATGCGTTAATTATTTTAAAACCTCTTCTCACTCCGGCGCTTACCTTATCATGAAAAGCACATTTAATAAAAAAAACGTTATGGTCTTACCTTTAGGTATAAATGAGTCCATGCGCAGCTCCTATAGAAGTCTTCCTTATCTTTCTTCAGTTTTAAAAGTCTCTCTGTCTCGATGGAGATCTTCCTTTAAGTATTACCTCTTGCTTCGATTGAAAGTCCAGTTTAGAAAACGGTTTTATTTTAGATATGTAATCCTCCATGGTAAAAGTGCAAGCAAACAATGGCTCCTCACGCTTGCTGCCTGTTGTCTTCTTCTGCAGCACCGGTCTTCTGCAGTACCGGCAGTCGCAAGAAGGATCACTAGCGCCCTCTACCACCAGGAGGAGAAAGTCATTTAATGACTCATATTTGACCCGGCGGAAGTGCCAAGCATGCGCTAATTATTTTGCGAAACGAGTTTGACCCGGCTGTAATTCTAGGCAGGCGAATACTATATTCCCGGCGGCAATCCAAGGAAATACGGTAGTCTAGTTTAGATGAAGAATGACTCATAATCCTCGCAAAGAAAAGGGGGGTGGAACCAAGCGTCTTTTTGTGTCAAACTCGCCATATCTGGGTCTAAATTGGCTGTCAAAGGGTATCAACTTGTTGTAATACGTCCTCGTCCTTGGTGAGAGGCATGATTTATGATCAAGACTAAAGTTTGAAGCAACTCATCAGTCGATCATGTCAACATAGGCACACAAGCTGGTGATCGCGGTGCTGCTATAAATAGTTTGTCTGTGTTAGCGCTTATAATAACAATATCACTAATACTTGGCTAATATTCAAGTCACGAAATGTAAATGGAGTATTGTTGGCAGTTTTTGGATGGTTATTTATTGGGTATTAATAGGTGGAATAAAGGAACTCCTATTGGCTCCGCTGTAAGCAGACTTTTATTTACGAGTTACATTTCCACGTCAACGTAGGGCTGGGCGATATGGCCTTTTATTAATATCTCGATATTTTAGGTCATGTCACGATACACGATATACATCTCCATATTTTGCCTTAGCCTTGAATGAACACTTGATGCATATAATCACAGCAGTATGAGGATTCTATGTGTCTACAGTAAAACATTCTTGTTCATACTTCATTAATATATGCTTATTTTAAACTTTCATGCAGAGAGGGAAATCACAACGAAGTCAATTTACCAAAAGTGTATTTATTAAACAGTTATTAAGCAGTGGCACAAACATTCATGTCATTTCCAAAACAGAAAGTGCAAGATTGTCAGAGACATTTTAAAACAAGCTATTAGTGCACTTTTGTGCATGATGTCACTAAAATGACTTATCAAAACAACACTAAATTAAAATGCACTTTTTGTACAGAACACCATTACAATAGTTTAAAACAAATAAAGTGCACTTTTGTGCATGATGTCACACAAGATATTTCAATAACTGTCAAATAAAAATGAGCTGCATAAAAGCAAATCAAATAGTGTATGGCCTTCGCTATGTGGTAGGTTCCTGCGGACGTTATCTCCTGTTGTTGACTATTTTTTTCATACGGTATTGATCTGGAAATAGTTGCTTCGGCATTTTGTGGGTGTGGCACCGAACGGAGATGTTGAGATGCGGAGTTTCAAGCACTCTTCATTCTCTAGCGCAGGGGTCACCAACCTTTTTGAAACCAAGAGCTACTTCTTGGGTACTGATTAATGCGAAGGGCTACCAGTTTGATACACACTTAAATAAATTGCCAGAAATAGCCAATTTGCTCAATTTACCTTTAACTCTATGTTATTATTAATAATTAATGATATTTACTCTTAATTGAACGGTTTAAAAGAGGAGAAAACACGAAAAAAAATGACAATTAAATTTTGAAACATAGTTTATCTTCAATTTCGACTCTTTAAAATTCAAAATTCAACCGAAAAAAAGAAAAGAAAAACGAGCTAATTCGAATCTTTTTGAAAAAAATTAAAAAAGAATTTATGGAACATCATTAGTAATTTTTCCTGATTAAGATTAATTTTAGAATTTTGATGACATGTTCTAAATAGGTTAAAATCCAATCTGCACTTTGTTAGAATATATAACAAATTGGACCAAGCTATATTTCTAACAAAGACAAATCGTTATTTCTTCTAGATTTTCCAGAACAAAAATTTTAAAAGAAATTCAAAAGACTTTGAAATAAGATTTACATTTGATTCTACAGATTTTCTAGATTTGCCAGAATATTTTTTTTGCATTTTAATCATGATAAGTTTGAAGAAATATTTCACAAATATTCTTCGTCGAAAAAACAGAAGCTAAAATGAAGAATTAAATTAAAATGTATTTATTTTTCTTTACAATTAAAAATGTTTTTTACTTGAACGTTGATTTAAATTGTCAGGAAAGAAGAGGAAGGAATTTAAAAGGTATAAAGGTATTTGTGTTTAAAAATCCTAAAATCATTTTTAAGGTTGTATTTTTTCTCTAAAATTGTCTTTCTGAAAGTTATAAGAAGCAAAGTAAAAAAAAAAATGAATTTATTTAAACAAGTGAAGACCAAGTCTTTAAAATATTTTCTTGGATTTTCAAATTCTATTTGAGTTTTGTCTCTCTTAGAATTAAAAATGTCGAGCACAGCGAGACCAGCTTGCTAGTAAATAAATAACATTTAAAAAATAGAGGCAGCTCACTGGTAAGTGCTGCTATTTGAGCTATTTTTAGAACAGGCCAGCGGGCTACTCATCTGGTCCTTACGGGCTACTTGGTGCCCGCGGGCAATGCGTTGGTGACCCCTGCTCTAGCGGGTGACTTTTCAAATGATGCTACATTAGCAGTGCTGCTACTTTTTGTAGCAACGCTTTTGCCGCATACTCGTTCAACATCTTCCCGCTTGAAGCCAAACCGCCGCCAGACGATGGACCCCGTGCTGTTTTTCTTGGGAATTAATTCTTCCTTCATTTGTTACCAGATTCCCACCTTCTCTCTCTCGTATTACCACTCGCACCGCACCGTTAGCATCACAGCTAACGTTACCATGTCGCTACCTCTCTGCTCCGCGGGAGCGTGCGACGTTGCTCACGTGACGTATGTAAGAAGGTGCGCTTGTTTTAAGTCTCTGTGAGAAGGATTGACAAGAAAGAGTGAGAAGAGCCTGTAGTGTAATGCCCGCAGCTAAAAGCAACTGCGTGAGAACGTATACTCGAATATCACGATATAGTCATTTTCTATATCGCACAGAGACAAACCCGCGATATTTCGAGTATATCGATATATCGCCCAGCCCTACGTCAACGTCAGTCTTGATACATCTCATCTTTCCCGCCGTACGCTAGGTGTCCGTGCGTAAGCATGCTTGCTACATTAGGCCCCTGGTCTTACCTACTAACGTTGCTTATAGCTACAGATGGACATAACTTTGTTCTACAAGCATGGAAAGGAACAAAGTGAGCGTGTTGGACAGTGTTGAGAAGAAGAAGTGGATGATATTTGTTGAGCGTGTATACCGCTGAACCAATTTGAGCGTAGCACTGGTAGTCTGCACCATACTAAAGCAGAATGAGTCTAACTGCAGTCGAGAATGTTAAAATATCTAAACGGTTTGATTGATTGATTGAGACTTTTATTAGTAGATTGCACAGTAAAGTACATATTCCGTACAATTGACCACTAAATGGTAACACCCGAATAAGTTTTTCAACTTGTTTAAGTCGGGGTCCACGTTAATCAATTCACGGTGGACATTTATCCATGAAAATATGGTGAAGCAGCTGGAAGAAGTTACTATAGAATAGGGCTGGGCGATATATCGAGTTTGTAAGATTTATCGATATATTTTTAAACAAGATATGAATTACCGGTACGCTGTATCGATCCGTTGTGGTGCAGAAGGAGCTGAGCCGGAAGGCAAAGCTCTCAATTTACCGGTCAATCTACATTCCCATCCTCATCTATGGTCATGAGCTTTGGGTTATGACCGAAGCGGCCGAAATTAGTTTCCTCCGCCGGGTGGCGGTGCTCTCCCTTAGAGATAGGGTGAGAAGCTCTGCCATCAAAGTAAAGCCGCTGCTCCTCCACATGGAGAGGAGCCAGATGAGGTGGTTCGGGCATCTGGTCAGGATGCCACCCGAACGCCTCCCTAGGGAGGTGTTTAGGGCACGTCCGACCGGTAGGAGGCCACGGGGAAGACCCAGGACACGTTGGGAAGACTATGTCTCCCGGCTGGCCTGGGAACGCCTCGGGATCCCCCGGGAGGAGCTGGACGAAGTGGCTGGGGAGAGGGAAGTCTGGGTTTCCCTGCTTAGGCTGCTGCCCCCGCGACCCGACCTTGGATAAGCGGAAGAAGATTGATGGATGGATGGATGAATTAAGAAAATATCGATATAATTTATTTCACGTTAAAATGACCAAACGCTGCTTATTTGTTGTGTTCCTTGTTCTCTCTCCCCTGCTCCTCACTCCCTCTCATGGGCTACTAAACCCCTCCCCTTTCCCCTTCCAAGACGTGCTTGCACGTGTAAGAACATCCATGATTGGTTGGTTGTTTACTATGACGAGTCGCGATTGGTTGAGATTAGGCCAATCAGAGGCAAGATAGGGCGGGTCATCGAACCAGGAAGGGAAATCACAACAGACATCCCAAATGATGACGAGAGAGTCGTAGAAGAGAAAGGCGATTTATATATTAAAAAAACTAGTGGAAGATGGCAGAGGGATTCTCTTCTTTAGATTTTTCTTTTAGCGATGTAGACCACATCCAGGAAACCCACAAATCCAGGCGCATACATTTGCGTCTGGATAAAAAAAGTTAAAGTTCCAATGATTGTCACACACACACTAGTTGCGGTGAAATTACCCTCTGCATTTGACCCATCCCCATGTTCACCCCCTGGGAGGTGAGGGGAGCAGTGAGCAGCATCGGTGGCCGCGCCCGGGAATCATTTTGGTGATTTAACCCCCAATTCCAACCCTTGATGCTGAGTGCCAAGCAGGGAGGTAATGGGTCCCATTTGTATAGTCTTTGGTATGACTCGGCCGGGGTTTGAACTCTAACCACTAGGCCACTGAGCTGGTTGTTTACCATGTAAGCCCAAATCCAAACTGTTCTCGAGTTGCTAAGCCGAGAAATGCTGCCAAAAATTTATTATTTGCACAGTTATGTTATTTATTTTACGTAGAAAGAATATTTTTCAATTTTATTTATGTTATGTAATTCTGTGCTACTTAAACAGTTTATTTTCTGTGCTGGTAATACCCATCTTGACTAACTGGGTTAATAAAAGTGCCACTGACTGTTTACAGTACAGTTGTCATTCACTTCAATCAATCAATCAATGTTTATTTATATAGCCCTAAATCACAATTGTCTCAAAGGGCTGCACAAGCCACAACGACATCCTCGGTACAGAGCCCACATACGGGCAAGGAAAAACTCACCCCAGTGGGACGTCAATGGGAATGACTATGAGAAACCTTGGAGAGGACCGCATATGTGGATAACCCCCCCACCCCCCCTCTAGGGGAGACCGAAAGCAATGGATGTCGAGTGGGTCTGACTTCAATTTCTGTGAATCTTGCTCAAAAATGAATATCTTTATATGTATATTTTCACCGGAAAATACACTACCGTTCAAAAGTTTGGGGTCACCCAAACAATTTTGTGGAATAGCCTTCATTGCTAAGAACAAGAATAGACTGTCGAGTGTCAGATGAAAGTTCTCTTTTTCTGGCCATTTTGAGCGTTTAATTGACCCCACAAATGTGATGCTCCAGAAACTCAATCTGCTCAAAGGAAGGTCAGTTTTGTAGCTTCTGTAACGAGCTAAACTGTTTTCAGTTGTGTGAACATGATTGCACAAGGGTTTTCTAATCATCGATTAGCCTTCTGAGCCAATGAGCAAACACATTGTACCATTAGAACACTGGAGTGATAGTTGCTGGAAATGGGCCTCTATACACCTATGTAGATATTGCACCAAAAACCAGACATTTGCAGCTGGAATAGTCATTTACCACATTAGCAATGTATAGAGTGTATTTCTTTAAAGTTAAGACTAGTTTAAAGTTATCTTCATTGAAAAGTACAGTGCTTTTCCTTCAAAAATAAGGACATTTCAATGTGACCCCAAACTTATGAACGGTAGTGTATATCGAGATATATATTGAATATCGAGATATACTTTTTAGTCCATATCGCCCAGCCCTACCATAGAAGTCCACTCTCCAATGTTAATGTTGTACATTATTATTCATAAAACTACTGTAGTTGTTTGCACTACATTATGTTGTATTGTTTTAATGCAATATTAATGATCTAAAAGTTAGTTTTTCATCATAAAAAGGCATGTTATATGTGAAAATGTTTATGTGTTGGAAGGGTCAAGCGACAATTAAATACATTTTCATTTGTTTCAATGGGAGACGTTAATTGGAGTTAGAAGTGTTTTGAGTTAAGAGCGCCGTCACAGAACCAATTCAGCTCGTATGTCAGGGGTGTCCAAAGTGCGGCCCGGGGGCCATTTGCGGCCCGCAGCTAATAGTTTACTGGCCCGCCACACGTTCTGGAAATGCTATTGCAAAAATAAAAAAAAAACATCAAAAAAAGTGGAATGAGGTGAAATCTGACTAGAAAAAGTTGCAATGTTGACACAAAGCTGCCATGCAGGCTGTTTTTTTTCTTTTTTTTTCTTTTTTTGCCATTTCTTAGAAAAAAAGAATTCAATGTTATGATGAATTATTGACCTATTCAAGGCTCCAATTATTTCAAATATTTAACTTTAAAATGTTTTATGTGGAAAATATTGTGTGGTTGCCATACAAAAACATCAATGTTTTCTTTGACCATAGAGCATAAAACAAACAAAACAATAGTTCAAACGTAAAATCGACAGATATGTCTGAAGTTGATCTCGTAACTTAAGTGTTGAAAGTAAAAAAAACAACTAATAAAAATGTATCACTTTATGATACAAACCTTTTGGGTACCAAATATATTTAATGGGATTTTATTTGTCTTTTCACTGTGATTACTCAAAAATAATAATTAATGGTGTCCTGCATTATTGATCTTTTTAAGGCTCTAATTACTTCACATCAAACATTGCTTTTTGAATGTTTTGGACAGTGGGGGAAAGACTGCATATTTCAGTTTTATTATAAAAAACAAAGTTGTCTTTGACAGAAAAGGCATAAAACCTTTTTGTTTTTTTTAACTTTATTTCAACCTGAAGTTGATATACTGTAGAGATTTACTGTAAGCGTTAAAAAAAAAAAATAAATAAATATATATATATATATATATATATATATATATATATATATATATATATATATATATATATATATATATATATATATATATATATAATTCGACTTGTTTTTTTTTACATTTGTTTTTTTTACATTTTAATGACTTAGACCATTTATGGTCCCCGGGAGCCCTAAAGGTAAAAAAAAACAAAATCCATATATTTTGTTATGGTTTGAAAATGAAAAATATCAAAATGGCCCCCGCATGCTTTAATTTTTCCGTGTGCGGCCCTCAGTGGAAAAAGTTTGGACACCCCTGTCCAGTGTTGGGACTAACGCGTTACAAAGTAACGCGTTACTGTAACGCCGTTAGTTTCGGCGGTAACTAGTAATCTAACGCGTTATTTTTTTATATACAGTAACTCGGTTACCGTTACTGCATGATGCGTTACTGCGTTATTTTACGTTATTTGTATGTAGTATCGGCTAGAAACTGAAGATCTGAGTGTGTTTTATTGGAGCACTCCGGTGGAAAAGAAGAGGCGTGCTTTCCCCCACCCACAGAAAGCACGCCTGCCCGCAGGGGAGACGTTCCTCCAGAGCCGTACTTCGGGTCTAACAACCTTCACTTTACCCGGAAGAGGGTCTTTACAGCTGAGGGTGAATGACGAGCCCGGCAGTTTGTTGCAACTTTGTGACTTTATTGCACGCAGCCATCCACCAAGCTAGAGCACCTACACGCACTCACTGTCGCCTCTCCCTCACCTCTCTCGCCCACTCACTCACTGACGTCACTCACCTCTCATGCTGTCATATCTTAAAGGGCCACATACACACACACACACACACACACATACGCTACTCTCATAACAACTAACAAGACATCATGGCGAAGCCAGAAGTCAAGTTTTTTAACATGGAGACATTCTCAATACTTTTCATTTGTCGAGCACAAAGAAAATAACATTTTAGTTAAATGTAAGTTGTGTCTTGGATCAAAGATCCTATCTACTTAGAGTTAAAGTGCCATTATGTTGCAGCTATTTAAAATAGTTTTGTCAATTTTTTCTGGCCTGAAATAAATTGGCCCTTTGAAACGTATCTTTGTCTTTGTGTGTTGTATGTAGACCACATTGCTTGTGTGTTGTATGTAGACCACATTGTTTGTGTGTTGTATGTAGAGCACATTGTTTGTGTGTTGTATGTAGAGCACATTGCTTTCTGAGTTCAGTGATGCAAATGCATGTCAAGTTGATCAACAGATGGTATTATTCTCCAGTGCAATAACAGTACTGAAATGAAGGCTAAAAGGGCATTAATGGGAGCCTTAAAAAGGGGAAAAAAAGAAGTAACTAAATAGTTACTTTTCACAGTAACGCATTACTTTTTGGTGTAAGTAACTGAGTTAGTAACTGAGTTACTTTTGAAATAAAGTAACTAGTAATTGTAACTAGTTACTGGTTTTCAGTAACTAACCCAACCCTGCCCCTGTCGTATGTTGAAGTACTACTGTATTTGTATGTGAACCCGTCTACCAGTAAGGCTGCCCTGTTAAGCTGTTCTGGATACCTTTCAGCCGTCGTTGTCAAAGTATGCTCTCTGGAATCCCGTTACAAGCAAAACTCATGCTCCTGGTTTTGGATACATTAGCATGGAACAGTGTCCTCACTGTACCATATCTGACCCGGTTCCCTCTTCCAGAGTTTGCGTCGTCTCTTTAAAAAAACAACAACAAAAAACAACCTTGACACAGCTTTCCTTGTACCACTTCTCTCTGGCAATAACATACCCTAGTAGTAGTGCTGCAATATTTATTTTTTACATGAGCTGTGTATGTACAGTAAATACACAGAAATCTTCATTTAGGTGTTAACTGGTTATTTAATTATTCAGGTAAACCTTGTCTCTAGTGGTGTAAGGTTGTTTACCTGCACTGAGGTATGACTGTGACCAGGGTGCTTCCTTAGTAAACACAAACATTCATCAGCAATGTGAATACCCTGGTTGTTGCGTGTCAAAAAAAAGTATAGTTGGAAAAAAAACAACATATTGCTTGTTTAGAATTCTAGGAAGCACAAGTAGGGCGTGGCACAACCTGTGTTCTGCTAACTCACACTCTGTTTTATTACGTTTAGCCTCTTTTGATGTTAGCTTCTCTTCAAACCCCCGCCACCTTAATGTCCTCTGCTTGTACTCCTTAGGTGTTCCAAGCCTCTTTGAAGTTGCTGTTCTTCATTTTTAGCCAGCAGATCCCAGATCTGGGTCGGGCTGAGATGACACATTGTTTGGAGAAAACTTGGCCCATCCTGCTGGCCAGGACTGGAGACTCACCGAACCGCCTCCGGATCAATGCCACCACCTGCATTCAGGTGTGATATGCAGTAACTGTAGGGTTTTGCTTCCACCAAATAGCCCCAAAATAAGACTACAATAGCAATAAAGCAAGATTAAAGGCCTACTGAAAGCCACTACTACCGACCACGCAGTCTGATAGTTTATATATCAATGATGAAATCTTAACATTGCAACACATGCCAACACGGCCGGGTTAACTTATAAAGTGCAATTTTAAATTTCCCGCGAAACTTGCGGTTGAAAACGTCTCGGTATGATGACGTTTGCGCGTGACGTCACGGAGTGAACGGAAGTATTCGGACCCCATTGGATCCAATACAAAAAGCTCTGTTTTCACCACATAATTCCACAGTATTCTGGACATCTGTGTTGGTGAATCTTTTGCAATTTGTTTAATGAACAATGAAGACTGCAAAGAAGAAAGCTGTAGGTGGGATCGGTGTATTAGCGGCGGACTACAGCAACACAACCAGGAGGACTTTGAGATGGATAGCAGACGCGCTAGCCGCCAACCTCACCTTGACTTCCTCTGTCTCCGGGCCGCCGACCGCATCTATTATCGGGTGAAGTCCTTCGTCGATCGCTGGAACGCAGGTGAGCACGGGTGTTGATGAGCAGATGAGGGCTGGCTGGCGTAGGTGGATAGCTAATGTTTTTAGCATAGCTCTGTGAGGTCCCGTTGCTAAGTTAGCTTCAATAGCGTCGTTAGCAACAGCATTGTTAAGCTTCGCCAGGCTGGAAAGCATTAACCGTGTAGTTACATGTCCATGGTTTAATAGTGTTGTTGATTATCTGTCTATCCTTCCAGTCAGGGGTTTATTTCCTTTGTTTCTATCTGCATTTGAGGCCGATGCTATCACGTTAGCTCCGTAGCTAAAGAGCTTCACCGATGTATTGTCGTGGAGATAAAAGTCACTGTGAATGTCCATTTCGCGTTCTCGACTCTCATTTAGTATCCGAGGTGGTTTAAAATACAAATCCGTGATCCACAATAGAAAAAGGAGAAAGTGTGGAATCCAATGAGCCAGCTTGTACCTAAGTTACGGTCAGAGCGGAAAAAGATACGTCCTGCACTGCACTCTAGTCCTTCACTCTCATGTTCCTCATCCACGAATCTTTCATCCTCGCTCAAATTAATGGGGTAATCGTCGCTTTCTCGGTCCGAATCGCTCGCGCTGCATTGTAAACAATGGGGAAATGTGAGGAGCCCTTCAACCTGTGACGTCACGCTACTTCCGGTACAGGCAAGGC
The DNA here is from genome assembly GCF_033978785.1 of Entelurus aequoreus. NCBI lineage: Eukaryota > Metazoa > Chordata > Actinopteri > Syngnathiformes > Syngnathidae > Entelurus > Entelurus aequoreus. The sequence continues at coordinate 75,747,217 of NC_084737.1, forward strand.
TTTTTTTATGAGCGACCAAAAGTTGCAAACTTTATCGTCGATGTTCTCTACTAAATCCTCTTAGCAAAAATATGGCAATATCGCGAAATGATCAAGTATGACACATAGAATGGATCTGCTATCCCTGTTTAAATAAAAAAAATTCATTACAGTAGGCCTTTAAGTTGAGTATAATAGAATGCACAATACATTGAAGGGCATGTTATTTGAGACTGTTCACAAGTTTGGTCTTCATTTAAAGGGGACCAAATATGCAAAACCAACTTTTTCCACATATTGGTACTTGTTTTTGTGTATTTGGGATCTGCGTAAGTCCGGAAAATTTGAATTCAACAGTAGAGGCATAGCGGAGGTTTTTATTAAACAATCTTGCCTTCCTTCATACTTACTCCATACGAGCTGTTTGGAGTTTGCTCATTTTGTGACGTTTTTTTTCCAGGTGTGACGTTAACTGATATATCCATGTATGGTAAAGATTTCCCCGAGCTTTGCGCGAGTCCGCCATTGCTGTATTCAACAATTTCCTTTTTTTCCCTCTATCCTCTTGTTGTGGGGCAGACTGACTTGTACATACAGTATGCTCATGTACACATCCTCATGCATTCCCCACTGTTGCAATTTCTAATACAAATTAGCGTATAGTTCAAATTGAATCTGTCAGTAGACTTGCACCAAAGCCTACAACATGGCTGGCGGGGGGAGAATATGCAGTCGAAATGCAGACACGTAAATAAGACCGCCCACAAAACGGTGCATCCTGAAGAGACAGAATTAGTTTTGACAATGGTCTGTAAAATATAATCTATGCAACATTTTGAACAAAGAACCACCATTAAATAATATGCAGACCACAAAAATGTAGAACAAACCCCCTTAAAAGAGCATTGCACTTTTTTTTTTAAATGTTGACTATTGTTTACAATCATTATGAAAGACATGACAATGGATGTTTTTTTTAATGCATTCTAAATATTAAATAAATGCACTCAAAGGTCTGCTTATAATGGAGCCTATGGTAGTCATTAAATTCCGCCTATAAAGCCCCTAAAAACATCCAAACACCTTAATTAGGGTTTTATATACAGGATGTAAGTATATACACTACCGTTCAAAAGTTTGGGGTCACCCAAACAATTTTGTGGAATAGCCTTCATTTCTAAGAACAAGAATAGACTGTCGAGTTTCAGATGTATATAAATATGTACATAAAGTGTTGTAATTATATTGTAAAATGGATGGATGGATGTCCGTTTAAAACAAAACTGTTATTATTAGAGATGTCCGATAATATCGGTCTGCCGATATTATCGGCCGATAAATGCGTTAAAATGTAATATCGGAAATTATCAGTATCGTTTTTTTTTATTATCAGTATCGTTTTTTTTTGTTGTTGTTTTTTTTTAAAAATTAAATCCACATAAAAAACACAAGATACACTTACAATTAGTGCACCAACCCAAAAAAACCTCCCTCCCCCATTTACACTCATTCACACTCATTCACACAAAAGGGTTGTTTCTTTCTGTTATTAATATTCTGGTTCCTACATTATATATCAATATATATCAATACAGTCTGCAAGGGATACAGTCCGTAAGCACACATGATCGTGCGTGCTGCTGGTCCACTAATAGTACTAACCTTTAACAGTTAATTTTACAAATTTTCATTAATTACTAGTTTCTATGTAACTGTTTTTATATTGTTTTACTTTCTTTTTTATTCAAGAAAATGTTTTTAATTTATTTATCTTATTTTATTTGATTCATTTTTTTAAAAAGTACCTTATCTTCACCATACCTGGTTGTCCAAATTAGGCATAATAATGTGTTAATTCCACGACTGTATATGTCGGTTGATATCGGTATCGGTTGATATCGGTTTTGGTAATTAAAGAGTTGGACAATATCGGCATATCGGATATTGGCAAAAAGCCATTATCGGACATCCCTAGTTATTATTAATTAGTAAGTATACATTTTTTTAGCCTTTTTAGAGAAAATCATATCATTGTAGTAAATTATGCAAATTACTCGATGATGCCATGTGACCACGCCCATAGCCACGCCCCCACCGCCATCTTGGCAGTTTATGGGAAACACTGGAATATATCATTCTGAACTAGTGCATGTGTATGTTGAATAAAAAATGGAGAATGCCTTGTTGTGCTCAACATTAGAACCTTCTGGATACATCCGGAAGTCCTACAAAACACTGACTGTGTCTTTTTACATGACAGTTTTATCTGCACCGTGTTGCACAATGTGTGTCGCCTGTTTCCGACACACATTCCAATCACTTGACAAAATGGCAAAGCAGAGTTTTTCCCAGGAGCATTTCTGCATGTCTTTCGAACTACCGTATACACGTCCATACATGACTTCACCTCCAGCCAGATGTCTGTGGTGATGGACAAATTACAAAGTTTAACATGACGCATACAATGTATGACCTGACAGTGGCTTACAGTTGACAAAGAACTTGTGTAGTGTTTGTCTAATCTTCAACTCTGTTTGGGTCGGCCGTTTAGGAAATTGCTGTTTTGAAGGATGTTCGGGCCTTGCAGTTCATCCCCGCTGAGCTGGTGAAACCTTTCAAATCCAACTTCCCCTCTCGCCTGGCTCAGAGTCGGGTGGAGATGGTGGAGAGTCTCTTGGTACAGCTCGGCACGGAGCACTCTGGATTCACCTTGGCGAATGTGATGAAGGTAAAGAACGCAATAAGTAGACGTTATGTACAGAAGCCAAAGCCAAGATATTTCATCCTATTGCAAAAAATTTTTTGAAGTACAAACTAATGGAGGTCTCTGACGGGTTGCCAAATCCTTGAAAAAGCAATCAGGCTGACCTGAGTGTCTTTAAACCTACTTGGTGATTTTTGTACTGTTTGACTTGAGCCTGAATTAAATTAGATGCATGTTTTGGAGTAACACCAATACATGGGAAACTGTTCAATATGGGACGCCACAGCCAGACAATCGCGTAATGATTTAGTTTAATGTTGAAAATGATGATTTTAATGTACATGTAAAACACTGTGTTTTAGATATAATGTATTGGATATGCTTTGGTGTACATTTTGCTCCACAGTCACTTTTGCAACCGGTTTTTTTATTTTTGATATAAGACTTATTTAGGACTTTAAATTTTTATAACACATATACAGCAGTATACATTGAAATGTTGGCAATGCAAATGCCCACAAAACATCACAAACAACAGGGGCAAGGAGACAACAAGAAGACATGTTTCAATAAGACTAATCTTAACAGTCAGTGGGAAAAAAAATTATATATTAGAGATATTATATTATCGGCCGATAAATGCTTTAAAATGTAATATCGGAAATTATCGGTATCGGTTTAAAAAAGTAAAATGTATGACTTTTTAAAACGCCGCTGTACTGAGTGGTACACTGACGTAGGGAGAAGTAAAGAGCGCCAATAAACCTTAAAGGCACTGCCTTTGCATGCTGGCCCTGTCACATAATATCTACGGCTTTTCACACACACAAGTGAATGCAACGCATACTTGGTCAACAGCCATACAGGTCACACTGAGGGTGTCCGTATAAACAACTTTAACACTGTTACAAATATGCGCCACACTGTGAAGCCACACCAAACAAGAATGACAAACACATTTCGGGAGAACATCCGCACCGTAACACAACAGAACAAATACCCAGAACCCCTTGCAGCAGTAACTCTTCCGGGATGCTACAATATACACCCCCGTTACTCCCCCCCCCACCCAAACCCCGCCCACCTCAACCTCCTCATGCTCTCTAAGGGAGAGCATGTCCCAAATTCCAAGAGCTGCTGTTTTGAGTCATGTTAAAAAAAATAATGCACTTTGTGACTTCAATAATAAATATGGCAGTGCCATGTTGGCATTTTTTTCCATAACTTGAGTTGATTTATTTTGGAAAACCTTGTTACATTGTTTAATGCATCCAGCGGGGCATCACAACAAAATTAGGCATAGTAATGTGTTAATTCCACGACTGTATATATCGGTATCGGTTGATATGGGAATATCAGAATATTGGATATCGGCAAAAAAGCCATTATCGGACATCTCTAGTGTATATATATATATATATATATATATATATATATATATATATATATATATATATATATATATATATATATATACATATACACACTTGGGGTCACCCAAACAATTTTGTGGAATAGCCTTCATTTCTAAGAACAAGAATAGACTGTCGAGTGTCAGATGAAAGTTCTCTTTTTCTGGCCATTTTGAGCGTTTAATTGACCCAACAAATGTGATGCTCCAGAAACTCAATCTGCTCAAAAGAAGGTCAGTTTTGTAGCTTCTGTAACGAGCTAAACTGTTTTCAGATGTGTGAACATGATTGCACAAGGGTTTTCTAATCATCAATTAGCCTTCTGAGCCAATGAGCAAACACATTGTACCATTAGAACACTGGAGTGATAGTTGCTGGAAATGGGCCTCTATACACCTATGTAGATATTGCACCAAAAACCAGACATTTGCAGCTAGAATAGTCATTTACCACATTAGCAATGTATAGAGTGTATTTCTTTAAAGTTAAGACTAATTTAAAGTTATCTTCACTGAAAAGTACAGTGCTTTTCCTTCAAAAATAAGGACATTTCAATGTGACCCCAAACTTTTGAACGGTAGTGTGTATATATATATATATATATATATATATATATATATATATATATATATATATATATATATATATATATATATATATATATACACTGTATATATATATATACATACATACATACACACACACACACCCACCCACATACACAAATACAGTAAAGTGTTAGGCAAAAATAAAACCAAGGATATGCATATATGTATACAAACATACACACGCACACACACGGACACACACAAACATGACTTCCCCCCCCCAAAAAAAAAAAACAACAAAAAACCTACTAAGGTATTAATACAATTAAATTAAATTAGTGTGCGCCGCTACTATACCTTGGAGCGTATAATGTTTAGCAAGTAAACTGAGAATTTTAAGTCGATCAATGGGGTGCGCCTAAACAATGGCAGCAGCATCCAGGCTCGAACCAGTTCTTTGAGTCCGTCTGCAAGATGTTCAATTCTGGCGGCGTCCCCAGATTGCAAGCGAAACCACACCCCACCCTCTCCAAAACGGTCATAATTTATCTTTTTCAAAATGTGCATGGTCACAGCTATTGTTATATTGTCGATGATAAACTTCATTAATTCTATAGAGTCACCCGGTTAGGTTAACATCTACACTCTGATTGATTCAGGCCTGCATAAACTCAAAAAACAGTTACCAGCCTTTTTATTATTGCATGTCGCACGTCAGTGTTATTATGTGCGTAATACGATTACATGAACAAATAAAAATTATACCTTTTTTAGTGTTTTCTTATGGCCTGAAGCAGAAGGGGAGGTATTCCTCCCCTTCTGGCTGAGAGCTAATAGGTGCGTCCACCTTACTGTGACGTCACAACGCAGCCAGACTACAAGCATACACCAAAATGAATGAACTTTATGATTTGACATTTTTGCATTGTTTATCGCGATGAGCCAACATTGGAACAACATATGTAAGCCAGAAAAGAGGAAATTCATTAAAGACCTCTTTAATGTCCAAATGCTCTGGCCGGGAAATCAAACCATGGCCTTCTGCAACAAAAGGCACACGTGTTTACCAGTTTTGTTCTCTCAGAGGTGACAGAGCAGGAAAGGGCAGGGAATAAGTTTGCAGTAACATGTCATCTAATGCAGGGTTTTATACAATTTTTAACCTTGGGGCCCAACTTTTCCACTCCAGAGGGGCCTAGAGCCCACTCATATATTAACACTGAATTGGTAATCTTACACTTGATTTGAACTGTATTCACTAACCGTATCTCACCGACTTACAGTTTACAACCTTGTCAAATGATATAAAAAACAGTTGTGTTATTCATTATGTATTTAACACTTAAACCTTAGGTTCAGGCCAGGCTGATTAGGAAAGTAAATATGAACCAAATATACTGCATAAGAAGGGACTTGTAACTGATTAAAAAAATGTAAACAAAATTGTGAATGTTTCTTAACTATGCTGTCAATAAAATTAAAGTGCAAATTAAAATACAGCTCTCACCACTTTAGTCATAGTTTTTGCACTTAAGAAACTTCTCTGTGACTTTAGCTCCAGACTTTTTCTGTTTGTTTGAGAGTGTCATTACTGCCACAAGTGGTGGAAAAAGTGTATTACAGCTGAGTATTGCCGCGGCCCATATGGACTTGATTGATTGATTGAGACTTTTATTAGTAGATTGCACAGTACAGTACATATTCCGTACAATTGACCACTAAATGGTAACACCCCAATAGGTTTTTCAACTTGTTTAAGTCGAGGTCCACGTTAATCAATTCATGGTAAATGGACCACAGCTAAGAAACAGATATTTTTTGGCGCCCCAAAAATGGTGCCCAGCCATATGGTTAAGAAACACTGACCTAGAGCACCCTTTTTAAATACAGGGTAGATAGGCATACTTTTTTTTTTTTTAATACCGGACAATCTTGAACCTTATTTCTGTGTTGTCCCCTTGAATGTACAGCAGATCGCACCTTTTGATTATATATTTTGATAATCAAATTTAATTTTGTGTAAATGTCTTAGTTGTAAAACATGTGTTAATGTAGCTCTATGGCTCTATTGCCTAACTGAGAAGGGGAGCAGAGACTCTCCTTGTTTCCTGTGACCACTCACTTAGCCAAACAGACAGTCGCTAAGCTCCTGGAGTCCGTGTTGTCATCCCCTCCGTCCACCTCAAGCCTCCAGCACTGACCTAATATCCATGTGAAAACTGTCCACTCTCGTCTCGTCACTTTATGAACCCTGGCACTAGCATTTCAGCCTTCCCCCTCATTCTGCACACCTTTTATCAGTAAGGACAAATTGTTAGGTTTGCATTGAGTGTTTCCACTAAGGTGGTCTTTGTCCGCGTGTTTGAGCATGCTTGCTTGGAACGTCTTCTAAGTTTGCTCGGGAAACACTAGCAGTCAGGATTGAGCTGTGACGGGGTTGCCGCCTTAGCTAATGTCACATAATCATTCCATTACCTGTGATCTATTGCCTATGATAAAGTTGAACATTTAACATATCCGTTATCAGGACAGCCAGAACTCTCATAGAAGCCATATTGGCAGGCTATGACATGATAAGGATTCTTATTGTCTAATACCGTATTTTTAGGAGTATAAGTCGCTCCGGAGTATAAGTCGCACCGGCCGAAAATGCATAATAAAGAAGGAAAAAAACGTATATAAGTCGCACTGGAGTATAAGGCGCATTTTTTGAGGAAATTTATTTGATAAAACCCAACACCAAGAATAGACATTTGAAAGGCAATTTAAAATAAATAAAGAATAGTGAACAACAGGCTGAATAGGTGTACGTCATATGAGGCATAAATAACCAACTGAGAACGTGCCTGGTATGTTAACGTAACATAACTACAACATATAGAACATGCTATACGTTTACCAAACAATCTGTCACTCCTAATCGCTAAATCCCATGAAATCTTATACGTCTAGTCCAGGGGTCGGCAACCCGCGGCTCCGGAGCCGCATGAGGCTCTTTGACCACTCTGATGCGGCTCAGCTGCATACTTGCCGACCCTCCCGGTTTTCCCTGGAGTTTTACGGACGTCAGTGCCTCTCCTAGTGATCTCCCGGGGTTAATATTCTCCGATTTTCACCCTAACAATTGAATTAAGAGTGTACCTTAGCGGTACCGCAATAATTGTCCTCTATGGCCTGCACAAATCGCATGACAGCCCAGCCACATGTTGTATGCAGCTTCTGCTTGCTAACGTAGGAGACAGCAAGGCATACTTGTTCAACAGCCACAAAGCTTACACTGACGGTGGCCGTTTAAAACAACTTTAAAACTGTTACGTTACAAATATGCGCCACACTGTGAACCCACATCAAAAAAGAATGACAAACACATTTCTGGAGAACCTCCGCACCGTAACACAACAAAAACACAACACAGCAAATACCCAGAATCCCATGCAGCCAGTCTACATTATACACCCCTGCTACCACCAAACCCCCCCCCCACCGTGCGTCGGTTGAGGTGGGCGGGGTTTGGTGGTAGAGGGGGGGCGGGGGGGTAGACTGGAAGAGTTAGGGCTGCATGGGATTCTGGGTGTTTGTTTTGCTGTGTTTATATTGTGTTACAGCGCGGATGTTCTCCAGAAATGTGTTTGTCATTCTTTTTTGGTGTGGGTTCACAGTGTGGCGCATATTTGTAACGTAACAGTGTTAAAGTTGTTATATACGACCACCGTCAGTGTAAGCTGTGTGGCTGTTGAACAAGTATGCCTTGCTGTCACTTACGTGTGCACTGAGCATGCTGAAGCTGCATTCAACATGTGGCCGAGCAGGTACGCTGTTGGAGCAGGCTGTAGAGGGCGCTAAAGGCAGTACCATCACGCCCTGGAACTCGGGAATCTCCCGGATAAATTGAGAGGGTTGGCAAGTATGACGCTATCAGGCGCAATCGCGGGTCGCACTATCATTAAATTTTTATATTAAAGTGCGGGCCGGGGCGTGTGTCTGAGACCCCTGGTTAAAACATAGCACAAAGCAAAAAAAGCTTTGTATGCAGTGTTATTTCGTTTTAAATTTTCAAGAGTTTAGTGGCTCCCATTGTTTTCTTTAATTTGTGAAACTTGTCAAAATGGCTCTTTGAGTGGTAAAGGTTGCCGACCCCTGGTCTAGTCTCTTATGTGAATGAGCTAAATAATATTATTTGATATTTTACGGTAATGTGTTAATAATTTCACACATAAGTCGCTCCTGAGTATAAGTCGCACCCCCGGCCAAACTATGAAAAAAACTGCGACTTATAGTCCGAAAAATACGGGAGCTAGATATCTGAACCCATCTTAGTGTATTTTAGTTACCTTTTTTGAAAAGCCCAAAGAGCTGCAGCACAGTTGTAGCTATTCTTTGTGATTCAACAAAAGTATGCGTACAAAAACACCTAATCCAACAAAAACAGACAAAAACATTATTAGCATTTCAATAAAAAAAATTATAATAGGGTGACGTTTAAACATCATATTTTCTCAGTATGTCCTCAATTTTCATTCAAAACATACGCAAACAACGTCACACGGTTGTTTCCCACATTCGTCCTCATTTTAATTCAGTAGTGAGCTTGATATTTTTTGACAATGAATTCCATTATTTCATACCTCTACAAATAACAATGTGTCTGTTGGCGTATGGTTTTGCTTTAGGCAGGGTGTAATGTATTTATGATATACTGTAGTGAAATAAATATTCTTGAACAAAATAGAAGGTGATTTTGTACAAAAAATATATTTGTACAAATAAAAGCCTTCGTCCCGATAAACGCCTTCCCCCAACTGTCTTGGTCTTCTCTGCAGTGAAGCAATTAAACAACCCAGCCACTATATAAGGATCCTACATTTCATAATATTACATTTTTCAATGACAACCATTTTGCCACCGTCTTCGATAGACAACTCGGTCATTTTCTTGTGGCCATGGTCTGATGACCTCCTGGTGCAGATGGCTCCTGTGATAGTGTTTACTCACATGTGTCCTCTGTACTCAGCCATGCATTCATTTGTTCATATAGTTGCAAATGTGTATATGTGTGTGTTTTTTGTTTGGTATTTGTGTCCGTGCGTGCGTTTGTGATAATGGGGGATCTGGGTCATCGGGGTATTGTTTTTATGTATGAAAAGTTTGATTGATTGTAAATGTTTCTGTGACCAGTGTGACCATTTCTCACTCGAAACCCTTCTATTTATCTTTTTTAGTTCTGTACTGCAGCATTGGAGCACAACACCCCCGCAGTTCGAGAACAGGCGGTGCACATCATATTGTCCTTGTACAGGCAGCACAGTTCGGTCATTCTCAACTACCTTCCATCCAACACTGCTTTCGGCAAGAACTTCCTTTACAAAACCTTGTTTGATGGCTTTGGCAAGATCGACGAAGAGCTGGCAGAGACTCAGGCAAGACATGCAGTCTTTTTCACCTACGGTATTTGTGCAAAAACGCATTATTTGTAACATTTACAACATAATTTGGCTGTGTCAGTCTGTCAAATAGAATAGAATAGAAAGTACTTTATTGATCCCTGGGGGAAATTCAGCACCACAGTTTGCTCACAATAAACACTTAGGTATTTTTTACATGTGAATAATATAAATACAGTCTATTATACAGCATTATTCACATGTGAATAATATAAATACAGTCTATTGTACAGTCGAAAAGGAACATATGCATTATATAGTCTGATGGCTGTCGGTATGAAGGACTTTCACTCTTCTCTACCACAACATTGATTGTGGAAGATAGCATAACTAGGAATATTCGCTTTTTCAACACCATTACTTACAGTAAGGAATAATGTGGCACCTTAACCTACGAGCACATTGTGTTCCACGACCAAGGTCGTAACTCGGAAAACTCATATTTTTAAGCATCCCCGCCCATTAAAATTTATTTAAATTGATTTAATCCATGCTAGGCCCTCTCCAAACAGCACAATTTTAACATTCATCCATCCATCCATCCATTTTGTAGCGCTTGTCCCACATGTTTTTTTTTTAAATAAAAAATTACTTTTATATAAGAAATATTGTTTAAAAAAACAATACCGTATTTTTCGGACTAAGTCGCAGTTTTTTTCATAGTTTGGCCCGGGGGTGCGATTTATACTCAGGAGCAAATTATGTGTGAAATTATTAACACATTACCGTAAAATATCAAATATTATTATTTAGCTCATTCACGTAAGAGACTAGACGTATAAGATTTCTTGGGATTTAGCGATTAGGAGTGACAGATTGTTTGGTAAACGTATAGCATGTTCTATATGTTATAGTTACTTGAATGACTCTTACCATAATATGTTACGTTAACATACCAGGCACGTTCTCAGTTGGTTATTTATGCCTCATATAACGTACACTTATTCAGCCTGTTGTTCACTATTCTTTATTTATTTTAAATTGCCTTTCAAATGTCTATTCTTGGTGTTGGCTTTTATCAAATACATTTCCCCCAAAAATGCGACTTATACTCCAGTGCGACTTATATATGTTTTTCCCCTTCTTTATTATGCATTTTCGGCCGGTGCGACTTATACTCCGGAGCGACTTATACTCCGAAAAATACGGTAGTAGCACAAACAACTACAGTACGGTAGTTATATGAAGTAATGTAATACAACAATAATGCAGGTCTACCTCTTCCACAGGCTGAAGAGGACTTTGAAATCCGTTTTAGTCAAATCTACCCGTCTCATTACATCTAACATGTTTAGTGAACCAAGTTATGTAACAGGGAAGGTTGAAAAATAGAAATGGTGTTGAAAAAAACTAATATTCCTAGTTATGCTATCTTCCACAATCAATGTTGTGGTAGAGAAGAATGAAAGCTTTTCAGGCGATGTGCTGGGAGTGTTACTAAGCAGCACTGGGAGCGCAGAGGACATCAACAGACCATCTTGGACACCCAAATTTAGCTTCAGGTGTGCACATTAAGTCGAGCCGTAGGTGGAGAAACAGTTTACCTCAGCAGCAGGAGGATGTTGGCTGGCAGAATCTGGAAACTGGACCAATGCTAAAGGTTTGGTGTCCAAGGGTTAAAAAACAAAGTTATTTCAATCTCTAGTTATAAGCTAATGGCAGCCAGTTTTGCGATCTTACGTCGTTCACTGTGGCAGCTAGGCGGCTCGTAGCTGAAATTATGCTTGCAATTTAAAGCATAAAAAATAGCAGAGAGACACCACATCTCAAAATACTCGTAGGTTAAGGCAGTGTTTTTCAACCACTAGTGTACCGTGAGATACAGTCTGGTGTGCCGTGGGAGATTATGTACTTTCACCTAATTGGGTTAAAAATATTTTTTGCAAACCAGTAATTATAATCCGCAAATGTGCCGTTGTTGAGTGTCTGTGCTGTCTAGAGCTCGGCAGTGTAACCGTGTAATACTCTTCCATATCAGTAGGTGGCAGCAGGTAGCTAATTGCTTTGTAGATGTCGGGAACATGGTTTGTCGTGATCACAATATGCGGGAGGCAGTGTGTAGGTAAAAAGGTATCTAACACTTAATCCAAAAATAAACAAAAGGCGAGTGCCGCTAAGAAAAGGCATTGAAGCTTAGGGAAGGCTATGCAAAACGAAACTAAAACTGAACCGGCTGCAAAGTAAACAAAAACAGAATGCTGGACGACAGCAAAGACTTACAGCTTGTGGAGCAAAATGCGTCCACAAAGTACATCCGTACATGACATGACAATCAACAATGTCCCCACAAAGAAGGATAGCGTCCGCACAACTTAAATCGTCTTGATTGCGAAAACAAAGCAGGTGCGGGGAATAGCGTTCAAGGCGGACATGACACCGCTACAGGAAAATACCAACAAAAGAGGAAAAGCCACCAAAATGGACAACTGGGGGGTGGGATTAAATAAATTATCTTCTTCCCACTCCCTTTCAGGCAAAACTGGACAATCATGCATTACATACTATACATTACCTTTTGCACTATATTAATTTATATTATTAAGTGTTGTCAACTTTGTACTTTTTTATGTCATTGCCTGAAATAAATAAATAAATGAAAATTTAAAAATAAAAAATGAAAAAAATAGGAGCGCAAGACAAGAACTAAAGCACTACACACAGGAAAACACCAAAAAACTCAAAATAAGTCACGGTGTGATGTGACAAGTAGTGACAGTACTTAGAGACAAGAGCTATAGTGATGCATGCTTGGTTATGGTTTGAATTCATATCCAACAATTGCGAGAACGACTTTTTATTGTCAAAATCGGCTACTGAGTTTCATTTTTTTAATGTTTTCTGCTGGTGGTGTGCCTCAGGATTTTTTTCAATGGAAAAAAATGGGCCTTGGCTCAGTAAAGGTTGAAAAACACTGGGTTAAGGTACCACTGTAGTTAGTCCAAGGGTGGGGTGTGTGTTTTTTATGCAGTTGAGTCAATGAGCAATGGATCAGAGGTGAATGCATGTACTCATGTATTCTTGTATTTTACAAAGGGAGCTTAGTCAAGAAAATGCATTAATTGCCATAGTGTTACATTTATTTCAAACCGAATCATCAAAAATGTGGACTATTTAACAGAAATTAGACCTGATTACAAGTAGGCTTTTGTTGTCTGGCATCATTTTACTGTAACAGCCGTGAGTCATCCGATGACGAAGCTTAAATTTGCACCGGCATCAGGAAAGCAACCCTTCCCATTACCTAATGGGCACACATTTGGGTAGCGTTCAAGTCATCCGCGTCATAACAAACGCAACTACTCCAACAGTCCGCGCAGTGGGAGACTTCTGAAAAGAAAAGTGATGTAAACACAGATGAATTGGTGTATTGACTGTGTCTGTAATCCACCCAGCCGTTGAAGAAGATTGGCGGTCCACAGGATGGGAAGAAGGAGGAGGAGGAGATCCAGTCGCTGCAAGAGCAGCTGGCTGCTTTGAAGGAGATGACAGTAGGTGGAGTCGTCATCAGACTGCAATTACATCACACCCTGTAAACGCTCATTTACATTTATGACTCCACTTAAGGCTCTGTGGGACGCTTCAACAAAATAACACTGGTTCATTGTGTGTTAATAGCAGTAGGAAGGCTACATTGTTAATCAACATCCATCCATCCATTTTCTACCGCTTGTCCCTTTTGGGGTCACATGACTGTCAAAAATCACCATGATGTTTGTTTGTGACTTCCCGTTCACATTCCTGTCTTTTCTTAAAGGAGAGAGACAGTAGGAGTACCAAACAAACAGCCAAGAAGGAAGTGCCTAAGGTTGAGAGAGAGTCTCAAAAGGCTGGTAAACCAAGTATGTGGTCAACTTTTTGTTTTTTAAACTTTTTTTAATTTAGATAATAATGAGTCATATATTGCAATATGGGATCCATTATTTAAATTTGTTTTAACTATCAAATGAACCAAAATATGACTTATTATATCTTTGTGGAAAATATTGGACACAGTGTGTTGTCAAGCTTATGAGATGCGATGCAAGTGTAAGCCACTGTGACACTATTGTTCATACTTTAAAAAAAAAAAATTATTAATGTTTTTAGTGATAATATCAATGAGGGATTTTTAATCACTGCTATTTTGAAATTGTTAATAATATTGATACTGTTGTTGATAATATTCATTTTTGGTTCACTACTTTTAGATTGTTCCGTGTCATGTTTGTGTGTCCTCAATTGCTCTCAATTGCTCTGTTTATTGCTATTCTGAATGTTGCTGGGTCTGGTTTGGTTTTGGAATTGGATTGCATTGTTATGGTATTGTTGTGTATTGTTTTGTTGAATTGATTAATAAATTTAAAAAAAAATAATAATAATAATAATAATTTTTAAAGCCATGTCAGCCTGTCACAAAACAGCAAAAGCAAGCATTAACACTAAAAAAATGCCCCTCTTAAAAATAATTATATACATACATATACTGTATATATTTATATATATATATATCAGTGACGTGTGGTGAGGTTCATGACTGGTGAGGCACGGACTTCATCACAGTCAGATTTACAAACATATGAACCCTAAATAGTATCTTATTCACCATTTGATTGGCAGCAGTTAACGGGTTGTGTTTAAAAGCTCATACCAGCATTCTTCCCTGCTTGGCACTCAGCATCTAGGGTTGGAATTGGGGGTTAAATCACCAAAAATTATTCCCGGGCGCGGCACCGCTGCTTCCCACTGCTCCCCTCACCTCCCAGGGGGTGATCAAGGGGATGGGTCAAATGCAGAGGACACATTTCACCACACCTAGTGTGTGTGTGACAATCATTGGTACTTTAACTTAACTTTAACTTTACACATACAAACTGTGGCACACAAAAAAGCACATTTGATAAAAAAAAACGTTATTATGGTCTTACCTTTACTTATAAGTGCGGGAACAGTGGTGTTCGTGTTGGAGGAGTTGTGAATGAATGAAATAAGAAATCCGTGCTGCAGTCTGCAGGTGTACCTAATGTTGTGTCCCTGTTCACGGCTCCTCCGGCGCGAGCATTGTTGTTTTTGCACTTTTTGGCTTCTTGTTAAGTGACTTTTTGTGGGTGGATTCGGTCTTGTACGTGGAGGGTTTGGGTGTGGGCTTAGGTTGGTGTGGCGCTCCCGTCGGGGGTTCTGCAGCGGGGTGCATTAGCCGGCACAGTGCGAGCCTCCCACAGTGCGTCTTCGCAGCAGTTTTATGATCGCTCAGCACAAGAAATACTTACACACATACAGTTGTTGACAAAATACACTGTACATTATATACCTCAGCTAACTAAACTATGGAAATGTATAATATAATTCATATAGCAGTACGGTCTCACTGCACAGCAAGCCAGCAGTTAGCCGAGTCCGCAATCCATGTTGAGGCACAACGCAGCGACGTGCCTCAACTGGCTGCTGATCACCGCACCGTCTCTTCTCAGTATTTGAACGGCAAATGTGAAAATTCAGCGATTTTGAATAAAAATAATCTAAAACTGGTAAAAGTTAAATGGAACATAACTTTATAGTATAATCACTGAACACATAACAATTTAATTAATTTTTTTTCTTTTTACATTTTTTTTCTTTCCATGATATATATATATATATATATATATATATATATATATATATATATATGTATATATATATATATATATATATACATATATATATATATATATATATATATATATATATATATATATATATATATATATATATACATACATATATATGTATTACAAGTTTTTTATGTTTGTAATGAGCAACAAAATCTGCCAGTGGAACAAATCAAAATTGTTTTGGTAAGATTTCTTGAAATAAGACATTATATTTAAGCTCTAAAAACTTAAAAGTGATCTTGAAATTAGCAATCAAAACTTGTTAATAACTATATTTACTAATATTGTGAAGTTTTGTGTCTTATAACAAACTTTTTCTGCTCAAAAGTACTATTTTTTTTCCTCAGAATATCTGTAGCCTAAAAATAAGTTCTTATGTCTCACTGAAAAATTACTAATTTGTTTAGATATTTTGACTAGAAATTAGAAATATATACTTGGTGGGATTGTGAGTTTTCCCAGTGAATAACAACGCTGATCCCCTCAAATGTTCATTCTTGTCGGGGATTCCTTTCACAACTTTAAGGTCATCACCGCCAACATTTGGAAAAACCTTTAAAGGTGGTCTGCTTTTCCTCCAATTCCTTTTTTGGCCTCACGGCAAACAGTTTTGTTGTGAGTTTCCCAGCAACACTTGTTACCCTGGTATGGTATTGTCCTCAGCTCTTCGCATCCAAAAAAACCCTAAAGTTGCATTTAAAGTCAAGACACCACTTTTAACTTTTTGGATCAGTTTTTTAGTTGTTAAAAAAGCAAAACTGCACTTTTCAATTTTACCTGTCATCCACATACTTATGTGAGACAACAACACACGCCTTACATTTTCTGTGCGTTCTAGATAGTAAAAAATTGCCAGCAGAAGGCGGCTAACGATGAAGGCGATGGGAATTAATCTATTCTGCCTATAAACCCCCCCCCCAAAAAAAAAAAAAACCCCAACAGTTTATATACATGCTGTAACCATGTAGTAGCAAGCACATTCACAATAACATGTAATACTTACAGTATTTTGGTCTTTTTAAGCATTATTGGAACTTCCTTCCGGGGAGCATAGATTTTACAGCTACTTTTGCGTTTGCTACCACTAACCATGGCAGACTTTGTAAAAGCCAAAGAACGACTACTTTGGGACGAATGATGATCCAGAACCTTATCTTTTTGAGCCTGAATATACAGAGGATGAGCTACATATTTTAGAAGCTGGGTGCTCTCCAGATCTAGCTATAGTGAAACACTAAGCCATCATACAGCACATGTGCTAAACGTTTATTGAAAAAAATAAGAACATAACAAAAGTCACATCTAATGTCCGCTCTCAATGGGATGCAGTCTGATGAGATGTTTGTATCTTTTAGCACATGACTTGTGTTACCAAGAGCTAGCATCCACTGTTTTTAGGCGGTCCTGATTTTTAGCCAGTAATGTGTGAAATTTCGAAATTTCAAACTTTTCCAAACGCAAAGGCAATTCAGCAGCAGTAGCTAGCATTACCTCTCAGCTCTCAGTAGCAGCCCGAGGAGTGCTACGCCAGAAAAGTAGTTCCTCTGTGTTAGCTCCTACAACAACAACATCGCGATAGCTTGGTTAATATGCAGGAAACTAAATAGAAATAGAGTATTTTGGATGTTTTTAAGAGGTTTATAGGCGGAAGAAGTGAATCCCATTACCTGCATTGTTAGCTGTCTCTTGGTAGCATTTTTTTACTATTTCGAACACACAGAAAAGGGAAAGTGTGTTCTTGTCCCACATTAGGAACGTGGACGACAGCCGATGCAAAACAATAACATACACCCCCATTATTTATTATTTACTTTTTACTTTTTAAATTACAAACCCCGTTTCCATATGAGTTGGGAAATTGTGTTAGATGTAAATATAAACGGAATACAATGATTTGCAAATCCTTTTCAACCCATATTCAATTGAATGCACTACAAAGACAACATATTTGATGTTCAAACTCATAAACTTATTTTTTTTTGCAAATAACAATTAACTTAGAATTTCATGGCGGCAACACGTGCCAAAGTAGTTGGGAAAGGGCATGTTCACCACTGTGTTACATGGCCTTTCCTTTTAACAACACTCAGTAAACGTTTGGGAACTGAGGAGACACATTTTTGAAGCTTCTCAGGTGGAATTCTTTCCCATTCTTGCTTGATGTACAGCTTAAGTTGTTCAACAGTCCGGGGGTCTCCCTTGTGCTATTTTAGGCTTCATAATGCACCACACATTTTCAATGGGAGACAGGTCTGGACTACAGGCAGGCCAGTCTAGTACCCACACTCTTTTACTATGAAGCCACGTTGATGTAACACGTGGCTTGGCATTGTCTTGCTGAAATAAGCAGGGGCGTCCATGGTAACGTTGCTTGGATGGCAACATATGTTGCTCCAAAACCTGTATGTACCTTTCAGCATTAATGGCGCCTTCACAGATGTGTAAGTTACCCATGTCTTGGGCACTAATACACCCCCATACCATCACAGATGCTGGCTTTTCAACTTTGCGCCTATAACAATCCGGATGGTTCTTTTCCTCTTTGGTCCGGAGGACACGACATCCACAGTTTCCAAAAACAATTTGAAATGTGGACTCGTCAGACCACAGAACACTTTTCCAGTTTGTATCAGTCCATCTTAGATGAGCCCAGGCCCAGCGAAGCCGACCGCGTTTCTGGGTGTTGTTGATAAACGGTTTTCGCCTTGCATAGGAGAGTTTTAACTTGCACTTACAGATGTAGCGACCAACTGTAGTTACTGACAGTGGGTTTCTGAAGTGTTCCTGAGCCCATGTGGTGATATCTTTTACACACTGATGTCGCTTGTTGATGCAGTACAGCCTGAGGGATCGAAGGTCACGGGCTTAGCTGCTTACGTGCAGTGATTTCTCCAGATTCTCTGAACCCTTTGATGATATTACGGAGCGTAGATGGTGAAATCCCTAAATTCCTTGCAATAGCTGGTTGAGAAAGGTTTTTCTTAAACTGTTCAACAATTTGCTCACGCATTTGTTGACTAAGTGGTGACCCTCGCCCCATCCTTGTTTGTGAATGACTGAGCATTTCATGGAATCTACTTTTATACCCAATCATGGCACCCACCTGTTCCCAATTTGCCTGTTCACCTGTGGGATGTTCCAAATAAGTGTTTGATGAGCATTCCTCAACTTTATCAGTAATTATTGCCACCTTTCCCAACTTCTTTGTCACGCGTTGCTGGCATCAAATTCTAAAGTTAATGATTATTTGCAACAAAAAAAAAAAAGTTTATCAGTTTGAACATCAAATATGTTGTCTTTGTAGCGTATTCAACTGAATATGGGTTGAAAATGATTTGCAAATCATTGTATTCCGTTTATATTTACATCTAACACAATTTCCCAACTCATATGGAAACGGGGTTTGTATATCTCAATTCTGTACACTGCTGCTGGAATTTTAATTTTCCTGAGGGAACTCTCCTGAAGGAATCAATAAAGTACTATCTATCTATCTACCTCTCTTTCTCTCTCTCTCTCTCTCTCTCTCTCTCTCTCTCTCTCTCCATATTTTGGGGGGGCCTGGATTCACAGTCCATTTTCTCTCTTTGGAGCTTGTAGCTTTGATGTATTGTACCTAGCTACATGGGTCTTTAATAATAGTTAAGCTACAGGAAACACTACTCATTAAAATAGTAGCTTAGCTACATGTAGCTTGTTACTGCCCATCACTGTACACAAGTAACACATGTCATCTTCTTCATTTACAGCAAAACTGCCACAGAACAGGACAAAACACGACGTCCAACTGTCGATGAATTACCTGGACAAGTAAGTGACTTCCAAAAGCATGAATATGCATTAGCCTGTTTTACTGGCTGCATTTAATTCTGATTCTGTTTTAGCTTGTGTATATTCTGCGGTAAAACGGATGACTCCTTCACTCAAGATGGATTGGACCTTCACTACTGGAAACACTGTCCGATGTTGCGACGCTGTGATGAATGCAGACAGGTGCTTGCAAGCATGTTTGTTAAATCCCCACCTGTAGCCCGGCATGATTACGTTCCGTGCTGTATTCACAGGTAGTGGAAATCACCAGTTTCACCGAGCATTTACTGAGCGAATGTGAAAGCCGGTCCAAGTTCAGCCAGTGTCAACACTGCTCGGAGGCGGTGGCCGTAGAAGATCTGACTCGACACGTCCAGGGTCCCACATGCAACCGTGAGTCTCCCTTTTAAAGTTTGGGCATGACTCGGCGGTGTGATGATTTGCATTTTTGTCCCAGCCTGACTGACTGATGAAGTTGAAAACAAAATGAAGATGAAATTGTCTTTAGATAAACAAAGTAAATGTTTTTTTGCAACAGACAGCAGTGTTTTTATGGAAACAATTTGGTGACTTTTTGCTATCAGCAGTGTGTGCTCTGATTACGGAGAGAAATGCTAATATTGTGACTCACAGAAAAAGTGAAAATAAATTGGTGTCTCCAGATTTGCATATGCACCCAAATTGAATGGGTTATTGTTCGGCACAGATGCAACCCCTCTACAGAGGTGCTTGTGTGCCATGTGCTTTTACACTTGGTTAAGGTAACATTGGCATATCAAGGTACAATATCTGGCATTTAGGAGTGTGCGATACTGGGTATTTTAAACAAAAAAGAGACGGCAGATCAACTGGTCTAAAAGAGGGGTCTATTTAAAGCCTAGCGTATACAAATTAGTTTTAAGATGGGACTTAAAGGCCTACTGAAATGATTTTTTAAAATTTAAATGGGGATAGCAATCCATTCTATGTGTCATACTTGATAATTTTGCGATATTGCCATATTTTTGCTGAAAGGATTTAGTAGAGAACATCGATGATAAAGTTCGCAACTTTTGCTCGCTGATAAAAAAAGCCTTGCCTGTACCGGAAGTAGCGTGACGTCGCAGGTTGAAAGGCTCCTCACATTTCCCCATTTTTTACACCAGCAGCGAGAGCGATTCGGACCGAGAAAGCGACGATTACCCCATTAATTTGAGCGAGGTTGAAAGATTCGTGGATGAGGTACGTGAGAGTGAAGGACTAGAGTGCAGTGCAGGACGTATCTTTTTTCGCTCTGACCGTAACTTAGGTACAAGCTGGCTCATTGGATTCCACACTTTCTCCTTTTTCTATTGTGGATCACGGATTTTTATTTTAAACCACCTCGGATACTATATCCTCTTGAAAATGAGAGTCGAGAACGCGAAATGGACATTCACAGTGACTTTAGCTACGGAGCTAACGTGATAGCATCGGGCTTAACTGCAGATAGAAACAAAAGAAATAAACCCCTGACTGGAAGGATAGACAGAAAATCAACAATACTATTAAACCATGGACATGTAACTACACGGTTAATAATTCCCAGCTTGGCGAAGCTTAACAATGCTGTTGCTAACGACGCCATTGAAGCTAACTTAGCTACGGGACCTCACAGAGCTATGCTAAAAACATTAGCTCTCCACCTACGCCAGCCAGCCCTCATCTGCTCATCAACACCTGTGTTCACCTGCGTTCCAGCGATCGACGGAGCGACGAAGGACTTCACCCGATCATCGATGCGGTCGGCGGCTAGCGTCGGATAGCGCGTCTGCTATCCAAGTCAAAGTCCTCCTGGTTGTGTTGCTGCAGCCAGCCGCTAATACACCGATTCCACCTACAACTTTCTTCTTTGCAGTCTTCATTGTTCATTAAACAAATTGCAAAAGATTCACCAACACAGATGTCCAGAATACTGTGGAATTTTGCGAGGAAAACAGAGCTTTTTGTATTGGATACAATGTGTCCGAATACTTCCGTTTCATCCATTGACGTCACGCGCATACGTCATCATACCGAGACGTTTTCAACCGGAAGTTTCGCGGAAAATTTAAAATTGCACTTTATAAGTTAACCCGGCCGTATTGGCATGTGTTGCAATGTTAAGATTTCATCATTGATATATAAACTATCAGACTGTGTGGTCGGTAGTAGTGGCTTTCAGTAGGCCTTTAATATTGTAAATCCCACATTCTTTATTTTCATGTACATTCTGGGTGTGTCATTCAGTAAAAACAAGTAAAATTCCATTCCATTTTTTAAGGCGGTCTGTCATAATGTTTTAGCGTTCAATCAGACATTATTGTGTGGTTTTGTATTAGTGTTCCTCAAAATAGATATACCGGCCCCCAGACACATTTTTTTCTGTAAATTTGGCCCGAGTCAAAATATTTGCCCACGCCTGAGCTAGACCCTTTAGTATTTTATACGTAAGTAGTAAAACCTTAAAGTCGCATCTTAAAGGCCTACTGAAAGCCACTACTACCGACCACACAGTCTGATAGTTTATATATCAATGATGAAATCTTAACATTGCAACACATGCCAATACGGCCGGGTTAACTTATAAAGTGCAATTTTAAATTTCCCGCTAAACTTCCGGTTGAAAACGTCTATGTATGATGACGTATGCGCGTGACGTCAATCGTTGAAACGGAAGTATGCGGACACATTGAATCCTATACAAAAAAACTCTGTTTTCATCTTTAAATTCCACAGTATTCTGGACATCTGTGTTGGTGAATCTTTTGCAATTTGTTTAATGAACAATGAAGACTGCAAAGAAGAAAGTTGTAGGTGGGATCGGCGTATTAGCGGCGGACTACAGCAACACAACCAGGAGGACTTTGAGGTGGATAGCAGACGCTAGCCGCCGAACCACCTTAACTTCCTCCGTCTCCGGGCCGCCGACCGCATATGTGATCGGGTGAAGTCCTTCGTCGCATAGTCGATCGCTGGAACGCAGGTGAGCACGGGTGTTGATGAGCAGATGAGGGCTGGCTGGCGTAGGTGGATAGCTAATGTTTTTAGCATAGCTCTGTGAGGTCCGGTTGCTAAGTTAGCTTCAATGGCGTCGTTAGCAACAGCATTGTTAACCTTCGCCAGGCTGGAAAGTATTAACCGTGTAGTTACATTTCCATGGTTTAATAGTATTGTTGATTTTCTATCTATCCTTCCAGTCGAGGGGTTTATTTCTTTTGTTTCTATATGCAGTTAAGCACGATGCTATCACGTTAGCTCCGTAGCTTAAGTGTTTTGCCGATGTATTGTCATGGAGATAAGTCACTGTGAATGTCCATTTCGTGTTCTCGACTCTCATTTTCAAGAGAATATAGTATCCGAGGTGGTTTAAAATACAAATCCGTGATCCACAATAGAAAAAGGAGAGAGTGTGGAATCCAATGAGCCCTTGTACCTAAGTTACGGTCAGAGCGAAAAAAGATATGTCTTGCACTGCACTCTAGTCCTTCACTCTAACGTTCCTCATCCACAAATCTTTCATCTTCGCTCAAATTAATGGGGTAATTGTCGCTTTCTCGGTCCGAATTGCTGTAGCTGCATTGTAAACAATGGGGAAACGTGAGGAGCCTTTCAACTGTTGACGTCACGCTACTTCCGGTACAGGCAAGGCTTTTTTTTTTATCAGCGACCAAAAGTTGCAACTTTATCGTCGATGTTCTCTACTAAATCCTTTCAGCAAAATATGGCAATATCGCGAAATGATCAAGTATGACACATAGAATGGATCTGCTATCCCCGTTTAAATAAAAAAAAATTCATTTCAGTAGGCCTTTAATAGCACAGGAAGCCAGTGCAGGTGAGCCAGTGTAGGCGTAATATGATCAAACTTTATTGTTAATGTCACGATCATTGAACAACTTTATGACTTTGATTCTAGTGAGTTGATTGTGATCATAAAGATACAGGAAAACTATTTCAGGGAAAGAACATGTTTTCATGGCTGAATACAACAATTAAGACAGCTTGACAGAGAGATGTGCTGCACTAGTGTCTCTAAACAAGATGTTCCTGTATTTTAACTGTAAAATGCTTATGTTCCCATTTGCATCTCTACTAACCAAAAGAATGACATTGAAAGGCTAACCGTTGATCTGAAGCACTAACCATATGTCTGCATTAATAATTGACAAGTGCAAGTATTTTGTATTGCTGTCAAAACCTAAATTTGTTTGCCTTTATTCTTTAACACAATGTATTAATAGAGATCTATTGCTGGAACAATGCCTATTGTTAAGATGCCTGCCTTTCACATCCCATTTTGCATTTCCTCCTCACTGTTTTAGGAACGGACTCTTTACCCGTTAAAGTAGCTTAAAGGTGTCACGTTTCCTTTTTTTTTTCAGCCCCCATCTCAGGTCAAAGCTTCAGCCACTGCCCTTTGTGTCACAACAACTTCCCGCCAGGAGAAGAGGTACAATTCTTGACATGAACCAACCGTGACAACACAGGCCCTTTAAAATTAAAGTGACTTTAGGAGTGTGGGGGTCCTAATTGAGTCCTTCAAATATTGCCCTGTGGCGTATATTCTTTTATTCAGCAAAAATAAACAAAACACTGAAGATATTTAGAAGTGTTGTAATGAACAACAAAATACTTTTCCATTTGACCCTCAACACAAGAACTAAAGAGCGTGTAATGTGAGAGTAGAAGAGCAAACAGGTGTGTAGGCCAAACACTGCTATTGTCCACCTTTGAAAGACTTCAAAAGAGGAAATGGTCTGTGTTCTTCAAGGTCTTGCTTCATTCTTTTTCTAAAGTGCTTCTGCCGTCTTGAAATTGTTAGGACACGCAAAAACGCAAATAGGACCCAACATCAGGGAACGAAGGCTTAATAGTGTGGAGGTAAACTCATAGGAGGCTCCCAAAAAAATGAAATTTGGAGACATGAGGCAAGTCATACCAAAGACTATAAAAATGGGACCCATAACCTCCCTGCTTGGCACTCAGCAACAAAGGGTGGGAGTTGGGGGTTAAATCACCAAAATGATTCCCGGGCGCGGCGCCGCTGCTGCCCACTGCTCCCCAAGGGGATGGGACAAATGCAGAGGACAAATTTCACCACATCTAGTGAGTGTGTGACAATCATTGGTACTTTAATCTTTAACTTAGACTGCGGGCCAAAGTGGCTAAAATCGTATTTTTTTTCAACTTTATTTTTTCTAGCTGGCGGTTTACACGGCAAGTGAAATGTGATCTTTATCAGACTCCAGTGTAAACGCGCAGAGGCCCCAATGTGGCCTCGACGTCACTTGCAAGCGCAGTTCGATAAAGTGAAAACAAAGGAAGTTGACCTGCTTCAGTAAATAAACAAGAAAGTCGCTGATTGATTGATTGATTGATTGATTGAAACTGTTATTAGTAGATTGCACAGTACAGTACATATTCTGTACAATTGACCACTAAATGGTAACACCCCAATAAGTTTTTCAACTTGTTTAAGTCGGGGTCCACGCTACTACTACAAAATAAAATAAAAGTTGCCACTATAGATATAGCTGCCACACCTTAATATGAGTGTTTTTTACATGAAAATAAATTTAAGTAATATAATGTATGAATGGATATATATAGTGTAATATATTTGGGGCGGTATAGCTCGGTTGGTAGAGTGGCCGTGCCAGCAACTTGAGGGTTCCAGGTAGAGCTGTCCGATAATATCGGCAGGCCGATAAATGCTTTAAAATGTAATATCGGAAATTATCGATATTGTTTTTTTGATTATCGGTATCGTTTTTGTTTTGTTTTTTATTAAATCAACGTAAAAAACACAAGATACACTTACAATTAGTGCACCAACCCAAAAAACCTCCCTCCCCCATTTACACTCATTCACACAAAAGGGTTGTTTCTTTCTGTTATTAATATTCTGGTTCCTACATTATATATCAATACAGTCTGCAAGGGATACAGTCCGTAAGCACACATGATTGTGCGTGCTGCTGGTCCACTAATAGTACTAACCTTTAACAGTTAATTTTACTCATTTTCATTCATTACTAGTTTGTATGTAACTGTTTTTATACTGTTTTACTTTCTTTTTTATTCAAGAAAATGTTTTTAATTTATCTATCTTATTTTATTAATTTTTTTAAAAAAGGACCTTATCTTCACCATACCTGGTTGTCCAAATTAGGCATAATAATGTGTTAATTCCACGACTGTATATATCAGTATCGGTTGATATCGGTATCGGTAATTAAGAATTAGACAATATCGGAATATCGGATATCGGCAAAAAGCCATTATCGGACATCCCTAGTTCCAGGTTCGATCCCCGCTTCCGCAATCCTAGTCACTGCCGTTGTGTCTTTGGGCAAGACACTTTACCCACCTTTTCCCAGTGCCACCCACACTGGTTTGAAAATGTAACATACCGTACATATTGGGTTTCACAATGTAAAGCGCTTTGAGTCACTAGAGAAAAGCGCTATATAAATATAATTCACTTCACACTTCATATTCGGGAAGGTTCTAATTTTTTTATGGCTGTTAGGTAATGGAAGCACAGACATCAGCGTGGAGCAAAGCTAACTTTATTTTTCAACTCACATGTAAGCAAATGCGCCTGTGACAGTCTCTCGCTGTCGTGCGGGTTCCAAGAACCACAAAGGAATGACATTCTGGCGAGCAGGTTTAGACTTCTTTATTTTTCAATAACTAAAGTCTTGTCGGGTTGTTTTTCAGCCTTGCCGTTCGCTGCTCGCTCTTCCGCTCCGGCTTTTCAGCTTTGTGCGTCGTTGCCTTCCGCTCTCGCTCGGCATCCGCTTCTCTCTGGCTCTTTCTCTTCACTCCGCCTCTCTCCCCGACGTTTACGGCTGCCGCCCTTTTACACAGTTCGAGAGGATTACTTAATTGTGCCCAGCTGGGCGATCAACGCACCTGATAATAATTGCGGCTTCGATCCCGGCGCGCCCCGCCTCGCTTCTTGCTCGCCGTCCCCGCCTCCTCGCCGCCATCTTGGAGTGTGCCCTGCCTCGCTGTCGGACTACCAAAGCGTCAATTCTGGTCTTTCAACAATTGCTACTTCTTCTGAATCAAAATATATCTTCATATATTACATACAGCCTATTATTTGTGCACTATTGACTAGTGATGCACTGAAAATTTGGCCGTCGTATGTGACTTGTTCGCTGACGAAAAAGTAACATACGGGTCGCATTGCATTTTTGACTTAAGTCACATTTGAAAAGATCAGATTCCAATGGGATTTGGACTTCTTCCTGATGTGGCCTGAATCTGATGCAAAAAGATCAGATTTGAAGGACTTTGGAGCGTGACGACTGGCAAAAAAAATCAGATATGTGTCACTTGAGAGAAAAAAAATCTGATTTGGTGTGCAGTGTAAACCGGGTTAATCAAACTTTATTCAAATAGCCTTTAATACAAGTGCCTCAAAGGCATGGTGTCAAACTCAAGGCTCGGGGGCTAGATGTGGCCCACCACTTCATTTTATTTGGCACTCGAAATCCTGGAAATAATATGTATCAATAAAGTACTGTAACCTTTCTTACTAGATGTATTCTTTCTTTCTATTTTGGGAGAAAAAGTATCTAATCGCAAATTATGTTAACTTAAATATTGTTTAATTATGCAAAACTATATCATCAAACATTTAAAAAATCAATCCTAATAATAATGATTTCAAAGCAAGTTATCCATCAAATTGTGCAATGTAAAAGTAGCAATAGATTTCATGGGAAAATTTTGAAATTGACTGTGTTTTTTACAGCATTTTTCTGTAAATGGAAAAAACTGTACTTTTTTTACTGGAATAAACTCTGGGGCCATTTTGGCAGTACACCGGAAAATCTACAGTTGATTTGCGCTAAAAAATAAAAAATAAAAATAAAACTGGCAGCTCAGATGCCAAAATTTTACTGGAAAATGTAATTTTTTTTTTATTTACAGTAAAAAAACAAATGTAAATTTTACAGTCAAATTCTGGAAACTGAGCTGCCTTTTTTACCACAAAAACAGCAGTACTGTTTTTCCATTTACAGTAATACACACTAAATTTTGAGGTGAAATTATTGCAATTTACCATATTTTTTTTACATTTTAGTGTTTTAAAAATCTACTAATAAAATGTATAGGAAAATTGTGTAATAATAGTATTCACTGTTAAAAGCGGCTCTTAGTGAAAACGACTTCTACACCTCTGCTCTAAGGTCTCACGACATACCCTGATCTAAACCCACATCCAGGCAAGGAAAAACTAAAAAAAAAACCAGATTGGGGAAAAGGGGAAACCTTAACAAAGGATTGCAGATGTAGGGTTCACCCTTTGATATACATAACAGGACCCCTTGAAACTCGAATTAATGGACACATTAAAAGAGTCAAACTATTTTCATCACCGGTGGTTGGCTGCCTTTAATATCAAAAGAGACATTTTTCCCACTTCCGTAAAAGAAAAATAGTCTGTATCGGCAAAACATAACGCAGCTTTTAAAAATGTCATCATTTGTTGATTGGACCTGTTCGAAGAACAGAATACAAAGAAGTGTAGTGTGCATGTGTAGGTCTACTTTAAGACAAATTAAGGCTCTTCAGAATAAGTGCGTTGAGTGGTTGTTTTGAAAATGTCTTTTAACGTTACATTTTTTGTTGTTTTCTAAATTCTCACCACATTTATTAAGCACACAGGTAAGCCAGCGTCATTGGCATTAAACTACATTTTTTTCCAGAGATTTTTCTGTGTCGGGATGTATTCATCGTTTTTTTACCTTAAGAGTTGCACAATTAAGAAGCGAGGTCTCACTCATTGCATCACACACACCCCAACTCCCTTTTTCCTTTCCTTGCCTTCCTCATGCTCACCCAATCGCCATTCTGGACTCAGCTTGTACACATTCACAGCCTTACCTACAGTGGGGAAATTATACAATCATTTTTTTAAGCGTTTTGAAGGCAGCCACAACAAGGCCGCTTAAGAGGGTTGCCGACCCCCTAATAGCTGCAATTTTTCATGCAAGTTTAATGTACGCTGGCATTTTGAAAACGTGTGAGAAATGTGCCGAGAAATGTAAAAATAGACACTAATCGTTGCATTTTGTCTGATAGTTTTATAGGCTTTTGTGCACATTTAATATATTCTCCTTAACATTTTATTTGAACAGCAAATTGTATGACTTCACAGACTTTTGAGGGTCCAATGTTATCGGCTAATACATACATAATACATACCTTAATCTACTAAAATCTAAATATCACACCATGTGTAAACTATAAAAGTGTGTGTACTATTAGTGGGCATGTTGCTGGTGATCTATTAGGACTGTGGGCACAATTATTAACAAGTGCAAAAGTGGTGCAGACCGCCCTATTTAAATGAGGATTTTGCGTGTACTCGCAGCTGTGCCCAAGGACACACTCATTTTCTTCTATATTCATGACATCATATGCTCCAACGGTCCAACCTGTGTTGTAATGGTGTATCGGAATGATCCAGAAATGCATGAAAAAATGTATGAAACTGCTCGTTGCAAGAAGTTTTTCATATAGGTGATACTGTATATTAATAACATATCTCTTATATGAAAAAAACATGACGCCCCCCCCCAAAAATCATGTCAGCAAACAGCAACAATAATCAATGGAATTCGGTCCTTAAATCATCCAGCAGTTATACAATTATAAAATGATATTGCTGAATTTATAATGTCTATTACTTTTATTTAACATGCATGTTAGGCTAATTGGAGACTCTAAATTGTCCATACGTGTAAATACAAACCCCGTTTCCATATGAGTTGGGAAATTGTGTAAATATAAACGGAATACAATGATTTGCAAATCATTTTCAACCCATATTCAATTGAATGCACTACAAAGACAACATATTTGATGTTCAAACTCTTTTTGCAAATAATAATTAACTTAGAATTTCATGGCTGCAACATGTGCCAAAGTAGTTGGGAAAGGGCATGTTCACCACTGTGTTACATGGCCTTTCCTTTTAACAACACTCAGTAAACGTTTGGGAACTGAGGAGACACATTTTTTAAGCTTCTCAGGCGGAATTCTTTCCCATTCTTGCTTGATGTACAGCTTAAGTTGTTCAACAGTCCGGGGGTCTCCCTTGTGCTATTTTAGGCTTCATAATGCGCCACACATTTTCAATGGGAGACAGGTCTGGACTACAGGCAGGCCAGTCTAGTACCCGCATTCTTTTACTATGAAGCCACGTTGATGTAACACGTGGCTTGGCATTGTCTTGCTGAAATAAGCAGGGGCGTCCATGATAACGTTGCTTGGATGGCAACATATGTTGCTCCAAAACCTGTATGTACCTTTCAGCATTAATGGCGCCTTTACAGATGTGTAAGTTACCCATGTCTTGGGCACTAATACACCCCCATACCATCACAGATGCTGGCTTTTCAACTTTGCCTCTATAACAATCCGGATGGTTCTTTTCCTCTTTGGTCCGGAGGACACGACGTCCACAGTTTCCAAAAACTATTTGAAATGTGGACTCGTCAGACCACAGAACACTTTTCCACTTTGTATCAGTCCATCTTAGATGAGCTCAGGCCCAGCGAAGCCGACAGCGTTTCTGGGTGTTGTTGATAAACGGTTTTCGCCTTGCATAGGAGAGTTTTAACTTGCACTTACAGATGTAGCGACCAACTGTAGTTACTGACAGTGGGTTTCTGAAGAGTCCTGAGCCCATGTGGTGATATCCTTTACACACTGATGTCGCTTGTTGATGCAGTACAGCCTGAGGGATGGAAGGTCACGGGCTTAGCTGCTTACGTGCAGTGATTTCTCCAGATTCTCTGAACCCTTTGATGATATTACGGAGCGTAGATGGTGAAATCCCTAAATTCCTTGCAATAGCTGGTTGAGAAAGGTTTTTCTTAAACTGTTCAACAATTTGCTCACGCATTTGTTGACAAAGTGGTGACCCTCGCCCCATCCTTGTTTGTGAATGACTGAGCATTTCATGGAATCTACTTTTATACCCAATCATGGCACCCACCTGTTCCCAATTTGCCTGTTCACCTGTGGGATGTTCCAAATAAGTGTTTGATGAGCATTCCTCAACTTTATCAGTATTTATTGCCACCTTTCCCAACTTCTTTGTCATGTGTTGCTGGCATCAAATTGTAGAGTTAATGATAATTTGCACAAAAAAAAAATGTTTACCAGTTTCAACATCAAATATGTTGTCTTTGCAGCATATTCAATTGAATATGGGTTGAAAATGATTTGCAAATCATTGTATTCCGTTGATATTTACATCTAACACAATTTCCCAACTCATATGGAAACGGGGTTTGTATGAGTGTGAATGCTTGTTTTGTCTATATGTGTCCTTTTATTGACAGGTAACCATTACAGGGTTTACCCAGCGTCTTGCCCAAAGTCAGCTTGCATAGGCTCCAGACGAGTCAAGACCCTGAACAGAATTAGTGGAAGAAAGTCAATCATGATTTTTTTTGTACTACAAGCAGTCTTGTCGTTATTCAACATGTGATTTGTGATTGCCTATGAGCTTTAATGATGGATTGCAATGCAATGTTCTACACAAGAAAACATAACAGAAAGAGATTATGTGTAAATGCACTGGGACTTCATTCAGTATTACAACATGACATGCTGCTTTCTAATGCAAACACACCCTTTAAAATTGCAGAGAAAAAAACAAAAAACACATTTCCAGAAAGTTGCACCGTGAATGCAGATTGCCATGAAAGGCCTTAGTGTTGTAGAGGAATGGAGGGCGGCCATTCCGCCAGTTGACTGCGCCTACAGCCCATCCATCGCGGCTGTCCGGTTGAAGGAGCTTCCAGTGCAGGAACAGACTTCACTGAGCTGCTTTTGTACCTGTTGCAGGCCTGGAAGGCTCACCTCACGGGGAGGGAGGGCTGCAAACAAAACTCGCGCAGGACTGCGGTGTCCCAGAGAACCCAACCAGTACAAGGTGATGCATTCATATCCCCCCCCCCCCCCCCTTCCCTGCTTGTCCACACATAGTTTAGCACAACACCATGTTTTCACACTTTTCCTACCATAGTGTAGTATGGATTTGCATCTTAATCTTAAATGTTTAAATTGCAGTTTTCATTACAGACGTTACATCCGCCATATCTAGTGTAAACATTTAGTTGCACTGATAGCTCTTATCTTTAAGATCACATTGCTCCACTCAACACTGGGATTATCTGGATGCCAGTTCCACTTTCTCCAACAGAATTACACTGTATCACTTTATGGGTGACCTTTTTTCAACCATTTTCCTGTCCCTATCACAATTCGAGATAAGATTTATGGCTCTATGAAAGGAGCCGGTCCTTGAAGGGCCGTTCCGTTCAAAGAGCCATTCAAAAGACTGTCTCGTTGTCATGTTACTTTTTTAGAAGTTTTTCAAAAGTTACTCGGAAAATAATCACTGACAGAAGTCATGAAATAAGGCATGAAGTTATTAGGAGCTGAATAATTGAGATTTTCACCAATTCATGCTGTAAATTGTAAATACTGTATTAATATTATAAATATTCTCAAGGCATTCAATCAATCGCGACTGGACTGTTTGGTTTGTTTCAGAAGACGTTTCACTTCTCATCCATGCTGAAAGATTTAGGGCCTGATTTATTACTAAAATCAAAATGCCTTGCGCTAAAAGGCGTGTACAATCTTTAAAATAGCATGTACTATTAGTGGGCGTGTTGCGTGCGATTTACAAAGTGGCAATTGAAAAGTGGTGCCGACAGCCTGATTTCAATTAGGATTTTGCGTGTACTACAGGAAGGTTGCATATTAGACTTAGACAAACTTTATTGCTCCACAAGGGAAATTGTTCCACACACTAGCTCAGTTACAAAGGATGGAAAGGATAATGCAGGTATAAAGTAGACTAAAAATGTACCGTAGCAATATAAAATATAACATGTAATATTTACATATTAAATATACAGTATCTGATATATACTGATATATTACTATATGATATCATATTATATTTTTATATAATATACACCACCGTTCAAAAGTTTGGGTGTCACATTGAAATGTCCTTATTTTCAATTAAACTGGTCTTAACTTTAAAGAATACACTCTATACTTTGCTAATGTGGTTAATGACTATTTTAGCTGCAAATGTCTGGTTTTGGTGCAATATCTACATAGGTGTATAAAGGCCTATTTCCAGCAACTATCACTCCAGTGTTCTAATGGTACAATGTGTTTGCTCATTGGCTCAGAAGGCTAGTTGATGATTAGAAAACCCTTGTGCAATCATGTTCACACATCTGAAAACAGTTTAGCTCGTTACAGAAGCTACAAAACTGACCTTCCTTTGAGCAGATTGAGTTTCTGGAGCATCACATTTGTGGGTCAATTAAACGCTCAAAATGGCCAGAAAAAGAGAACTTTCATCTGAAACTCGACAGTCTATTCTTGTTCTTAGAAATGAAGGCTATTCCACAAAATTGTTTGGGTGACCCCAAACTTTGAACGGTAGTGTATACAACATATAACAAATCCCAATTACCATGTAGAATATTGCGGTATATGTAACAGCTGCAGCAAACAAAAGGGCAGCATAAGATACAGAGTAGCTGCAGCAGAAAATATACATTATAAACAAATAATATGATGTCACATCCGTTTTTTTTTCTTCGGGACTTAATTCACACAATGGTCAAGCAACTTAGGCAGCACGGTGGCACAGGGGTTAGTGCATGTGCCTCACAATACGAAGGTCCTGACTGAGGGCAGTCATAACTTGCGACGTGGCTCTCAAAGAAAACAAGTCTGACACATCTGCTCGAGACTCTTACTAATCAAATTATTTCTTCTTAATTGCTGCTTACTATGTGCTGTAACACACTTCCATATACTCTTCTAAAAGTTGACTAAGCACTTAGTTATTGTGTTATTTCAAGCTACTTTAGGGGCTAGCTTTGCAATTAGCTTGCCTGCTCCTGCTTGCGCTTTCTTTTTGTCTAACATGTTTTTCCTTGTCCTCCAGTCCTCCAGTGATAATGCTACTTGTCAGAAATGTAGTCTGTTTGCTGCAATTGACGATTATTGACTTTAGGGAACGGCTCCGTACCGCTGCTTTGTGGCAGCTATTTCTTCCAGTAGGTGGACTGAGCATCGAAAATACTAATCGACGTCTAAAAAATTGGAAGGTTTCCAGAAGAATCAGATGTAAATGTAAGGCTTGACTAGTTGTCCTGCCACAATTCTTTCCTCTTCTATTGCACAGAACCATACTGGTTGATCAACTGGCCTGATAGCAAGAACTTGCAATAGACAATGCCATCATGTTGGAGGCTGCGAGAAATGTCAACGACCCTGGAACTTTTCTGACACACCTCCTACATTTAAAGGCGTACTGAAATGAATTTGTTTTATTTAAATGGGGATAGCAGATCTATTCTGTGTCATACTTGGTCATTTCGCGATATTGCCATATTTTTGCTGAAAGGATTTAGTAGAGAACAACGACGATAAAGATCACAACTTTTGGTATCTGACCAAAAAAAGCCTTGCCCCTACCGGAAGTAGCGTGACGTAGTCAGTTGTACATTTCCGCAAAGTTCCCTATAGTTTACAGTGATGGCGGCCAGAAGTGAGAGCGATTCGGACCGAGAAAGCGACGATTTCCCCATTAATTTGAGCGAGGATGAAAGATTTGTGAATGAGGAAAGTGCAAGTGAAGGACTAGTGGGGAGTGGAAGCGATTCAGATAGGGAAGATGCTGTGAGAATTCAGCTGGGAATGACTACAACAGTAAATAAAACACAAGACATATATATACTCTATTAGCCACAACACAACAGGCTTATATTTAATATGCCACAAATGAATCCCGCATAAAAACACCTAGGTGTTTGTTATGCTAGTTCCTAGCTCCTAGCTACTAGCTCCCGTCCATATAACCCGCCAATACAATTCAAACACCTGCACAACACACACACTCACTCAGCCCAAAGGACCGTTCACCTAACCCAAGGTTCATAAAGCTTATATATTTAACCAAAGTTACGTACGTGACACGCACTTACGGGCAAGCGATCAAATGTTTGGAAGCGCAGCTGCGTACTTACGGTACCGCGTCTACGTCTGTGTATCCAAATCAAAGTAATCCTGGTAAGAGTCTGTTGTCCCAGTTCTCTACAGGCGTATGTGTATCGAAGTCAAAGTCCTCCTGGTAAGAGTCCCTGTTGTCCGAGTTCTTCGATCTTGACTGCATCTTTCGGGAATGTAAACAATGAAACACCGGCTGTGTTGTGTTGCTGACTTCCCTCGCAAAATACTCCGCTTCGCACCGACAACTTTCTTCTTTGCTTGCTCAGCTTCTTTCTCCATAATGCAATGAACAAATTGCAACAGATTCACCAACACAGATGTCCAGAATACTGTGGAATAATGAGATGAAAACAGAGCTATTTTGTATTGGCTTTAATGGGGGAGCCATACCTCTGTTTCAGTGGCTACGTCACGCGCATACATCATCATCCAAAGGAGTTTTCAACCGGAAGTTTAGCCGGAAATTTAAAATTGCACTTTGTAAGTTTACCCGGCCGTATTGGCATGTGTTGCAATGTTAAGATTTCATCATTGATATATAAACTATCAGACTGCGTGGTCGGTAGTAGTGGCTTTCAGTAGGCCTTTAAATACAATATTTGGCGCCTCTTCTTCCTTGATGATTGTCAAAATAGTCGCGACTGTCAACAGCCTAATATAGACTGACCCAGGAACCATTTTGGGAAGTATTGAAATTACATCCTTAAAGCGGTTGTTCCTCAGGCAGTGTGGTCTTCATTTCCCCTCAGTAATAAAACATGTGGTTAGTTGCTTCTTGGCTTACGCTTAAAAAACAAGTTAATTCAGACAAGTAGGAATAGCAAGGTAAGGTATGTTAAAGGCCTACTGAAAGCCACTACTACCGACCACGCAGTCTGATAGTTTATATATCAATGATGAAATCTTAACATTGCAACACATGCCAATACGGCCGGGTTAACTTGTAAAGCGAAATTTTAAATTTCCCGCTAAACTTCCGGTTGGAAACGTCTTTGGATGATGCATATGCGCGTGACGTCAAGACGGCAACGGAAGTATTCGTACCCAATGTGTCACCATACAAACTGCTCTGTTTTCATCGAACAATTCCACAGTATTCTGGACATCTGTGTTGGTGAATCCTTTGCAATTTGTTTAATGGACAATGGAGATTGCAAAGAAGAAAGTTGTAGGTGGGATCGGTGTATTAGCGGCTGGCTGTAGCAACACAACAAGGAGTACTTACTTGGATAGCAGACGCGCTAGCCGATGCTAGCCGCCAACGCATCTGTGATTGGGTGAAGTCCTTCGTCGCGCCGTCGATCGCTGGAACGCAGGTGAGCACGGGTGTTGATGAGCAGATGAGGGCTGGCTGGCGTAGGTGGAGCGCTAATGTTTTTAATCATAGCTCTGTGAAGTCCGGTTGCTAAGTTGCTAAGTTAGCTTCAGCATCGTTAGCAACAGCATTGTTAAGCTTTGCCAGGCTGAGAATTATTAACCGTGTAGTTACATGTCCATTGTTTAATAGTATTGTTGATCTTCTGTCTATCCTTCCAGTCAGGGATTTATTTATTTTGTTTCTATCTGCATTGGAGCCAGATGCTATCACGTTAGCTCAGTAGCTAAAGAGCTTCGCTGATGTATTGTCGTGGAGATAAAAGTCACTGTGAATGTCCATTTCGCGTTCTCGACTCTCATTTTGAAGAGGATATAGTATCCGAGGTGGTTTTAAAATACAAATCTGTGATCCACAATAGAAAAAGGAGAGTGTGTGGAATCCAATGAGACCTTGTACCTAAGTTACGGTCAGAGCGAAAAAAGATAAACCCTGCACTGCCTCTCTAGTTCTTCACTCTAACGTTCTCATCCACGGAATCTTTCATCCTCGCTCAAATTAATGGGGTAATCGTCGCTTTCTCGGTCCGAATCTCTCTCGCTCCATTGTAAACAACGGGGAATTGTGAGGAATCCTACCTCCTGTGACGTCACGCTACTTCCGGTATAGGCAAGGCTTTTTTTTATCAGCGACCAAAAGTTGCGAACTTTATCGTCGTCGTTCTATACTAAATCCTTTCAGCAAAAATATGGCAATATCGCGAAATGATCAAGTATGACACATAGAATGGATCTGCTATCCCCGTTTAAATAAAAAAAAATCATTTCAGTAGGCCTTTAAACACACATGGAATAAAAATTCTAAAACAAAATAACCATCACTATATATACATATAAATTACTTACAATTGTGTGTCTGGTTTAACATTCGGACCAAATGGAGTTCCATATCAGCTGTACAAAAATTCCCCAAATGTGTTACGCTTCTGTGGAGGCAGATGAAGGTGATGTAGACGAAGCAAACCATCCAAAAGTGTGGCGCAGAGCTGGGGGAGCGTTAATCCCCAAGGAAAAAGATGCCTCAAACATTGATCTATTCCGGCAGATCAAACGTTAAAGGGAAGGTCTTCTTTAGCATCGTTGCTAAAAGGATGACAACGTACCTGAAGCAAAACAGCTTGATTGATACATCCGTGCAGAAAGCTTGAATACCTGGTTTCTCAGGCTGCTTGGAGCATACAAGCATGATATGGCACCAAATCCAATCTGCCAAGAGGGAAGGAAAAGACCTGCACGTCTTATTCCTACACCTAGCCAATGCTTTCGGATCTGTCCCTCATTCTCTCATCTGGACAGCGTTCAACTTCTTCCACATCCCAAATACCATCACAAACCTGGTGAAATACTACTTGCGTGATCTGCAATTCTTTGTCAAAACAACAGAATACACAACATCGTGGCAATCTCTGGAAGTGGGAATAATGAGTGGATGTACCATCTCCCCTCGAGCCTTCACCATGGCAATGGAAGTGATAATTCGAGCTTCCAAATGGGTTGTGGGTGGAGAACGTCTGAGAGGGGCACAGCGTCTACCTCCCATCCGCGCCTACGTGGACGACATGACCACCTTGACCTCAACCGTTGCATGCACGAAACATGTGCTGGGAAAGCTTCATGCCAACATTACATGGGCACAGATGAAGTTTAAACCCAGCAAGTCCAGGAGCATATCAATCGTCAATTGGAAATTCACGGACCAGAGGTTCTACATCGAGGATACTCCCATTCCGTGGTGTCAGAGCTGCCAGTCAAGAGTCTAGGGCGACTGTACAACGCAAGTCTCAAAGTCTCGGACCAGAGCGATCAGTATATGTATATATATGTGTGTATATATATATACGGTATATATATATATCAGGGGTCACCAACCTTTTTGAAACCAAGAGCTACTTTTTGGGTACTAATTAATGCGAAGGGCTACCAGTTTGATACACACTTAAATAAATTGCCAGAAATAGCCAATTTGCTCAAT
>NC_084737.1:75790170-75802670 GCF_033978785.1 Entelurus aequoreus
ATCTTAATCAGGAAAAATTACTAACGATGTTCCATAAAAAGATTCGAGTTAGCTAGTTATTCTCTTCTTTTTTTCGGTTAAATTTTGAATTTTAAAGAGTCGAAATTGAAAATAAACTGTTTCAAAATTTAATTGTCATTTTTTTCGTGTTTTCTCCTCTTTTAAACCGTTCAATTAAGTGTAAATATCATTAATTATTAATAATAACAGAGTTAAAGGTAAATTGAGCAAATTGGCTATTTCTGGCAATTTATTTAAGTGTGTATCAAACTGGTAGCCCTTCGCATTAATCAGTACCCAAGAAGTAGCTCTTGGTTTCAAAAAGGTTGGTGACCCCTGAATTAGAATGTACAAAAAGGAATTAATATGGTAACCATTTAACATAATTGTGATGTCATTTGATTATTGTTAAAAATGAGATTAATCATGACTAATCACAGGTTATTACCACATCACTCGCATAATTCAAATGAACTTAAAAAAGGAAATGTTATTCTCAGAATGCCACACATGAAGATTTTTAAACGTTTTACCTGAATGCTCAAAACCTGGTAACAGTTTCTCTATCATTTTGAAGTGAAATTTGCCGGCGAGCACAGCAGTCGGAGTCTCTAACTCATCTTACCCCCTGATCACTGACCATAGAACACAACAACCCACGCCGCCCTTCAGGCAACCAGGTGAAGGAGCATGTGCGGTCAAAATAAATTGCGTGATTAATCTGCAGATACTGTATACTGTACGTGATTAAAGCGATCATTTTTTGTGATTAATTGCATGAGTGTGCAGGGTATGAATAATGTTCTGAATGTCCTTTAAAAAAAAACTGCTGTGAAAAACAGTAATCTCTAGTAATGAACTACAAAACCCAAAACCAGTGAAGTTGGCACGTTGTGTAATTCGTAAAAAAAAAACAGAATACAATGATTTGCAAATCCTTTTCAACTTGTATTCAATTGAATAGACTGCAAAGGCAAGATACTTAATTTTCGAACTGAGAAACTTAATTTTATTTGCAAATAATCATTAACTTAGAATTTAATGGCAGCAACACATTGTAAAAAAGTTGGCACAGGGGCATGTTCACCACTGTGTTACATGGCCTTTCCTTTTAACAACACTCAGTAAACGTTTGGGAACTGAGGAAGACAATTTTTGAAGCTTCTCAGGTGGAATTCTTTCCCATTCTTGCTTGATGTACAGCTTAAGTTGTTCAACAGTCCGGGGGTCTCCCGTTGTGCTATTTTAGGCTTCATAATGCGCCACACATTTTCAATGGGAGACAGGTCTGGACTATGAAGCCACGCTGTTGTAACACGTGGCTTGGCATTGTCTTGCTGAAATAAGCAGGGGCGTCCATGGTAACGTTGCTTGGATGGCAACATATGTTGCTCGAAAACCTGTATGTACCTTTCAGCATTAATGGTGCCTTCACAGATGTGTAAGTTACCCATGTCTTGGGCACTAACACACCCCCATACCATCACAGATGCTGGCTTTTCAACTTTGCGTCTATAACAATGCGGATGGTTCTTTTCCTCTTTGGTCCGGAGGACACGACGTCCACAGTTTCCAAAAACAATTTGAAATGTGGACTCGTCAGACCACAGAACACTTTTCCACTTTGCATCAGTCCATCTTAGATGAGCTCGGGCCCAGCGAAGCCGGCGGCGTTTCTGGGTGTTGTTGATAAATGGCTTTCGCTTTGCATAGTAAAGTTTTAACTTGCACTTACAGATGTAGCGACAAACTGTAGTTACTGACAGTGGTTCCTGAGCCCATGTGGTGATATCCTTTTCACACCGATGTCGCTTTTTGATGCACTACCGCCTGATGGATCAAAGGTCCTTAATATCATTGCTTACGTGCAGTGATTTCTCCAGATTCTCTTAACCTTTTTGATGATATTACGGACCGTAGATGGTGAAATCCCTAAATTCCTTGCAATAGCTCGTTGAGAAATGTTGTTATTAAACTGTTGGACAATTTGCTCACGCATTTGTTGACAAAGTGGTGACCCTCGCCCCATCCTTGTTTGTGAATGACTGAGCATTTCATGGAATCTACTTTTACACCCAATCATGGCACCCACCTGTTCCCAATTAGCCTGTTCACCTGTGGGATGTTCCAAACAAGTGTTTGATGAGCATTCCTCAACTTTATCAGTCTTTTTTGCTACTCGTGCCAGCTTTTTTGAAACATGTCGCAGGCATCCAATTCCAAAAGAGCTAATATTTGCAGTTTGAACGTTAAGTATCTTGTCTTTGCAGTCTATTCAATTGAATATAAGTTGAAAAGGATTTGCAAATCATTGTATTCTGTTTTTATTTACCAAAGTGTGATAGGTCACACTTTATTTTTATAGCACACAGTGACAAGGTGCTTCACGCAGAGCATAAGCAGGAGAGGAGATAAGAAAAAGCTGTGGGACGTTTAACCGTCGCTTTCTTTGGATAATAAAAAGAGAACTAGACCAATGAAATGTGTAGAGTTGAAGGTACGCTCGCGTTGTTATCAAATGCATCTAACGAGTGTGTGACAGATGGCGATTAAGACAATCCATGTCGATCATGCGGTGTCCTAACGTACACCCAAATAACCACCTAATAAAATCATGGGGGTTATTTTGTTTGACGTGACAAGCCCCTCCTCCCCCCCGAGAGACACATGCTATTATACAGCTGTAGATATTTGCAGAGAGGTCAGCAAATGTTGACAAGAGTGACAAAGCTCGCTATTGTGTATGGATCTACGATGTCATTATTGTCTGTGTGTACATACAATGTATTCAGGACCAGTCTAAAGTGTACACCTGCTTGTTAAAGTGTGTGCACACTTTACATTTTTACTGGAAGTGTAATAATATAACTTGTGTAATATATAGTACAGTCGTACTTTTATTTTATTAAAAACAAGTAACCTGGCCAAATGAGCTGCTCTTTCATGAATACAATTATCATATGCTGAGGCGTGGAAAAACAAAGGCTTTTTTTGGTTTGGTTTTGTTTTTTCTTACAAAATATTAACCTCTGTGGTGGACG
Organism: Entelurus aequoreus; assembly: GCF_033978785.1. NCBI lineage: Eukaryota > Metazoa > Chordata > Actinopteri > Syngnathiformes > Syngnathidae > Entelurus > Entelurus aequoreus. The sequence goes on from NC_084737.1 coordinate 75,793,212, forward strand.
TTTGTTTTGTTTTTCAGAAATTTTTAACCGAAAACAACCCCCCCCCCCCCCCAAAAAAAAAATAGGCTTGTGCAAAATGTCAAATTTCAGTTCAATTAATTTTTATTTATATGGGAATTTGAATTGAATTAGCTCCACCCCACAAGAAGACAATTGGATATACAGGAAGTGGAATTAAATCCCTTGCCAAAGTATCTGGAAGAGGTTTGTCACGTTTAGCAAAGGTTTCGGCTCAAATACTCAAAATACTTTACAAACACTAAAATTGAACACAAATTCATAATTTTGAATACTTTGAAAAAGTATTCCATAACTTCAAAATTAAGTGCTGTTTTATAGGGCAGTGGTCCTCAACCTTTTTGTAACTGCGGACCGGTCAACGCGTGAAAATGTGTCCCACGGACTGGGGTGTGGGGGTTGGAGTGGGGTTGGGGGGGATATTTTATTTGATTTTTTAATTTAAAATTGTTTTATTTTTTTTTTGTCATAAAAAAATACAATCATGTATCCCTGCAGACTGTATTGATATATATTGATATATAATGTAGGAACCAGAATATTAATAACAGAAAGAAACAACCCTTTTGTGTGAATGAGTGTAAATGGGGGAGGGAGGTTTTTTGGGTTGCTGCACTAATTGTAAGTGTATCTTGTGTTTTTTATGTTGATTTCATTTTTTTATTTATTTTTTTTATTTGTATTTATTTGTATTTATTTTTTCTTGTGCGGCCCGCTACCAGTCGATCCACGGACCGGTACCCGGCCGCGGCCCAGGGGTTGGGGACCACTGTTATAGGGGATGCTTTTATTCTGAATTGCAGATGAAAAGTGCACTTACAATGTTATGTCTACGTGACGGTCACAGTAATAATATTATTTCTATGAAATATGTGAAACAGTCATGTAGGGTCAATTTACAGTAGCTGAGTGTTGCCTACATTTCTTTTATTTATTTCTTCCTCTCTTTTAATTGAGATAATATGAATGAGTCTGTTTGTGGTGACCCGTGTCTGTGTTTTGTTATTAATATTACTGGGGATGGCCGATATTATCGGCCGATAAATGCGTTAAAATGTCATGTCGGAAATTATCGGTATCGGTTTTTTTATTATCTGTATCGTTTTTTTTTTTGTTTTTTTTTATTAAATCAACATAAAAAACACAAGATACACTTACAATTAGTGCACCAACCCAAAAAACCTCCCTCCCCCCATTTCTTTCTGTTATTAATATTCTGGTTCCTACATTATATATCAATATATATCAATACATTCTGCAAGGGATACAGTCCGTAAGCACACATGATTGTGCGTGCTGCTGGTCCACTAATAGTACTAACCTTTAACAGTTAATTTTACTCATTTTCATTATTTACTAGTTTCTATGTAACTGTTTTTATATTGTTTTACTTTCTTTGTTATTCAAGAAAATGTTTTTAATTTAGTTATCTTATTTTTTTATTTTTTTTTAAAGTACCTTATCTTCACCATACATGGTTGTCCAAATTAGGCATAATAATGTGTTAATTCCACGACTGCATATATCGGTTGATATCGGTATCGGTTGATATTGGTATCGGTAATTAAAGAGTTGGACAATATCGGATATCGGCAAAAAGCCATTATCGGACATCCCTAAATATTACTGTTATCTGTACAGTACGCCAACCTGTCTGGTTGTGTATGTTCATAAATATGTGGTGTCCCAATTTTAAATAGAGAGGAAAAAAAGATTAGAATAATTCTGGAATACATCAACATTCTATAATTAAATTCTATAATTCTACATCCTTCAATTAAAATTGAAATTGCAATTTTATTTCCTGTTTGCAACCTCAGTACAAATACATAGAATTCAATTGGAATTCAAGAAATCTTCTCAGTTAGATTTGGACTTTTGCACCACCCTGGTGCTCTCGGGAGGATATGCCCAGTGGCGTACCCTGCAGCGAGTTCCTCTTTATACTGTGTCGGGCCATCAGGGCCAGTTTATAGAAAAACTGCACGATTTTTTAAAATTTTGCCCATCATTCACACTCCTTTTGTGAGACAAGCGCACTTAAACAAATTGAAAAACTTATTGGGGTGTTACCATTTAGTGGTCAATTGTACGGAATATGTACTGTACTGTGCAACCTACTCAGGGCCGGCCCGTGGCATAGGCCGTATAGGCAAATGCTAAGGGCGCCAGTGCCACAAATGTTGGAGAAAGAAAAAAAAAAAGTTGGTACTATTATTTCTAAATACAAAAAATAATCCCACGTTAATTAAAATGCAAAGTAAAGCCTATTTAATAGAAATATTATTTGTTACAACATTACGCCCCCCAACCCCCCGCACGGTGCGCCCCCTCCCTTCCCGTATCATGACTCTTACCACATCAAAAAATCAACACAAGATGTCAAAACGGCCAAAACTGTCAGGTGCCCAGGGAAGAAAAAAGAGAAAAGAAGAGGAGAAACGAGAAAAAGACAGAGGTAGCAGGTAGGTAACGTTAGCCTACATGAAATGATTTGTCTGTTACAGAATGTGATAGTAACCTGGCTTTTTAGCATTAAGCTAATGTTACATGATTCGGCAATTGCTAATCAATAAATAGCTAGTTCTGTTTTAACGTCGGGTTAATATTGTGGAGGGGGCTAAATTGTTATGGAAAATAATAATGTAACGTTAGGTAATTACAGTACTCCCTGGTGTACAGTAATTTGTAAGTCATTCTAGTTAATGCAATATTAAAAAGCACAAATAGAGAACTCTGTAGGATCCCCTTTTTTTGTAATATAGTTGTTAAAGTCATACTGGTTTGATCAATCAATCAATGTTTATTTATATAGCCCTAAATCACAAGTGTCTCAAAGGGCTGTACAAGCCACAACGACATCCTCGGTACAGAGCCCACATACGGGCAAGGAAAAACTCACCCCAGTGGGACGTCGGTGAATGACTATGAGAAACCTTGGAGAGGACCGCATATGTGGGTAACCCCCCCCCCTCTAGGGGAGACCGAAAGCAACGGATGTCGAGTGGGTCTGACATAACATTGTGAAAGTCCAGTCCACAGTGGATCCAACACATCAGCGGGAGTCCAGTCCACAGCGGGGCCAACAGGAAACCATCCCGAGCGGAGACGGGTCAGCAGCGCAGAGATGTCCCCAACCGATGCACAGGCTAGTGGTCCACCCGGGGTCCCGGCTCTGGACAGCCAGCACTTCATCCATGGCCACCGGACCTATGCAACTCCCCCTCGCAAGGGACAGGGGAGAAGAGGAGAGAAGAAAAGAAACGGCAGATCAACTGGTCTAAAAAAGGGGGGGTCTATTTAAAGGCTAGATTATACAAATGAGTTTTAAGATGGGACTTAAATGCTTCTACTGAGGTAGCATCTCTAACTGTTACCGGGAGGGCATTCCAGAGTACTGGAGCCCGAATAGAAAACGCTCTATAGCCCGCAGACTTTTTTTTGGCTCTGGGAATCACTAATAAGCCGGAGTTCTTTGAACGCAGATTTCTTGTCGGGACATATGGTACAATACAATCGGCGAGATAGGCTGGAGCTAAACCGTGTAATATTTTATACGTAAGTAGTAAAACCTTAAAGTCGCATCTTAAGTGCACAGGAAGCCAGTGCAACTGAGCCAGTATAGGCGTAATATGATCAAACTTTCTTGTTTTTGTCAAAAGCCTTGCAGCCGCATTTTGTACCAACTGTAATCTTTTAATGCTAGACATAGGGAGGCCCGAAAATAATACGTTACAGTAATCGAGACGAGACGTAACGAACGCATGAATAATGATCTCAGCGTCGCTAGTGGACAAGATGGAACGAATTTTAGCGATATTACGGAGATGAAAGAAGGCCGTTTTAGTAACACTCTTAATGTGTGACTCAAACGAGAGAGTTGGGTCGAAGATAATACCCAGATTCTTTACCGAGTCTCCTTGTTTAATTGTTTGGTTGTCAAATGTTAAGGTGGTATTATTAAATAGATGTTGGTGTCTAGCAGGACCGATAATCAGCATTTCCGTTTTCTTAGCGTTGAGTTGCAAAAAGTTAGCGGACATCCATTGTTTAATTTCATTAAGACACGCCTCCAGCTGACTACAGTCCGGCGTGTTGGTCAGCTTTAGGGGCATGTAGAGTTGAGTGTCATCAGCATAACAGTGAAAGCTAACACCGTACTTGCGTATGATGTCACCCAGCGGCAGCATGTAAATACTAAAGAGTGCAGGGCCAAGAACCGAACCCTGGGGAACTCCGCACGTTACCTTGACATAGTCCGAGGTCACATTGTTATGGGAGACGCACTGCATCCTGTCAGTAAGATAAGAGTTAAACCAAGACAAGGCTAAGTCTGACATACCAATACGTGTTTTGATACGCTCTAATAAAATATTATGATCGACGGTATCGAAAGCGGCGCTAAGATCAAGAAGCAGCAACATAGATGACGCATCAGAATCCATCGTTAGCAATAGATCATTAGTCATTTTTGCGAGGGCTGTCTCCGTAGAGTGATTTGCCCTGAAACCGGATTGAAAAGGTTCACAGAGATTGTTAGTCACTAAGTGTTCATTTAGCTGCTGTGCAACAGTTTTTTCGAGAATTTTGGAAATAAACGGAAGGTGGGAGACCGGTCGGTAGTTTACCATGAGGTCAGGATCGAGGTTAGGTCTTTTGAGCAGAGGATGAATAACCGCTTTTTTGAATGCTAGGGGAACAGTGCCGGAGGAAAGTGATAAGTTTATAATATTTAACACTGATGGACCTAATAATACAAACAGTTCCTTGATAAGTTTCCCAGGAAGTGGGTCAAGTAAACATGTTGTTTGTTTTATCCCACTTACACGCTGTAATAATTCCTCTAATGTTATTTCATCAAAAATAGAGAGACTATTTTGGAGGGCAGTGTCCGTCGTATATACAGTCGTATTTGTGTTAATAGAGCCCAGTTGTAGCTGGGATGCGTTGTCTTTAATCTCCTTTCTAATGAGTTCAATTTTCTTATTAAAGAAATTCATAAAATCATCTGCCGAGTGGGTGGAGCTACTGGGAGGAGTCCCTTGTTGGGTTAGCGATGCTACTGTACTAAACAGAAATTTAGGATCGTTTTTGTTGAGGCGGATGAGATTTGAGTAGTATTTAGTTTTAGCTAAGGTAAGCATGCGTTTATAAGTTATTAAACTATCACTCCATGCTTGATGGAAAACCTCAAGTTTAGTCGCGCGCCATTTGCGTTCCAGTTTTCTACATGATAATTTCTGAGCTCTAATTTCTTCTGTAAACCATGGGGTGCGCCTTTTAGGGGCCCTTTTTTGCTTTAGCGGTGCTATACTATCAATAATTTCGCGCAAGGCATCGTCAAAGTTGTTAGTGAGTTTATCAATAGAGCCGACATAATTTGGGAATGGTGCTATTACCGAAGGCAGTAGGTCAGCAAGAGTCATCGTTGTGGCAGCATTAATGTTGCGGCCGCTATAGCAGTTATTATTATTATTAGCTTGTTGACAAAGAGTCAAAACTTCAAATTTTATAAGGTAATGATCGGACATTACTTTAGTATATGGAAGTATCATAACTTTGGAGGTGGTGACACCCCTGACAAGCACTAGATCTATTGTATTACCGTTGCGATGCGTGGGTTCATGTATTATTTGTGTAAGACCACAGCTATCAATTATGGTTTGGAGCGCCACGCACTGAGGGTCCGATGGGGTATTCATATGGATATTAAAGTCCCCCATTATGATTATATTGTCGGCGTGCGTCACTAGATCAGCAACGAACTCTGAGAATTCACTGATAAAGTCCGAATAGGGCCCAGGGGGGCGGTAGATAACAGCCAGGTCGAGAGGTAGCGGTGTGACAGACCTCATAGTAAGCACCTCAAACGATTTATATTTATTATTTAGGTTAGGGGTAAGGTTGAAATTTTCATTGTATATTAGTGCGACACCCCCTCCCCTTTTAAGAGGGCGGGCAACATGCGCATTCGTATAGTTAGGAGGAGATGCCTCATTGAGCGCAAAAAATTCGTCCGGTTTGAGCCAGGTTTCGCTAAGACCAATGACGTTAAGATTGTTGTCTCTAATGACCTCATTAACCAATAACGCCTTGGGAGACAATGATCTTATGTTTAAAAAGCCCATATTATAGGTATTGGGCTGTTTTGACGAGTTTTTGTTAAGATTATCCGTAGTGGCAATATTAACAATGTTGCGTTTATTATGCGTAGTGCACTTTAAATAGTTTCGACCATATCTAGGAATTGATATGACGGGAATTTTCCGATTGTTTGTTTGGTGCTGCAATAGACTGGACATATCATAATTTGGTTTGATATCTTGTTTTGTGCAGTGCCTTATTTTAAAATCTTGCCTGGGGTGCCAGATTGGTTAGGGCCGGGCCTGAACCTACGAATAAAAGTCTCAATCAATCAATCAAACGTCTTTGCCTTTTCTTTGCGCGCTAGATAGTAACAAAAAAAGAGGCAGGAGGTAACCAACAATGCAGGTAATGGGGATTCATCTATTCTGCCTATAAAACCCTCAAAAAAAATATCCAAAAATTTCCAGCAGCATTTTATATACAGTACAGGCCAAAAGTTTGGACACACCTTCTCATTCACAACACTACTGATGGTCCCAACCCCATTGATAAAGAAAGAAATTCCACTAATCAACCCTGATAAGGCACACCTGTGAAGTGACAACCATTCCAGGTTCACCTTTTTTGTCACACCGTGGTGAGGGAAGTCCTGTTTTGGGGTTGTCTGGCACGCTTCCTGTTTTATTTTGAAAATTCTAATCCTCCTCTCGTTTCAGGCCACTTGCCCTTCCTCCTGTGTCACTGGTCTGATGTCTCTCCTGATTGCCTGATTGTGCCCACCTGTGTCACCCTCCCTCATGTGTATATAGTCCTCGTCTTCCCCTGTCTTGTTGCCAGACTATATCGTCTCGTCACGTACCGCCAGCATTCGTCCACAGTCTCGAAGCAAGTTGCTAAGTATTGCCTTATTTATTGATTTCTTTGTTTCCTCTGAGAGAGTGATTTTCGTTTGCTAAAGTTTTTGGTCAAGTTTTTTTTGTGTGTGTTATTTCATAGTGCCTTGCCTTCCTTTTTTCCTCCTCTTGGAGCGCTTTAGTTTGTAGTTAGGGTCCGCCTGTACCCTGTATAAAGGACTCCCACAGGAAGTCCTTTGTACATGGACAAAGGACACTATTGAAATTGTAAGGTTTTATTATTCTTTATTATTATTATTATTATTATTCCGCCGCCACAAAAAACGCTAATTTGACCCACTTAACATGCTTCAAAACTCACCAAATTTGACACACACATCAGGACCTGCGGAAATTTCCATAAAAAAACCAAACCCCAAAAATCAAAATTGCGCTCTAGCGCCCCCTAGGAAAAAACAAAAACTGCCTGTAACTCCCACTAGGAAGGTCGTAGAGACATGAAACAAAAACCTGTATGTAGGTCTCACTTAGACCTACAATTCATAACGACACATCCTCGGGCAAAAACCAACAGGAAGTTGGCAATATCCCATTTAAGACAAAAATGTACTAAAAACACAAATTTTTGCCTCTTTGAGCTGTAATTTGACCCCCTTTTAATCGGTAGGTTGGAGTTCAAATCCCAGCCGAGTCATACCAAAGACTATAAAAATGGGACCCGTAACCTCCCTGCTTGGCACTCAGCAACAAAGGGTTGGAGTTGGGGGTTAAATCACCAAAATGATTCCCGGGCGCGGCGCCGCTGCTGCCCACTGCTCCCCAAGGGGATGGGACAAATGCAGAGGACAAATTTCACCACATCTAGTGTGTGTGTGACAATCATTGGTACTTTAATCTTTCATCTTAATCTTAAAATACTTCAAAACTCACAACTTCTCACACACATCGGGACTGGTGGAAATTGCGATCTAAAAAAAAAAACGAACCCCAAAACTCAAAATTGCGCTCTAGCGCAATTTTTGAATAAAACAGAGAAAAAACTGCTCCTCAGAGGAAAACTTGTAACTTCCGATAGGAACGTCTTAGAGACATGAAACAAATACCTTTATGTAGGTCTCACCTAGACCTACATTTCATAGATTGACATCCTTCAGCAAAAATCAACAGGAAGTTTGCTATCACTCCTTCAAAACAAAATTTTTGTTAAAACCGTTCATCAAACATTATCTCCTCCGAGCGCGTTTGTCGTTTCGGCTTCAAACTGCTACAGGAGAGAGATTGAACCCTTCTGGTTAAAAGTTGACGACGGCGTTTTATTTAGTGCTACCGTTTTGATTTGACGTGCCTTCAAAGACCCGCAGCACTAAAGTTGCTCCGCTGCTGTTGTTTTAAGATGGCTGCTTAAAAGCAGAAAGCACCAGCGTGAGCACAGAATGCAGAGAAGGTAGGTAGGTACACTACACAAAAGGATCTAACTCCCAGTACGAATATCGTAGAGACACGAAACAAAAACCTCTATGTAGGTCCCACTCAGGACTACCACTGGACAAAAGTATTGGGACACCTAGGACTAGCACCTGCCAAAATGCGGACCCGAACAACGCTGCTTGCAGCTTTAATTATCTCAGCTCTTTATAGCTTACTTTCTGTTTATAGTTTCTTGTCTCCTCTGCATGATTAAGTTACCTTTTTGTAGCTAATCATAGATTGTTGGGTTTTTTTTGTTATTAGATTCGTGTGTTATTTTGCTGTTGACCTTTTCCTCCCTATGGAGTGATTTTCCGTTTATGGCCTTATGCCTGTATGTCTTTTGTTACTAATGTATCAGAGCTAGATTTTGTAGCCGCTTTGTTTTAATCACTCTGTTCAAAGAGATTTCAAAGAAACCTGTTGAAATAAAGCCTGTGTCAATTGTCCCCCTTCTGCACCCGAGTCCTCATTCTCGCCAAGGCATAACCTTTTTTTGTTAAGTACATAACTCCACGTGTTCATTCATAGTTTTGATGCCTTCAGTGACAATCTACAATATAAATAGTCATGAAAACCTATTGAATGAGAAGGTGTGTCCAAACTTTTGGCCTGTACTGTATGTACTGTAGAAACCGGCACATTCATGCTAACGTAATATTTACAGCAGGGGTCACCAACGCGGTGCCCGCGGGCACCAGGTAGCCCGTAAGGACCAGATGAGTAGCCCGCTGGCCTGTTCTAAAAATAGCTCAAATAGCAGCACTTACCAGTGAGCTGCCTCTATTTTTTAAATTGTATTTATTTACTAGCAAGCTGGTCTCGCTTTGCCCGACATTTTTGATTCTAAGAGAGACAAAACTCAAATAGAATTTGAAAATCCAAGAAAATATTTTAAAGACTTGGTCTTCACTTGTTTAAATAAATTCATTATTTTTTTTACTTTGCTTCTTATAACTTTCAGAAAGACAATTTTAGAGAAAAAATACAACCTTAAAAATGATTTTAGGATTTTTAAACACATATACCTTTT
>NC_084737.1:75807670-75848765 GCF_033978785.1 Entelurus aequoreus
CAGGGTTTGCGTCCAGAACATCGAGTACCGTGACGCAGACAAAGCAGAGACAGGGCGATATCACAAACAGCACATTTGCATTTCTGAATAATCATATATTTTGTCTAACTGGGGCTGCTAAAATTACCCCCGTTCCTTCAGAAGCAGCCTCAGTGATGTAACCAGGGACCTCCCAAATAAATAGAGGAGCACGTGGGCTGTACCTGAGAGCATAGGTTGGATCTGTAACTAAGAAGTACAGCCCAAAACGTATCTCCTCATTGAGCCAAATTGAACTCTGTCTCTGCATGATTCCTTGCTTCTTGTCTGTTTGATAGATGTCATCAGTGTTTGCACCTGACAAAATCACACATTGCTTGTCCATTGCATTTTTTGGACTCACATTGCGCTAGCAAAACTAAAGAAATGCGGTAAAAAGGCTAAAAAAAAAAAAAAAAACACTTAAATGGCAGCATCTGCTGACTGAATGAGGACCAGGATCCATCTGCCCGCCCACAATCGCTGTGCTGCCAGGCACACAATAGGTGGATGAACCGCTCGTACACTTGAGACAATCTTCAATTAACCAAAGCATGGTTTTTTTTCTGCCTGTGGTTCGTAAATCGAAAGGTTTGTGCAATGAGAGGTTGGTGAATGGAGGTTTTGCTGTAACCTGCATTGTTATCTGCCTTGCGCTAGCAGTCGTTCACTATTTAGAACACACCAAAAAAGACACGTGTTATATTGTCTCACATAAGAATTGTGAATGATGGGCAAAATAAAAGAAAAGAGCAGTCTAATATAAGTACTGTATATTAGTACAGCACATTCCACTAGTCAAGTCCAGTGTTAAGTAAAAGTAGCGACTTGGTATGGTATGCCGTGGCTTGACCTAGCAACGGTTGTTTCAAGGCAGTGATGTTTTTCCCCATCCGGTAATCAAACACAAGTCACTTTTTTTTAGATGTATAAAGTCCTTTAGGTTTTATTCAAACTAACATTTAAAAGCTTTCGCACATTTTGGTTTATCTGTGTTGTTTTTTGTTTTTCTTACCCTGCTTTCACTGATAACGCACAATGGAACATGTTGCAATATCCCCCCCCCCCCCCCCCCCCCCCCCCCGAGAACCAGCTTCCTCTGCAGTAGACTTTCATTTTACGGTCACATTTTCCACCCAAAAAAAATGGTGCTGACTCAACTTAACTCAGTCAAAGCAACACGATGACCTGACTGAGTTAACCGAGTATATTACACTTCACAACTTGAGTTGGCGTTCGGTCTTATGTAAGATGAACTTGAAAATATTAGTTGAGAGAACTGTAAAATATGTCAGTTCAATATATTTGAGGAAGTTACTACAACTGTGAGTCCCGTTTGCTCAACTTGGTGAATGGTTGGTATTATACCTGGGTATATATTGGAATATGCACACAATCAGTACATATGTTTTCATGTAATGTTCACCGAAAACTACTTAAAGGCCTACTGAAAGCCACTACTACCGACCACGCAGTCTGATAGTTTATATATCAATGATGAAATCTTAACATTGCAACACATGCCAATACGGCCGGGTTAACTTATAAAGTGCAATTTTAAATTTCCCGCTAAACTTCCGGTTGAAAACGTCTATGTATGATGACGTATGCGCGTGACGTCAATAGTTAAACGGAAGTATTCGGACACCATTGAATCCAATACAAAAAAGCTCTGTTTTCATCGCAAAATTCCACAGTATTCTGGACATCTGTGTTGGTGAATCTTTTGCAATTTGTTTAATGAACAATGGAGACTGCAAAGAAGAAAGCTGTAGGTGGGATCGGTGTATTAGCGGCTGGCTGCAGCAGCACAACCAGGAGGACTTTGACTTGGATAGCAGACGCGGTATCCGACGCTAGCCGCCGACCGCATGGATGATCGGGTGAAGTCCTTCGTCCTTCCGTCGATCGCTGGAACGCAGGTGAGCACGGGTGTTGATGAGCAGATGAGGGCTGGCTGGCGTAGGTGGAGCGCTAATGTTTTTATCATAGCTCTGAGGTCCCGTTGCTAAGTTAGCTTCAATGGCGTCGTTAGCAACAGCATTGTTAAGCTTCGCCAAGCTGGAAAGCATTAACCGTGTAGTTACATGTACATGGTTTAATAGTATTGTTGATTTTCTATCCTTCCAGTCAGGGGTTTATTTCTTTTGTTTCTATCTGCATTTAAGCACGATGCTATCACGTTAGCTTCGTAGCTAAAGTGCTTCGCCGATGTATTGTCGTGGGGATAAAAGTCACTGTGAATGTCCATTTCGCGTTCTCGACTCATTTTCAAGAGGATATAGTATCCGAGGTGGTTTAAAATACAAATCCGTGATCCACAATTATGTGGAATCCAATGAGCCAGCTTGTACCTAAGTTACGGTCAGAGCGAAAAAAGATGCGTCCTGCACTGCACTCTAGTCCTTCACTCTCACGTTCCTCATCCACAAATCTTTCATCCTGGCTCAAATTAATGGGGTAATCGTCGCTTTCTCGGTCCGAATTGCTCTCGCTGCTGGTGTAAACCTTGGGGAAATGTGAGGAGCCTTTCAACTTGTGACGTCACGCTACTTCCGGTACAGGCAAGGCTTTTTTATCAGCGACCAAAAGTTGTGAACTTTATCGTCGATGTTCTCTACTAAATCCTTTCAGCAAAAATATGGCAATATCGCGAATTGATCAAGTATGACACATAGAATGGATCTGCTATCCCCGTTTGAATAAAAACAATTAATTTCAGTAGGCCTTTAACTTCTCTTATCAGAACTATTTGAAGTTAACTGAACTTATTAATGAGTTTGCGTTCTTTTTTGTAGTTTCGTTTGTCATAACTCTTTTTACTTAGTTGTGATGGGCAATTTGTTCTGTCATGACAATTGTCCCTCTGATTAAAAAAACTAAAACATTTTTAACAGTGCAGTTAACACATTTTTTTGGTGGGGGTGGTAGCCCTACGTCCACAAACGTCCACTGCAGAGGACACTGGCTCTCAGCAAGATATACAGTATTATCTCAGGGCGTTCAATCGTTCGCAACTGGACTGCTTGGTTTGTCTTGGAAGTGAGAAATTTGTTGTCAAAATTGGATCTCCAAATGATCATTCACGCGTTCATTTCGTCTCGCATTGACTATTTACCATGAATTGATTAACGTGGACCCCGACTTAAACAAGTTGAAAAACATTTAGACCCCGACTTAAACAAGTTGAAAAATATTTAGTGGTCAATTGTACGGAATATGTACTGTACTGTGCAATCTACAGTACATATACATAGTAAAAAAGTTTCAATCAATCAATCAATCAATGCGATTCTCTTTTCACTCTCTTCAACAAGTCAACGCTAAATAGACTTCAGACTGTACAAAATGCAGCTGCCAGACTTTTGACAGCCCATATAACCCCCGTTCTATCCAGTCTTCATTGGCTTCCGGTTAAATTCCGCATTGAGTTTAAAGTTTTAGTCCTGACATTCCGTGCGTTGCATGGTGGGGCCCCTCAGTACACCACTGACTTGCTTTGCCCCTGCTATTCTGGGCGCAGCCTCCGGTCTTCAAGCCAGGGTCTTCCAAAGGTCCCAAAAAAATCGTTTTAAAACCTGTGGAGACCAGGGGCCGTACTTATCAAGCTTCTTAGAATTACTCCTAAGAAGTCTGCTAAGAGTTGACTTAAGAGTAAATAAATTCTTCGCTGAAAGCTGCACTTAAAAGTTAGTTATCAAGCGTCTTACTCACACTTTCAGCGAAGTGTAGGACTGAATCTTAAGTGTCACACTCAGAGCTGAATTACGACATTACTATGTGCCGTAAACGGAATTTTAGGTGACGTCATTTCTGTGTCCATAGAAATGACCAATCACGGAAGGGAATCCGTTGTCTAAGAATAAAGAAATATCTTGTAAATATTTAAGTGGACAATGGGAGTGTATATTTTGACAATAAACTACAAAATAATACAAAACAAACTAGTCCCCGCCGGCACTCACGCTACCGCTCCCTCTCTTCTATCGCCCACACACTCACTGACGTCACTCACCTCACGGCCACACACATACGCTACTGTCATAACATTTTCTTTCCAATTCATTAATTAGGCAACTAATTTGAAACTGGTGTGGGTGGCTCTATATATACTAGCCCACTGCAGACACATGCAGAAATCAACAAGGAATCGAAAAGTATTAAATCTGTGACAAAAATAATATCCGCTCTGTCTAAACGATACCGTTTGATCAGCTGCTCGTCATAAAAAAAAACCAAACATTGTTCCGTTCCCTGAACGTTCGCGCACGTCTCTCTCGCCTCAGTGCCATCCCCTGCTGGCAACTCCTAACCAATAAGACACCTCTGAAGGTCTCTTAAATATCGTGGAGAGTAGGAGTGATTCTTAGACTTAAGAACGTTGATAAAAAGCTTTTATTCTTAAGTTTGAGAGTAGGACTAAATTTCGCAAATTCTCAGGACTTAAGTGTAAAATGGCACTCTAAGAAGCTTGATAAGTACGGCCCCTGGCATTCCTGGCTATAGCTCCCTGACTCTGGAACAACTTGCACCAGTCCCTCCGTGATCTTGACCGTGTTGAAACTTTTAAGAAACATTTGAAAACTTCTCTTTTTAATAAAGCTTTAAGTTAATGCACATTTTATCATTTTTAATCCACTTTGTATCCTTTTTATGATGTTGCCCATGTTGTTTTAATTCAGGGGTGTCCAAACTTTTTCCACCAAGGGCCGCACACGGAAAAATTAAAGCATGCGGGGGTCATTTTGATATTTTTCATTTTCAAACCATAACAAAATATATGGATTTTTTAATATATTTTACCTTTAGGGATCCCGGGGACCATAAAGGGTCTCAGTCATTAAAATGTTAAAAATAAGTCAGATTATTTTTATTTTTTTATTTTTTAACGCTTACAGTAGATCTCTATATCAACTTCAAGTTGATATAAAGTAATAAAAAAAAAAAATGTTTTATGGCTTTTCTGTCAAAAACAACTTAGTTTTTTTTTATAGTAAAACTGAAATATGCAGTATTTAGTAATTAGAGCCCTAAAAGATCAATATTGCAGGACACCATTGATTTTAATTATTTCATATTTTTGAGTAATCACAGTGAAAAGATAAATAAAAAATCACTAAATATATTTGGGATCCAAAAGGTGCCCCACTCATAAAGTGATACATTTGTATTAGGTTTTTCTTTTACTTTTACTTAAGTTGCGAGATCAACTTCAGATATATCTGTCGATTTTATGCTGGAACTATTATTTTGTTTGTTTTATGCGCTTTTGTCAAAGAAAACTGATGTTTTTATATGGCTACTACACAATATATGCAATGTTTACCACATAAAACATTTTAAAGTGAAATATTTGAAGTCATTGGAGCCCTGAAAATAATTCATTATAACATGGATTTTTTGTCATTATAAAATAAAGAAAGACAATAAAAAAAAAAACAGCCAGCATGGCAGCTTTTGTGTCAACATTGCAACTTTTTCTCGTTAGATTTAACCTCATTCCAATTTTTTCAATGTTCTTTTTTATTTTTACAATAGTATTTCCAGAATGTGTGGCGGGCCGGTAAACAGTTAGCTGCGAGCCGCACTTTGGACACCCATGTTTTAATTGAATTGTTGTTTTACTTCACCTATGTTTTGTAAAGCGCTATGTGATTTTATCTGTGAAAAGTGCTTTACAAATAAAATTTACTTTACTTACTTTACTTTGGAAGATCTTTCGCCGATCATCCGAGTAGGCTTCATCAGTTCGTGCTCATAGACTTAGATTGGTCAGATCAAGTCCAACGGTTGGTGCCAAAACCCCAAATATTTATACTCCAAAAACCAGGAGGGTGTGCCTGGGCAAGCATGGTTTCTCCCTATCGTAGTGAGAAAAAAACTGTTTTAATGCTAACGAGCAATCTATGAGTCTATGTGCACGAACTGATGAAGCCTACTCGGATTGATTGATTGATTGATTGAGACTTTTATTAGTAGACTGCACAGTGAAGTACATATTCCGTACAATTGACCACTAAATGGTAACACCCGAATAAGTTTTTCAACTTTTTAAGTCGGGGTCCACTTGATACAGATATATGCTATCATCATAATATAGTCATCACAGAGTATATACATGATGATGAGTAGAGAAACCAAGCAGTCCAGTTACGAACGATTGAACGCCCTGAGATGACAACGACCTGGATGAATGAGAACCTTCATAGATACAGTATTATTGATGGTTTGGCTTTCATGCTTGCACACTGAGGCTCATATTTGAAGGCACGGAGATATGGACACTGTAGACCTTGTATGGTAGTGGTTTCCCATAAAAGCACTGAGGAGAACTTCACTTATTCATTCATAACCAAGCCCTCTCAGCTTATATTCGTATGACTTCTATTTGAGTCATACAGACGTCCTTTGAGCACAAACCAGCTTCTCGTCATGCACCAGCCTCCACATCTTGACGAGCTCCTGTGCGCTCAGTTTGTGCACCACCACGAGGTTCTTGTAAAAGCACGGCTCGCTGTTCATGGGGCTCACCCTGCGCCTGGTGATGCCGAAGGTTCTGAAACCCAAGTGCATCTCCGGGCTCAGACGCAGTCTCTGCAGACACATGCCCAAAAATACGTCGTCGATGGGATACAGCTCCAGGTCCTCGGAGACCACGAAGAGCCTCCTGGCCAGCTGGGAGGACATGAGGAATCCTCCTCCTCCTACGTAAGGAGGGTAGGGCTTATCATAGAGCTCCCTGGGGATGAAGTATTTGCTCTGTCTGTTCCTGATGGGTATGGCTTTGGAGATGGTGTCCCCCACAAACAAAGTGGTCTCCTTGTGCTCCTCCACCTTGAAGCCGATGAGGTCCAGCAGGTTGTTGGTGTTCACAAACACGTCATCGTCTCCTTTGAATATAAACTGGACTCCTGGGCAGTAGATGTTGAACCATTTAAGAAAGTTGACCTCCTTCAGGGTCAAGTTGAAGAACGTGTCCATGAAGTCCCACTGCAGGATGTCCCCGTAGATGCGGTCCTCGTACTCGATCAGTTTCTGTAGGTTCTTTTTGTCTTTGCCTACAGCGGGGCTCCCCAAAAGAAAGAGGGTCTTTATGCTCTTACCGTCTACAGTGTGTTCCTTGCCCCAGGTTTTACGCACCGCCTCGCGCCGGTCGTGCTGCTCGATTACAGACTTGACCACCATGAGGAGGTGCACCCCGCCATTGGAGCACTTCTCCGGGTGGTTGATGAGCATCGGGAAGTACCTGCAGTGCCGGTGCAGGACGAACTGGTGAAACCGTGAGTCCAACCTCCGAAACCAGTCCTTGGTCCTCACCGTGGCGTCCTCGCTGCAGTTGAGCACCTGCGCATTCCAGAAAGGGCCGGTCCGGTTGGAGACTCCTCGGAGCGTTGTGTGGTTCACCCAAGAGTGCTTGGCGGCGGTCTTCTTGAATGAAAAGCAGTCTCCACACCAGCCGATGTGTCTCCTATACGTCCCCGTGGCGTCCTTCTCGGGGAGTCTGAGCTTGTGGATCATGAGGAGCGAGGCGAAGAACAGAGAGAGGCTGAGAAGGGGCTTCAGCAGACCGAGCCGCTTTCTCCTGAAAAGGAGCTCCATGGTGCTCAGTGCAGTTGCTGGGGGCTCTCCAACGCTTCACCTTGCTCCATCCTCAAATTCAGCTTCTCCGGCATCGATGTCCCCTCGCATGTGGTCCTCCGCGGCCCCATCGACGAGCTGACACAGACGTGGCCCCAGGGATCTTTGTGGCCATGACGGCACTCACTGAAGGCACAGGTGGGCTTTCAGTCGTGGGGAAAAGATGCACATGCTCCCTCAACTTCTCTGCTCTGCCGTTGCTGACATACACCTCCTTCATGAGAGTCATTCTCCTCCTCCCTTTCCCAACTATCTCCTCCCACCTTCTCATGTTGACGTCTCTTTCTTATAACAGGTGTCAAAAATCATTAAGTGCACGCATTTTCCTTCAAGAAATAACACATTTGGCATTATTAAGGCAAATGTTCCATTTTTGCACATTTTGAGTACGAGCTTAGATAAACAAACAAAGCCTTGTTTCATTGTAAGGAATAGTCTGCCAAAAAAAAGGGATATTTCAGCTGGTAAAATTAAATGTTTCTTAAAATTAATAATGCAAAAATGCATTTGAGTGATAAATGTCACATCACAGCAGGTGATAATTGTAAATGCAATGAGCCACTCTTTGTATTATTGTATGGGAGGCCCTCTACTGGCCTCTAGTGGATAAAATGTAGAATTGCACGTTTTTAAAAGTATTTCACTATGCCAAGCATATTTAGGAATTAAAACAGTTAAGAATAGGGATGTCAGATCATGTTTTTTTTTGCCAATATCCGATATTGTCCAACTCTTAATTACCGATACCGATATCAACCGATACCGATATATACAATCGTGGAATTAACACATTATTATGCCTAATTTGGACAACCAGGTATGGTGAAGATAACCTTAAGGTCCTTCTTAAAAAAATAAAATAAGATAAATAAATTAAAAACATTTTCTTGAATAAAAAAGAAAGTAAAACAATATAAAAACAGTTATATAGAAACTAGTAATTAATGAAAATTTGTAAAATTAACTGTTAAAGGTTAGTACTATTAGTGGACCAGCAGCACGCACAATCATGTGTGCTTACGGACTGTATCCCTTGCAGACTGTATTGCTATATATTGATGTATAATGTAGGAACCAGAATATTAATAACAGAAAGAAAAAACCCTTTTGTGTGAATGAGTGTGAATTTTTTGGGTTGGTGCACTAATTGTAAGTGTATCTTGTGTTTTTTATGTTGATTTAATTAAAATAAATAAAATGAAAAAAATACGATACCGATAATTTCCGATATTACATTTTAAAGCATTTATCGGCCGATTTTATCGGACATCTCTAGTTAAGAATGTTATTTGTTTTAAACATGTCAGTGCTTTGTGACAACATGCAATATAGGTATTGGTAGAGCAAACAATGCAAACAAAAGTCATTATGAATGTTGAACATGATTAAAAATACAGCATTTTTCAATTGATTATACAAAAATGTATTTGCACAATAATAGGTAAAATAGTTGATAATAGTAGGATGCTTTGAATGCCTCTAGCGTAGCCTGGTGGACAAACAGGGTTCATGGATGTTGGTGTCAACATATTAGTCACTACTTTATTTTGAAATGACGCCAAGACATGTTCCTTATAAGTCGACGTCAAGCTACATTTGCAATATACAGCTTGTACTTTTGACAAAGAATGCATTAAATCAATGGAATCACAATACAAATCTAAGAGCAATAGCAAAGTATAAATAACGGAACATAAATATAAAAATATCAATGTTCAAGGTCTTCATAAAATAGTTTGACAAAATTACTAAATAATTAGTGCATTTTTTTTCCTATTTTAAATACAATTTAAAGTAGTTTACGGGAGGTTTTAAAAATGTTCATTTATTAATTGTATCTGTACAGCCCTTACCTTTGGGCTGGTACCGAGGGCGACTGTGTTGACCAGTTTGACGCGTGTAAATGATAGAATGTCCAGTACTGTAGAACTGTGTTTGGATATGACAATCCGTTTATTCCAGCTATCTAAATTAAATCAGATGTAGGTTAAATAACAAAGTATGCTGACCTTCAATGGCACATTATCACAGCATTGTCACGACACAAACACGACCACGGTCGAAAACTGTTTGTCCTCCAATCGCCCTGCCCGTGCTCACACCTGAACCTAATTTATGGAGGCTACCATGGTAACCGCACCATAGCAACAGTCCCCTCCCCCGTCAATACTTCCTGGTTCTTAACAGGAAGTGAGTGGAGCAGTCTGCCAAAAAAGGAAATTAAACATGCTGAACCCAACAATCAATTTAGATAAAATAAAATAAAAACAATGTAAACAAATAAGGAATTTTGGCTCCAACAGTATCTACATTTCATTTCCGGTATCTACGTATTACGGCGACGCGTGACGTCACCACGCTGCGGCCTGATCTGAACTACACAGCTGAAAGAAATTGGAGAGAACAACACGGCGCCGGAAAAAAAAAGCCACAACGTCACGTAGTCGTGTAACAACCAAAGATATCAAGGAGCCAGCTGAAAAAAAGTATTGTTTTGTTTGGTAATAAGTTACCACCGATAGATGATACGCAAGGTAAGTGTCTGGGCTGTGGTGGAGCGTTTTTATCTCACTGCTAAGTCGTTTAAGGTCAACGCTTTGGTTCACGGTTCTTGCTAGCGGTGTTAGCTCGGGTTTGGGACGCTTGTTATTTAGAGTGAAATGTGCTGGGATTAACGTCGCGTTTTAATTGTCAAGCGAGTATAAAGTGCTTAAAATGTTGCGTTTATGTTTGACGAAGGAGAAACATGCAGGCTCGCCTGACAAGATCCACTCACACTTGACGAAGATGGTCAAGTGACTAGTAGTCAATTAGTCATGCTACGTTATTTACGTTGCAACCAATGACGTATATATCATTGATTACGTATATATAATGTATTACGTATATATCATGTCCATCCGTCCCTTTCTATGCAGTGTGTCCTCATTTGGTGAGCTGGAGCCAATGTAGCTCACTTTGGGCTGGTCTCCAGTCACCGGACAAATACAAACAGCAGACAGAATTTGTAAGGTCATATTATAATTTCATTTGCAGGCCTCGAATTTTAACTTTTTAAGGTCAAGGCAAGTGTTGCCTTAAAGGAGGGCAGGATATATATATATATATCTGTGTATATATATATATATATATGTGTATATATATATATATGTATATATATATATGTATGTATATATATATATATATATATATATATATATATATATATATATATATATATATATATATATATATACGTATATACATATATACGTATATACATATATATATATATAGGGTTGGGTATCGTTTGAATTCGAACGATTCTGATTCTTTTGTTTCGATTCCGATTCCTGACGATTCTCGATTCCGATTCTTTTAAGAGGCAGGGTCAAAAAAAAGTTTAGGATATTTTAAATGAGCTAGCTAACCTACAGTCTTTCTGAATGAAATAGTCTGACATTCTCCATCAAATTTTAATTCTATTAACTTTTTATGAACTTTACTATAAATTCCTCACAGGGCTGTTTTCAACTATAATATAAATATCAAATCTATGAACTTGAATATAAATATTATAAATTATGAATACATTTTCCCAGGGGTACACTTTCCTCAAGAGAGCTTTATTTTTGAAAACCTCATGAAAACACATTTACACATAAGTGTATGATGCTGCAGGAAACCTCATGAAAACACATTTACACACACAAGTGTATGATGCTGCAGGAAACCTCATGAAAACACATTTACACACACAAGTGTATGATGCTGCAGGTACTTAAAAATGTTTCCGTGCTCCCACTGATGGGCTAACCTGGTGCAGAAAAGCAAATAAACAATAAGAAACAACTTGCAAAACCCAGTCCAGATTAGCAGCAGATACAGTATAAAATCAGAGACAGTTCTTGTTTAGGAAAATGACCATATCTGCCTTCTCAGGCAGGATGCGTGAGCGTTCTGGACAGATAGTGTCTCCTGCTGTGGAAAATACACGTTCGCTGGGTGTGGAAGAAGCTTGAACGCATAAATAGGAGAAAGCGAGATATGACAGCAAAGGATAAGTCTTTTGTTGGTTCCACCGGACCACCACCATGCAGCAGGGTCGTCAGACATAAGTATCGGTGGAACGTCCTGGTACATCTGCAGCTCTCTCTCCTCTCGTTTCTTGATGGACATGGAGCTCTGTTATTTCGCGGTTATTTCATTTTTTTTTGTAAAGTAAAGCCACACTTTGGACCGCCGACGCCCGCTATCCATGCTTGAGCTTGACTGACTCGCTCGGCTATGCTAACACTTCCGGCGGTGGGCGCTTCTTCGTTGGTGTTCAGCGGCTTCTTCTTCCGGTTCGGCGGACATATTTTTTTCCGGTCGGCGGACTGGTATCGAAAATAGGAATCGAAATGTAAACTTTTGAACGATTCTGGGAGAATCGGAAAGTTAGTCCCGGTTCCAATCGATACTCGATACCCAACCCTATATATATATATAAATATGTATAGATATATATCCATCCTTTTTCTACCGCTTATCCCTTTTGGGGTTGGGGGGGTCGCTGGATCCTATTTTAGCTGCATTCGGGCGGTAGGCGGGGTACACCCTGGACAAGTCGCCACCTCATCACAGGGCCAACACAGAGACAACATTCACACTCACATTCACACACTAGGGCCAATTTAGTGTTACCAATCAACCTATCCCCTTGTACATGTCTTTGGAGGTGGGAGGAAGCCGGAGTACAGTTATCATGCCATATAAACAGTATGATTGGTGATTGGTATATATATATATATATATATATATATGTCAAGGTTTCTGTGGTTTATCCGTTATACAGTGCGCAATACCGGGGTAGAGCGGAAATACGTTAAGTCATAAAAAACACAGAGGCTATATCATCCATACAAGCCTGTTTCGCAGGTTTGACTGTGTTTTTTCTGACCTAACACATACATATATATATATATATATATATATATATATATATATATATATATATATATATATATACATATATATACACACATATACATATATGTGTCAAGGTTTCTGTGGTTTATCCGTTATACAGTGCTCAATACCGGGGTAGAGTGGAATATACGTTAGGTCAGAAAAAACACAGGCTATATCATCCATACAAGCCTGTTTTGCAGGTTTGACTGTTTTTTCTGACCTAACGTATATTCCGCTCTACCCCAGTATTGAGCACTGTATAACGGATAAACCACAGAAACCTAGACTATATATATATATATATTTATATACATATATACACACACACACACACACACACACACACAAAAAACGTATATTCCACTCTACCCCAGTATTGAGCACTGTATAACGGATAAACCCCAGAAACCTCGACCATATATATATGTATATACAAAAAACGTATATTCCGCTCTACCCCAGTATTGAGCACTGTATAACGGATAAACCCCAGAAACCTTGACTATATATATATATATATATATATATATATATATATATATATATATACATACACACACACAAAATAGCGTTCATGTATGAGCTCTAGGGCTGCCAATTATGGCCAAAGTAATAATTAAGATTATTGTTATCAATATTGAAATCACGATTACTGATTGTTAGGTAAAGCAGTGTTGGGGTGTGAACGTAATGCCATCATCCATCCATCCATTTTCTACCACTTGTCCCTTTTGGGATCGCGGGGGGTGCTGGAGCCTATCATCATGTCATTTGTAATGTCTAATAAAAAGACTATACATAAACGTTATCCATATATTTATAGACATATATTAGTTTTTTTTAAATTCTTTAATAACATCAACTTGTCAGCTTTTTGTCATTACATGATGCCTTTATCTCTATTTTTACATTTTGATAGAGAGAGTTTTTATTCTTTTTTTTTTTTTTAAGTGATGTACATTTATATGTAGAAGCTGTATCAGGACAGATCCATTAAGAGTTTGAGCAGAAATATGTCGTATAGGAACTAACTATACACAATAAAACATTAAGAAAATGAATGATTTTTGAAGTAACACCGTAGTGACATGAAAAAAAGCAAAATTAATGTAAAAAAAAACCTTGTTTACTTTTTGATATCAAAATAAAACAAAGCAGTTTGGCTAATGAAGATGAACTCTAATAAACAAGCTTTGTTCTTCTCCAACAACTCCCTAGTGGTTCAGTACAACAGTTTGGCCAACAAAAAAAACCTGGAGTGATCCCTCTCACATTGAATAAACAATCTTCACAGCCTGTGTTCAATTCGATGAGATGACAAAACGTTTTAGCCAGTATTGTTATTTGAACACTGATACAGTTAGCAGTTAAATAAAGGACGAGGGAACATCCCAGTCAACAAAGTAAAGACATTGTAAATAAGTTGTGACAACGTTCACGACACATCGCCTGCTGCAAAACATCAAATAGTTTTCTCCTTTGCTGTATACTTTTAGTGTGGGGACAAGTGTCTCCAATATTGTCCACACCTGTCTCCATCTAAACACAGCAGTGCGCTCTTAAACGCAAGGGAAAATGACGTTAAACCAAGCGCTTGGCTCCGTTTACTCCGAGGGTAAATCTCCCGAGCAAAGTCAGTGTCGTTGGTCCGCCATGATTATCCAGCCAAACACCGCTAGTGCGCATGCGCCTGACTTCGTCTTGCCTAAAATGCATTAATAAATGACAGGTTTTCAGTAATTAAAAAAATAAATGGTATTACTAACTATCGCAAATTATCATTATACCGTTTACTGTTACATCCCTCGTCCATTAACATGTACAAAGTGAAAGGCGGTCACAGCATGTTCTTGCCGCAAATGTTGGTCAATTTTTTGGGGCATTACGGCGAAAGACGAGGGCGGTTGCAACACTTCCCGTAGTTGCCGCTGTAGAATTTGAGCCCTGCATTTGGTCATTAAAAGCTGGAATACTGCTTAATATTATGAATGCTGATTGAAGTTGTCTCATCAGATGCCTGGTCAACTCAACAAGGTGGTGATGCACAGAAAGAGGAAGAGTGTCTCTGAGCCCAAAAACTCCAAAAAGGTGTGTTCTCTTGGCAATACAAAGTGAAACACAAAACTTTTTTTACAAATCTGCACCCCCAATTCAGTGAATGCCTTTTAAACGTCTACTATTGTGAATTTTTTTTCATTTTTTATGACAATGTTTTCCTTGGGCCTTTGTGGGAAGTAAGGCTGCCTGATTTTGAGAAAAAAGTTAATTGCGATTTTTATATTTTATACATAAAATGCGTAACACTGAGACAATAACAGGACATGTTACTTTTAGACTGTCAATCAACATATTTTTATCTGAAAGATGCTGTTTGCAACTTCCTCACAGTAACATTTTCAGAGCAAAAAATATACAAGAACACTACCGGCCGGCTAGCTTATGTTACCAATTTGTTTGACAATTATATTTTTCACAATTAAAAAGTTTGTCATAAAACTGTTTATCGGCCAGAATAAAATGATTGGTGGGTGCGGCTGTCACTCACCCGGTCTCATCAACACGTACGCCAGGGAGTGCGTGCACACACACGAAAGCAGTCCAAGAGAAGTAATGAACAATTTGCAGTTATGTTGTTGTTATAATAGTTGATACATTCATTGACAGCTAGTAGTAGCTAATAGTTGATACATTCAATGAATGCTAGCTACTCAAATCACTAATATTAGCTAACAACACCTAAAGGGAATGCACGTGCAGGTGTTACGAACGTACATAATTAGTCATTACGTACGAGAAGCTGTAAGAGGGTGGGATATACTGTGTAAAATACATTGGAAAGTTGGCAGCCTCTAGGCATGTGTAAATGTTGCAAACAGCCCCTTAAAGGTGCCACACAGAACAATATGCACTAATTTACTTGAAAAAATAATTGAGCTTTTGTCTAAACCATGCTGAACAAATACTTGAAAAAAACTATAGTCTTTATTGTAATCATAATATAATAATGCAAGTAACTATTTAAAAGGATATATACTTTTATTTCTTATTATCAATCAAAGTTTATTTATATGGCCCTTAATCACAAGTGTCTCAAAGGGCTGCACAAGCCACAATGACATCCTCGACTCAGATCCCACATTTTCTCATTACTGTAGAGTTGTTTATCATTGTACTGTAATTGGAAGGAAAATAACTTTATCCTAATTTCTATTCATCCATCCATTTTCTACCGCTTGTCCCTATCGTGGTTGCGGCAGGTGCTGCAGCCTATCTCAGCTAAATAAACCAAAAAATAAATAAAATGGAATCAGTTCTGTAAGCAAGTAATTCAAATAAGTATTAAACATCTTAGAGTGCATTTTTTTCCCAGAAGGATAAATGTTTTTTTATTTTTATTGTTGCTGTCATGCGATCATGGCTTTCTCGCTTGTTTGTCCGTGTTGATGGGTGTATATTGCCCATCCAATATGTGGCTGAAATATTCCCATGACAGGACATTTGGCTTTGTAATCATATTTTTTTCCACCTGATTTTGTTGTGTTGCAGCACTTCTCGGGAGGGTGTAAAAACATGAGAACAAGGAAGGAAGGACCTTCCATTGATTGATTGATTGATTGATTGATTGATTGATTGAGAAGTTTATTGACATCTTAATTAAAACCTCTAAAGGCTTAGTGGCCACATGCGTGGACAGCACCTATTAGCTCTTATTTCCAAAATTGTGTACACTATTGAATTGGGGTCTTATGGCCGCTTATGTGGACACTTATACTGCCATCTGGTAGTGTCAGAAGAGTATAACATACAATGGAATTTGGAAAAAAAACTGTAAAAATAAGAATTAGCATGTCACTAAACATGAAGTACACATTTGTGTACTTATGGACTAAGTACATCATATCAAAAGCTGATTCTTGGTTTTTATTCTAATTAGGGTCCAATAAGCCCAAATAGCAAAGAGAAATAAACAAAGCATGTAAACAAACAGCTTGGGCCTTAAGAAGTTAAATAATTGAATCCATGTAATGCTTTAAAAAGGCAAATGGATGGCACAAAAAGCCAAAAGGCTTGTTTCCATTGTGGACCATTAAATATTCATCACATTTGATACATTCAATAATAAAATATATGTAACATGTATATAAAAAATTACGTTAAAAAATGGATAAATTATCTACATATACGCAGTATACATGTCAGGTGATTTGAAAAACAATATATACAAAAAATGGGGGGGTATATACACTATGTACATGACACTATGTACATGACATAGTGTCATGTACATAGTGTACATATTTTCCTCATCAGTTTAGTGTTCTTTGTATCTTTTCAGAGAGATGTAATTCTATTTTTTTTAAAAGAGCGTTTTTAAATATCTCTCTCTAAACATTTCTCTTTTGTCAAGATCCTTCTGTTTAGGTTGACTCCAAGAGTGTGCAAAACAGAATGAGAAAATATATATACACTTAACCACATATAAACCTGGTTGATGCTTTGGAAAGTTGCTGGGGATCAATTTTCATTCAGATCAGGTAGAGGTTGAGCTGAGCCATGATTTTATGGCAGTTTTAACATTTAGTATGGAAGTTCGAATTTCAAGGTCTGTTGGTAGTGCATTCCACTGTGTGGTGGCAAAATAGTAGAATGCATTTTTTCCCATGAGAGTCTTGAATTTGGGGGGGGCAAGGTATCATGTACACGATACCTCTTTTGACCGACTCCTAGCTAAATGAGCCCGCCCTGCATCTTAAAATAAACCTGGAATCTCTGCAAATTATATTTTGGTCAGTTCCAGACCGTGGATATGAAGGTTTGATCATATCATTTTTCTTCAGCTAATAGGCTACAGACACAGAAACTGAGCGTGTTCCAGTTAAGCACTTTAAATGTAAAAAGGGCAAGTTTGCCCAACACTCTTCAAGTACACTATTTGTGGAACTTCTTAGGTTTATTTAACATACTTAAAAATAGTATTATATCATATATGTGACCTTTTTAAAGTTTACAAAATTGATGACTAAATTTGCATAATCTTTCCATTCTTCTTCTTCACTATGTCACAGGTTTCTGTCCCCAGGAGGAAATGCGTGAAAAGTCCAAAGGCGCTCTGTGAAGCGGAGAGCAGTTCGGTGGCTAGCGCTAAAAGCAAAGCGGCCGGCGACACATCAGAGAGACTGTCTCACATCAGCTGTGAGTGCCTCCTGTCTGCAGGCAGACAGCGATGCTCTGCGTCTCCTCTGTTGGACGGGCAGGATGGCAAAGAAAACGACATGCGGACCAGCCCCTTTTTGGAGACCTGCGCATGGTACGGTGTACAGGACATGCGTGGTCCTGATGACATGGAGTGCCAAGAATCGGACAAAAACGTGTTTCCTGATGATGACAGCAACCAGATTCTTCCTGTGGAACAGTTTTTCGGAAATCTGGATGAGTTACAGGTAAGCCAAAAAGCTCAGTTGTCAGAAAGTCATTATCAATAGTTTAATTATTTATTAAGATTGTGTTTACCAATGTGTACACTTTAAAGAAAAACCTCTGTGGGCTGTAGTGACTTACTCGATGGACATTTGTCTGTTTGGTCAACTTGGCCGTGGACGTTTTTTTCAGTTGATTTTGGGTATGCACTCCATTTCTGTCGGTATAACTTTGCTCCAAGCGCCACATTTACAGTCAGGTCACGCCAGTCTTGACTCTCCCGGCTTCCATCTGCTCGCTAAGCTTCTATAATTAGCAGTTCATCCTCTGTATACTCAGCTTCAAACAGATAAGTTTGGGAATCCTAATTTTCCAAAAATAGCTGTCTTCTTTGCGTTTGTTGCCGGAAGTAGGAAGTCAAGTCAATCAAAATGTATTCATATAGTCCTTAATCACAAGTGCCTCAAAGGGCTTCACACACCACAACGGCATTCTTAGATCTTAACTTACATCCAGGCAAGAGAAAAAACTCAACCCAATTGGAACAATAAGAAGGCTGCAGCTAACGATTATTTTTCTATCGATTAATCTATAGATTATTTTTTTCGCTTAATCGATTAATCCATAGATTATTTTTTCGATTAATCTATAGATTAGTTTTCCTTTTACCGATTATTTTTTTTATTTAAAATGAAGATGAAAAAATAAATGTAGGCCCGTTTTTTCAAAAGGCATTGCTTTTATTTACAAAAAAAAAGAAGGCCCCACTATGGACTGGACTTTCGCTGATGTATTGGATCCACTGTGGACTGGACTTTCACATTATTATGTCAGACCCACTCGACATCCATTGCTTTCGGTCTCCCCTAGAAGGGGGGGGGGGGGGGGGGGTTACCCACATATGCGGTCCTCTCCAAGGTTTCTCATAGTCATTCACATTGACGTCCCACTGGGGTGAGTTTTCCTTGCCCGTATGTGGGCTCTGTACCGAGGATGTCGCTATGGCTTGTACAGCCGTTTGAGACACTTGTGATTTAGGGCTATATAAATAAACATTGATTGATTGATTGATTGATTGAAGTATGGCCACACAGTCAACATTGACAACAACATGACAAAATATTCTGTAACAATGTAAACATTTAAAACTTTTAACATTTAACAAAATTAAAAGTAGCTTATTTGCTTTTTAATGTGCAAATATAAAAGTAAACATCCAGTGCAAATCTTAATATTCTGCAATAGTATAAGCATTTCAAAAGTAAAAGTATTGCTTATTTTGCTTTAAAATGTGCAAAAATAAAGATAAACATCCAATACAAAAAAGTGTAAAACGAAATATTCTGTAACAGTGTAAACATTTCAACAAAAGTGAAAGTATTGCTTATTTGCTAAAATGTGCAAAAATAAAGATAAACATCCAATACAAAAAAGTGCCAATCTAAATATTCTGGAGCACTGTAAACATTAAGTATTGCTTTTAAAATGTGCAAAATAAACATCCAGTCCAACACAGTACACAATAACCAATTCTACTCATTACAGTGAGTGTCTAACAGTTGTAATGAAGAAAGGTTAGCATGTCTACATGCTCTGGTTCTTTTCTTGTTTACAATATTCCCAGCAGCTGAAAATAGGCGCTCAGAAGGGGTCGATGTGGCTGGAACTGAGAGCTAATTAGCCTTCACCTCAAACCAGGACTGCGAGTGAGCTGAGCTGCAGTTTAAGTTTCTAGAAGGTCAACGGGCTCATAGTGATGTTACTAGTAGTTGACTGGGAGGTGTTTATTATCATTTGGGGAGAGTCCGCTGCCTGATGCTCACCTGCTAAACACCTATCTGCTCCACGCTGAAGCGCTGACTACATGCGCTCTGAATACGCACTGCTGATTGGCTGGTAACGTTTTGAATACGCACTGCTGATTGGCTGATAACGCTTTGTATAATGCTTTGTGTGTACCAATCAGATGGTTGTGTGGGTGGGACAATGCTGAGTGCTGAGACAGAGGCAGAAGGAGCAAAGCAGCTTGTTAACACTTTAGCTTAGAAACTCGTTCGGTACACCCCCGTACCGAACCGAATGCCCCGTACCGAAACGGTTCAATACAAAACACGTACCGTTACACCCCTAGCAGATACAAATGACACATTCATGTTTTTGTGTAATGATGACAACGTATGTTCACGCGGACGATTAACTGGTTGATGGTTTTCTTTTCAAATGTTCGTTCATAGCCGTTGTGCTGCTATTATAGGCCATTTCCGCTCGACACAGCGTGCATACAACAACATTATTAGGCCGTGTATTGGAATACTCCCACACTTTTGCCGACTTTTGCCGTGATTTTTTTCCCCCTCGCTCGCACCGTCTGCTTTGCGGTCCGCCATGACGGTCCTCCATGACAGTAGTGTGACGTAAATATGCGACGCGTCGACGCACAAAAACGGCGTCGACGTATTTACGTAACCGATGACGTCAACTACGTCGACGCGTCGTTTCAGCCTTACTTGGGGAGGAATGCTATGGATGCCAAGTGGGTACAGTTTATAATGTGAGAGTCCAGTCCATAGGGAATCCATTTGCATGTAGACAAGTCGGCAGCGCAGAGACATCACCAACTGATGCATAGAGGAGTGGTCCGGACTTGGAAACTAATCCATGGCCACCTGATAACCTCTCCATGCATGAGAGGGGGGCTTAGCAGAAAAGAGAAGCGGCAGGTCAACTGGTCTAAAAAAGGGGTCTATTTAAAGGTCAGAGTATATAAATGAGTTTTAAGACGGGACTTAAATGCTTCTACCAAGGTAGCATCTCAAATTGTACTGGAAAACGGTCTAGAGCCCGCAGACTTTTTTTGGGCTCTTGGAATCACTAATAAGCAGGAGTTCTTAAAACGCAGATTTCTGGTCGGGACATATGGTACAATACAATCAGCAAGATAGGATGGAGCTAGACCGTTTAGTGTGTTATACGTAAGTAATAAAACCTTAAAGTTGAATCTGAAGTGCACAGGAAGCCAGTGCAAGTGAGCCAGTAATTTGATCAAACTTTCTCGTCCTTGTCATAAGTCTAACAGCCGCATTTTGTACCAAAGTTATCCTTTTAATTACTAGACATAGAAAGACCCGAAAATAATATGTTACAGCAATTGAGATAAGACGTAACGAATGCAGGTTAGATCTTTGGAGCAGTGCATGAATAACCGCTGTTTTGAATGCAAGAGAAACTGTGCCATAGGAAAGTCATAAGTTAATCATATTTAGCACTGATTGTCCTAATATTACGAACAGCTCCTTGATAAGTTTCCCAGGAAGTGGGTCAAGTAAACATGTTTGTTTTGTCCCATTTACGAGTCGCAAGAGTTCCTCTGTTATTTCTTTAAAATGGGAGCGATTACTTTGGAGAGCATTTTATTTAGAAACAGCTACTTTGGTGACAGCGCAACTTTTTTTCCATGATGTGGTTGCGTCACAGTGCTGAAGCCAAACAAGACAATCATTGGATCAATACTCGACTTTGTACCGCCCACGGACGTTGGGCGAAAGAATACAAGTGATTGAAAGGGGTTTGCAGGGCTTCTGCATGATGATTGGATGACCTGTCTGGGCTGAATCCTTTTTTGATTGACAGCAACATGAGTGAATCAGCAATCTTGAAATATAAAACACTGCCAAAGCATTTTTCAACTTTCATTCCGTTGTACCTATTGATAGGGAGATATTTATACTTTTTTAAGAGAAGTTTTCTTTGTAAAATCTAGCATGTTTATATATTGCATCTGTTATTGGAGACTGTACTTATGTTTAAAGAGTAGCTGAAAAAAAGCTTCCCCTATTTGAAAGACCAGCAGCTGCCACTGGTATACAGCCTGTGTTACATTGTGCTATAATAACAGTTATAAAAATAGAGCAAAACGATATAACAAATGTTAATACTAATTACTAATAACACACTTAGTTTTGAAATGTACGTAAATAATTTTTGGCATTAAAATATATGTGCATCATCAACAAATATGCAAATGTGTGATGATGTCACATTGGCCATGCCACCTAGCCACGCCCCCACCGCCACATGTAGATTTTAAGCTGGGGGAAACCCTGTACTGAAATTGATAACATTACGTCTATCTCACATAGTTCGTCGCAAATAATTTTGACCACATCTAGGAATTGATATGGTGGGAATCTTGATTATGTGCTTCGTGCTGCGGTAGATTTGACCTCAGTAGAATGCATGTCTACCTCTGGCACAGTCACTAGAGAAAAAACGTAGTGAGTTTTGTATTATTCTACGAGAAATGCTGTGTGCGCAGGAACTTTCCTTACTGGTGCTGGTTAATTCTTTCTTAACTGACTCCTCACCCGGGCCAGCAGGCGGTCTTGTTGCCTGTGTCCGGGCCTGTTGTAGTGTAGTTAGTCATGTGCTATGTTATTGTAAGCCATATACAGGGTTAAAACCTTGAAAATGCTTGGATTTTAATGTTGTGTTTTCAAGGTTTGAAAGATGCTTGAATTTTGGGTGAAGTGTGTTGGCCCTGCGATGAGGGGGCGACTTGTCCAGGGTGTACCCCGCCTACCGCCCGAATGCAGCTGAGATAGGCTCCAGAGACCACCCGCGACCACAAAAGGGACAAGCGGTAGAAAATGGATGGATGGATGGATGGATGGTGCTTGTAAATGCTTGGATTTGTTCATCATATTTTTCGGCAGTCTGACTCAATAGGCTAATAATAAAATGGAAACAAATAAAATAAGTTTCCTTAAAAATGAAAGCTACACGCTTGATCTGTTGGCTTTGCATGAGCCCTTACATTAGGTTGTTGTCAAGGCTCTGTGTCGCCCCCAAGAGGACGGTGGTGCATCAGTCCAGGTCGTTTTAATGAACATTGGATGGAAAATGACAAATACAAACTTTGGATAAAACGTGGACCAAATCCACGTGTAGCCTGCTGCAAAGTATGCAAAAAGGAAATTAATTTGCACTTTTTGGACTTGTTTGCACTGTGAAGGTCATATGTAATTTGTAACCTTTTGCACAACAGAGCTGAGTTAATGTAAATGATTTTGAGTTTTTATACAATATGGTTCGATCTATGTATTTTTTGCTCCATTATTTTGGTTGTCTACTTAACTTGTCTGACTACTTCAGTTAAAGCAAACAAGTTACATTTTGTCGTTTTGGTTAATTGCATAAAATGGTTACAATATTGGACTTGTTTGTACTGTGACGGTCATGTAATGTATAATTTGTAACCTTTTTCACATCTTAGCGCTGAGTTGACATGAATGATTTTGTAGTTTTCACACATGGTTGTATACATTTCTTGCTCTATTATTTTTGTTGTCTACTTAACTTGTCTGGCTACTACCTCAGTGAAAGCAAAAAGTTAACTAAGGCTGCAGCTAACGATTATTTTTCTATCGATTAATCTATAGATTATTTTTTCGATTAATCGGTTAATCTATAGATTATTTTTTCGATTCATCTATAGATTATTTTTCCTTTTACCGATTTTTTTTTTTTTTATTATTTAAAATGAAGATGAAAAAATAAAAGTAGGCCAGTTTTTTCAAAAGGCATGGTTTTTATTTACAAAAAAAAAAAGTATGGCCACTCAGTCAACATTGACAACAACATGACAAAATATTCTGTAACAATGTAAACATTTAAAACTTTTAACATTTAACAAAATTAAAAGTAGCTTATTTGCTTTTTAATGTGCAAATATAAAAGTAAACATCCAGTGCAAATCTTAATATTCTGCAATAGTATAAGCATTTCAAAAGTAAAAGTATTGCTTATTTTGCTTTAAAATGTGCAAAAATAAAGATAAACATCCAATACAAAAAAGTGCAAAACGAAATATTCTGTAACAACAGTGTAAACATTTCAACAAAAGTGAAAGTATTGCTTATTTGCTAAAATGTGCAAAAATAAAGATAAACATCCAATACAAAAAAGTGCCAATCTAAATATTCTGGAGCACTGTAAACATTAAGTATTGCTTTTAAAATGTGCAAAATAAACATCCAGTCCAACACAGTACACAATAACCAATTCTACTCATTCCAGTGAGTGACTAACAGTTGTAATGAAGAAAGGTTAGCATGTCTACTTGCTTTGCTTCTTTTCTTGTTTACAATATTCCCAGCAGCTGAAAATAGGCGCTCAGAAGGGGTCGATGTGGCTGGAACTGAGAGGTAATTAGCCTTCACCTCAAACCAGGACTGCGAGCGAGCTGAGCTGCAGTTTAAGTTTCTAGTAGGTCAACGGGCTCATAGTGATGTTACTAGTAGTTGACTGGGAGGTGTTTATTATCATTTGGGGAGAGTCTGCTGCCTGATGCTCACCTGCTAAACACCTATCTGCTCCACGCTGAAGCGCTGACTACATGCGCTATGAATACGCACTGCTGATTGGCTGATAATGCTTCGTGTGTACCAATCAGATGGTTGTGTGGGTGGGACAATGCTGCGTGTGTACCAATCAGATGGTTGTATGGGTGGGACAATGCTGCGTGGTGAGACAGAGGCAGACAAGCAAAGCAACTTGTTAAGACTTTAGCAGATAGTTAGCTTTAGCTTAGAAACTCGTTCGGTACACCCCCGTACCGAACCGAAAGCCCCGTACCGAAACGGTTCAATACAAAACACATACCGTTACACCCCTAGCAGATACAAATGACACATTCATGTTTTTGTGTAATGATGACAACGTATGCTAACGCGGACGATTGACTAGTTGATGGTTGATGGTTTTCTTTTCAAATGTTCGTTCATAGCCGTTGTGCTGCTATGATAGGCCATTTCCGCTCGACACAGTGTGCATACAACAACATTATTAGGCTGTGTATTGAAATACTCCCACACTTTTGACGACTTTTGGCGTGCGTTTTTCCCCTCGCTCGCACAGTCTGCTTTGCGCTCCACCATGACGGTAGTGTGACGTAAATATGCGACGCGTCGACGCACAAAAACGGCGTCGACGTATTTACGTAACCGATGACGTCGACTACGTCGACGCGTCGTTTCAGCCTTAAAGTTAACTTTTGTCTTTTTGTTAATTTGTTATCTTAGCCAC
Source organism: Entelurus aequoreus (assembly GCF_033978785.1). Lineage (NCBI taxonomy): Eukaryota > Metazoa > Chordata > Actinopteri > Syngnathiformes > Syngnathidae > Entelurus > Entelurus aequoreus. The sequence continues at coordinate 75,832,760 of NC_084737.1, forward strand.
AGTTATAAGGCTAAGTATGCTTAATAAAAGGTGACTGAGGTGTTGTGAAACAAACAAAATATTTTCCTTTAATTTATTATCCTTATATTAATGTGGAACAGTTTAGTTAATAAATGAGTGAAATTGACATTTTGAGGGTGCGTGCATTTATATCACATTATGCAGTTTCCGAGCACAAATACGGTGTGCATCAATCCGTGCTGTTCGATGTCATTGAGTGCTGTAAGAAAAAGAACAAGAAATGTGAAAAACACAAATGGACACACGTTTGCAAACACCAATGACATTGAATAGTCTACAGAAAAACTGCTTTATTTTCTAAGCCCCATTCAGTTAATGATAAATGCTTCTTCAATGTTAGGCTTAGCTTTTAGCAGATTTTCCGTATTTTTCCTACAGACAGCATTTGGTGACCTCAAACAACAAGGCTATGGATTGATTCACACTGGTTTTATATATATATATATATATCACCAAAAATGATTCCCGGGCACGGCCAACGCTTCATATCATATCGGGAATCATTTTTGGTGATTTAACCCCCAATTCCAACACTTGATGCTGAGTGCCAAGCAGGGGGGTAATGGGTCCCATTTTTATAGTCTTTGGTATGACTCGGCCGGGGTTTGAACTCACAATCTACCGATCTCAGTGTGGTTCCTTGAGATTCTCAGCTCTGTAATGTCGGAACCCTTTCAAGACCGTGAAAAATAGAACCGGATCAGGAATGTGTTAGCAGAGTGTTATTGTCACATAAACCTGAATTATGACCCTGTGTGGCCACTACATCTCAGGGTGTCTTGAATTTTTTTCTTCCAGAGTACACAAGCACAACTCTCCTTGACTGGCTATTTGGTTTCCTGTGCAGTAGTAGTGAACAAAAGTAACTGAAACGACAACCTGAAACTAATGGATGTGGGGTTACTTTTGTTGCTGCAAAACCAAAAGAGAAGGCGCTTCAGTCAAAAATGCTGCTTTCGCAGGAGAAATAAACATGAAAAGCTACATATCAGAAATAAAAGCTGACCAATCAGAACTCTGCGGTCCTTGTCGCAATTGACCCGAAATTAGAATTCATTGAAGGTAAATGTCAAACTCTGTGTTTGGATAGGGGAGGGAGGGTGAGTTGACTGAAGTGTTTAGTATTTAATTAATAAGTGTTAAAGGGGTTTTGCAGATCATTCACAATCCTTATGTGGACATGCACACATGTTTTTTTAAGCATTTTAACTTGCAAATAAACACTAGCAAAAGTCAGCTAATAATGGAGGTAATGGTATTTGCTTTATTCTGCTGATAAAGCGCTCTAAAAACACCCGTATTGTAAGTATATATGTAATGAGTAGATAATAGTGTTACCAAGTTTTGAGTAAATAAATGACGTGACTTCAAATAAAACATTTTAGAAATGTTAGAGCAGTGGTTCTTAACCTGGGTTCTATCGAACCCTAGGGGTTCGGTGAGTCTGGCTCAGGGGTTCGGCGGAGGTCAAGACACACCCGACTCATCGTGTAAATAAAAACTTCCCCCTATCGGCGTATTACGGATACGACAACAGCAGAAGTCACACTGATTTGCAGGTGTGTAATTTGTTGTCAGTTTATGCACTGTGTTGGTTTTGTTTTTTGAACAAGGTGATGTTCATGCACGGATCATTTTGTGCACCAGTAATAAAACATGGTAACACTTTAGTATAGGGAACATATTCACCATTAATTAGTTGCTTATTAACATGCAAATTAGTAACATATTGGCTCTTAACTAGTCATTATTAAGTACTTATTAATGCCTTATTCGGCATGGCCTTATTATAACCCTGGCCCTAACCCTAACCAAATAACACTAAATTAAGTCTTTGTTACTTAAAATATGTTCCCCATACTAAAGTGTTACCAAAAACATATAACTTTGTCTTGAATTTGAAAAAAACCAAAAACATTTTATATTTCACTAAAGAAGGGTTCGGGGAATGCGCATATGAAACTGATGGATTCGGTACCTCCAACAAGGTTAAGAACCACTGTGTTAGAGTAAGACATTCTGACAATAAAATTGCACGTGTCAGTCAGTTAATTTAAATTAAGCAAGTAATTTACTGCAATTAATCTGGTTTAAAATAAATAATTTTATACAGCACCAGTTAAAAGTTTAACACTGTCAGTTCAATTTCGTGTTCTATAGTTATATAGAAGTTAGTTCTATAGCCACTCTGTTTAAAAGCTTTCCCAAGAAGGCAAACCACACTTGCTTTACATGCTAACTGAGCTGAAGTCTCTATGATGTTGATGAGTATGTAAGCATATGAGTCAACGTTTGTTTGGTTATATTTGAGCTTGGTTCAAAGAAAGTTTAAATTCCCGTTTGATTTGTATTGGTTAACTAGTAATGCTGTTTGTCCCGGTAGGATTTTCCTCAAAGAACATCAGCGACGACTTCTCGTCATCAGAGAAGGCACAGGCGGCGCCATTATTACGCTCTGGAAGACAGCGATGAAGAGCAGCAGGAGGCAGAGGCAGAGGCAGGCCTCAGCAGTACACAGCAAGAGGATACTTTGTGACGGCGTCTTACTTTCTGCACTCAGAAACTTTTCAGCACTTAGCTTGAAAAAAAAAAAAAAAGTGTATAAAGCAGCCAAATGAAACTTATGAGAAGTCCAGTCAGCCTATCACAAGCACCAAGGTAATGTGAGCATTCCTTTTTGTTTTTGATGCTTATGCCGAAAGATAAGCATACCTCACACTTCTGACTTTGTCACAGCGGTGGGGAGGCCAACACCACTCAAGACAATCACGTCCAACACAAGCCAGCATTGCATGAATGTCTTTAGAGAGCGTGCTGCCAGTTGGAACACAGCCTGTGTCCATGGTGATCACATTATTTTTCAACATTTTACTGCTACCACATATCATACAACTATTTATGAATGCCTTTATGCCCACTCAAGGCCTGGTTTGGAGGTGACAATGAGCACGCTTATGCCATTTAAAAACCACAAGGGGAGCGTGTAACGAGATCCGGTGGTACAAGAGCTGTGTCAAACATCCTGCCTTCACACAGATGCTCAGTCTTACACCTATGATTCATTTTTTTTGCAAATATATTTGATTGAATTTTACAGTTAAAATCACATTTGACAATCATACTTCACTCACTCAGACCCTTCATACATGCACACATGCACGCTTGAGGAGAGAAGGTGCACTTGGGCTTTAACAACTCAAGGTTTACAGTATAGACATTATTAGGAAAAAGTACCCAGATATTGTATATATCCATCCATCATGCACTGGCTCAGGATCAGCAGACGATCCAGACCATAGCAAGATGGATGAATATTCCTCGAAATCAAGGATCGCTACATCACCTCCCGGGGACCTTTCCACCATTCACACTCAAAAAAGAAGTGTCACATTTTCGTGGCTTGATCAGATGCAAAAAATTAAAATAAAATAAAAAAGCAAATAAACCGTGACAAAATCATATCAAAAGTGACACAAAAAAGCAATAGTAGTGTGGGAACAATACAAAAAATAACGATAATAAAAAAGGAATAAAACTACAAAAAAGATATGACTATTTTTTAGGGGTGTAACGGTACACAAAAATTTCAGTTCGGTACGTACCTCGGTTTAGAGGTCACGGTTCGGTTCATTTTCGGAACAGTAAGAAAACAAAAAAAAATAATACATTTTTGGGTTATTTACCAAATTTGCAAAATCTTCCACCAAAAATATTTTTCTTAGTGGAATATTTCATGTGAAGTAATCGGAACCTTGGATAGGTCAATAATTCATAATAACATTGATTTTGATTCAATATTATGTTTTGAGCAATGACAGTTTGAAAGAAAAAAAAACAGCTTTGTTTTATTAGTCAACATTGCAACTTTTTCTAAAATACATTTAACCTTTAAGCTTTTTTATTTCACTTTTGTTATGTTTTTGTTTATTTTAATAGTATTTTTAGAATGTGCCGTGGGCCTTTAAAACATTAGCTGTGGGCCGCAAATGGCCTCCGGGGCACACTTTTGACACCCCTGCTATAGATAATAAAAAATTAAATCTGATAAATCTATGGATAAAAAGCAGAGCCTGGCGACGCATGCGCATTTATCATAACTCTCTTGCTCTCTCTGTCTCTGACCCTCCCTCACAAATGCTGCTGCGCGCACAATTTGTTTTGTTTTTAACCCCTTCTTAACCCTGAACGTACATTGAAAATACACGCAACCCTAGACGGGCTAGGATAGACTGACCATACGTCCTCTTTTCACCGGACATGTCCTCTTTTGCAGAGCTGTCAGGGCGGAGTTTCTTAAATGCCGCAAATGTTCGTCATTTTGAGTAAACAATGCACACTGAAGTGTGTTGTGCCTCGGTATGCATCGTTTACACAACGTGCGTTACGCTACTTAATATGTCCGTGTGGAAACTCGTTCGGTACACCTCCGAACCGAACCGGAACCCCCGTACCGAAACGGTTCAATGCAAATACACATACCGTTACACCCCTACTATTTTTTTTAATGTCTATAAGTTATGATTCAATATGTCAGTAAAGGCTTCCAAGTTAGTTCCCATTTATTCATATTTGTAGACCTTTATTTTAATCAACATTCAACACACTTCCTTGTGGTCTGGATAATATGGACTGCTAATAATATGCTTTGGTGTACATTTTCCTCCACAGTCACTTTTGTAACCCCCATTTTGAGGTAGTCTGCAAAGTGTGAAGGTGTTCTCTTGGCTGCAGATACCCCCCACACGCCACCTCCAAAGGTGTCAAGATGTATATTTTGAAAATATAGTTAGGGCCGGTGATGTTCATCCTCAAGATATATATCAAACTACATTTTCAAAAGATACATTTTGATACTGGTGAATTTATATACTGCTTGGGTACATTTTTGACCGTGTTTGGGAAAAAAGAAATAGGGGTGATGTTCATCTTCAAGATATATATATATTTTTTTCCAGACATGGGCGAAAATGTACCCAAGCAGTATGTAAATTCACCGGTCACAACATTAGGTACACATGCCCACTTTACAATTGGCCGAGCGTCATTACAAAAAGCTGCTTTCATCATTTATCTCACACAGTATTAATGTGCGCATGCCACAACTAGATGAAAATACTAGCTTTTGTTTCCTTAAGTCGTAATGTCACTCTTTTTCTGTCTGCGTTTAGCGGCTCACCTAACTTCATTGTGGCCCATCTTGACAAAAAAACTAATCCTGTGTAAAATATTGTGGACAAAAATACGGAATGATTTATTCTTTATACATCGGAGCAGGCGGGAGGGCATAATATAAGGGATGACCCTCGGCAAATGGGCGCCTTCATGGCCAACACTATGTATGTGTTTGACCACTTATGTACATCCGTCAATCTGTGATGTCACAAATGGCCCACTTTTTAAAATATTTTAAAAATTGTTCAGCGACATTCAAAACTGCGTGCAAACTCACACCCAAATTCATGAATCTTATGACTACTGTGGACTCTTTTGACATTGTTTAACATGATTTTCCAACATTGTAACATAAGTCAGAAAAGAGGAAAATCATATGTTCCCTTTAATGTTTATTATTGAGGTGTGCCACAGAACAGCACTACCACATAGACTTACATTTAATGTTGCTTTTTAAGGTATTCACCATAATACTGTTGTCAGGAAATGCAATGCAGTTCTAAACCACACAGCGGGGGGGAAAAATGAATACCTTAAAACGGAGAATGTTCTTTTTTGAAGGCAGCATATTTGTTACAGGTACATAATACATTATCTCTATGTACACAACACAGATTACACTGTAATTTGAACACATTTATAACTTAGACAAAACCACATTGAACTAAATCTTTTATGTATCGTATCCTACCATTCCCTCTCAACTCAACTTTGTAAATAGTTAAACATTCAGGTGTTATGTAAAAATAATGTATGTTAATCGAAGCAGCAAAGTGATGTGGTTCATGTTATAATGACGGGGCAGTTTGTAGACAATTGCCAACTCTTAGAAAAAATAACATTTTGAATCCAGTCCTACTATCTTTAAATGTAATGAAATGCAGATGTTAGTGTTTTGTCACAAATGACCAGCAGAATGCAATTTATCTCAAAGTGTGGTTTTTAATATAGATTGAACTGATGATTAAACTTGCATGCAAGCACCTTTTCTAACTGTAGAGATTCATACCAAGAGTTTACTAAGAAAAAGGAGCATTTCATATTTCTATAATTGTCATTTTTCAAGTATTGATTAATTCATGATTATACTTTGGCAGCTTTTACAGTGTGTAGATATAATCGTATATTTCTCAGTGAAGGTCATTGTCTTCAAGAGACTGCGCGCGGTCACTTGCATCCATCCATCCATTTTCTACAGCTTGTCTCTATATAAGAGCATAACTTCTGATCCTGTCATCTTGATTGTGAGGTTTATAACTGTTGCACTAAAAGATTGCCTGTAATTTGTCTAGAGCAGCTTGAGCTGATGTAGATGTTTTATATATTTATACTGTTTTAAAAATCCATGCCTTATTCATGTTGAATGCTTTTCATATTGTACTATGCAACTTTCACAAGGGAGTGATTGCCTCATGAATTCAGCATTTAATGTGGTAAAACATCGCCGTGCCGACACTAAGAACAAATAAATGTGTTTCATCTTTCATCTCCAGTGCTTTGCAGTCTGTCAGCAGTTTAAGAAAACACAATTATGTAAAACCAGCAAGGCAACCTCATTAAATGTAAAATATTTGTTATGGTTATTTTAAGCGTATCTTCTTGCTGTGATGCTTTCTGTTGTCTGCTTTGAAGATCTTCTTTGGCTCACACTGCAGGTTATGTGCTTCCTTCTTGTGGCACACGATGTGGACCAGCTTCAGGTTGTCACAAGTGAACAGCAGGCGGTAGAAGTAAGTCAAATTGATGTCCTCACTTTTGTGGTTCTGAAGCGCATCCATAAGAGCTGGAACGATTGTCCTCTTCTTTTCAATCCTTGGTAAACAGAAGTAGACGTCATTTTATAGATTGTTTCGGAATGTCGAAATGTCAAACCTGTGGTCCAGATTCCAAGTGCTGAACATGATGCGACTCTCTCTGCTGCTGTAGGGATTGATGGAGTGGAGCCACGCGCACTTGGGCTGGTCAAAGGAGCCCTGAGGCAGAAGGTGACTGGTGTAATCTAATGGTGCCTAATACAAGAGTTCAATTGTGCTTGACAATACCTGGCAGGTAAACCATCCTTCTTTTGTACAGATGCGATCCTTCTCTTTTGAAGAGCGGTCAAAGTAGCAGCCGTTGTATTTGTCACACTTGAGCATATGTGAGAGGCTCTTTGAGGCCTGCACACATTCTTCACGAACTTTAGTTTTCTGCACGGCTTTGGTAGCTTCATCCAGCTGTTAATAACAAAGACAGGAAACTCTTACTGCGAGAGTGCACCCCCTGACCTAAAAAGAGCTGTTTTGGCTTTACGTCTTTCATGTAGCTCCTTATCCTGTTTTCACAGTTAGACTTCAAGTAGGCTGACTTGGTCTTGAATCGAGCCTCGACACCTGAGAGGAAAACACAATTGAACTAACAGATATCACTTGTTGGAATAATACAAAAGATACACACTAGCTTAAATGGAACAAAATAGAACATTAAAATGCCTTTAATATTTATGGCATGTCTTAATGGACCTTTAAATCAGCCTTTCAGCCATGCAGCTTTCCTCAGAGGTAAACACAGTTTCCTAAGTATGCAATGTGAGCTTATTACCACGAATGGGGTGTTCCTACTAGTGTGCAACAGTGCAAAGACACATCTATGTGGGCATATCCCCACTGAATGGCAGTAGAGAACACAAAGTATTTACTGTATTTTTCGGAGTATAAGTCGCACCGGCCGGAAATGCATAATAAAGAAGGTAAAAAACATAAGTCACACTGGAGTATAAGTCGCATTTTTGGAGGAAATGTATTTAATAAAACCCAACACCAAGAATAGACATTTGAAAGGCAATTTAAAATAAAGAATAGTGAACAACAGGCTGAATAAGTGTACGTTATATGAGGCATAAATAACCAACTGAGAACGTGCCTGGTATGTTAACGTAACATATTATGGTAAGAGTCATTCAAATGACTATAACATATAGAACATGCTATACGTTTACCAAACAATCTTGTCACTCCTAATCGCTAAATCCCATGAAATCTTATACGTCTAGTCTCTTACGTGAATGAGCTAAATAATATTATTTTATATTTTACGGTAATGTGTTAATAATTTCACACATAAGTCGCTCCTGAGTATAAATCGCACCCCTATGAAAAAAAACTGTGACTTATATTCCGAAAAATACGGTACAAGTCTTTAAAAGCACAGTAAAAATCCACCCATCCATCCATTTTCTACCGCTTGTCCCCTTTGGGGGGTGAGTGTGAATGTTGTCTGTCTATCTGTGTTGGCCCTGTGATGAGGTGGCGACTTGTCCAAGGTGTACCCCGCCTTCCACCCGAATGCAGCTGAGAGGCTCCAGCACCCCCCACAGTAAAATCTATGTCATCAAATTCAAGTTTTTTCCCCCCAACTTTATAAATACTAAAAGTCTCAATTTTGTTTTCCTTATCCTGGCTGGATCAATATTATTAAAATCCAAAAATGTTTAGCCATGGGGTAGTTTGTTTCCTTTTATGTTTAGCATAACAATGCTCAGTCTTTTAGTCATTCCAATATAGAACACTTTGCAAATATGGCATTCTAGCATATAAAGAACAAATGTCTTATGGAATATGGGTTCATTTTATATAATTTTTGTGAATGATTGTCACATGTTTGCCATATATTAGTGCAATGATTTACAGGTGTTACATCAGTATGAGACAACAGATATGGATCTTAGCCATGTCTTCTTGGAAGTTGGTGGTTTATAGCTATAAAACCACTTATCTTTTAAAGTAGGTCACCTTTTGAAAGTGACAAGTGGAGCTTCTGGAAATATTTGTCTTAAGCGTCACACCACTCTCTTAATACTCAAATTGTCAATGATCATTTATTTTACCCTGTTAGCCTCCCTGCTGTATGGAGTACAGAAATATTTAATTTTTTGGTTGTTTTAGATCTTTTTTTAGCAAGAATGCTGCCTTTTTGTGTTGTTGCTGCAGCTGTTACATATACTGTAATCTTGCACATGGTAATTTGGATTTGTAATATAAAAATATAATATATCAGTATTTATTATATACTGTATAGATAATATGTAAATATTGCATACAGTATATGCTATATTGCTACTACGGTACATTTTTAGTCTACTTAATACCTGCATTATCCTTTCCATCCTTTGAAACTGAGGGACTGTGTGGAACAATTTCCCTTGTGGATCAATTAAGTGTGTCTAAGTCTAAGAAGAAAGTCCCTATTCATTTAACACAATCATGACTTTGGTAGTGTATTTTCTTTAAATTTGGCTAAGATTTCTTCAGATTTGGCCTCAAAATCATAATTTCGGTCACAAATATTGGAATTTATGGCCTATTAAGACATTTTTAAGCATTTGACTGAATTGGTGCCTTGTTTTTGTTGAATTTATGTCCCTATTCCAAAGAAAACCTCACTTTTGATGACTTTCACTTTTTAGAGATCTAGCTGTGTTCAAATTAACCATTTTTCTATAAAGCTTATTTGGAAATTCTGCTGTACATTGTCCTGCTTCCTGTTCAGTTTTTGATAATTTTTTTTAGTATCCACACAAATAGTTGAATGCCCTAAAGTTGTACAATTTGAAGTTTTAACATTTTGTTAAACAAAATATGCCTCTGAATTTGAATTAAAGTACAGATGTCCCGATTCATGGAATTGGAGACATTTTTTTTTCCTTTTTGAACTACTGTATTTTTCAGATTATAAATCGCAGTTTTTTTCATAGTTTGGCCGGGGGTGTGAGTTATACTCAGGAGTGACTTGTGTGAAATTATTAACACATTACCGTAAAATATCAAATAATATTATTTAGCTCATTCACGTAAGAGACTAGACGTATAAGATTTCATCGGATATAACGTACACTTATTCAGCCTGTTGTTCACTATTCTTTATTTATTTTAAATTGCCTTTAAAATGTCTATTCTTGGTGTTGGGTTTTATCAAATAAATTTCCCCAAATAATGCGACTTATACTCCAGTGCGACTTATATATGTTTTTTTCCTTTATTATGCATTTTCGGCCGGTACTGTTTATACTCCGGAGCGATTTATAGTCCGAAAAATACGGTAATCTGCTGATGAGCTGCCGAGCCTAGCCGATCTTTACCACAGCTGTGTCCCAGTTAAACTGCAACGATTCATTGAATAGATTGATCCATTCAATTAGAAAAAAGCATAGATTAGTGAACGAATGACAGTCATTGCAATGAATCTTTGTCGAACCGCATGGATGCAGTCTTTCAAGCTCATGGAGGTCACACAAGATATTAAACATGGCTCTCACAGCGCCACTACTTAATTCACTGATGTTATGCAACATGTTGTATTTGAAGTAAATTATTTGTTGAAATTTTACATCTGTAAACGACAAAACTCGTCTCGCTAAAATCGAACCTTTCTGTGTTCGTTAAATTATCAATCTTTCTTCAGTGAAGCAAATTTATTTTAGTATATTGAACATCATTTTGGAGGGTTTTAGCTTTCATATGATCCTTTTTTAAAACCAGTGGATTAATGAAGTCAGGTTATAAGATGTTTCAACAAAATGGTTAAGTGACAAGACTCTTCAGGGACTGCACATATTTTATACTTACACAAACATTTTATACTGGCTTACCTTGTGTAATTTTAAAATGCTCAGTTTTTTTAGTTGGGAGAAAATAGTAAGCATGGGAATATGGCATCACTTGTATGGAACGTTTACAACAACAAAAATAAAGCTGTAGTCAAAATTTCAGCATAATTCCCACCAATAGACTAACATTGGTGAACATGTTCATTATTCTGATCCATATCTTAAGTTAACGTACCAATGATGGTCACACACACACTAGGTGTGGTGAAATGTGTCCACTGCATTTGACTCATCCCCTTGTTCACCCCCTGGGAGGTGAGGTGAGGGGAGCAATGAGCAGCAGCGGTCGCGCCCTGGAAACATTTTTGGTGATTTAACCCCCAATTCCAACCCTTGATGCTGAGTGCCAAGCAGGGAGGTAATGGGTCCCATTTTTATAGTCTTTGGTATGACTCGGCCAGGGTTTGAACTCAACACCTACCAATCTGAGGGCGGACACTCTACCCACAAGGCCACTGAGCAGGTCATATAACTGATAAGTGATTGTTTCCTTGATAATACAATTGAAACTACAATAACGAGTTAGTCTTTTGAGCAGCTTAACAAGACCAGTCTCCCTTCAAAAAGATCCAAACCCCATCTCGAGAACTCAATATAGGCTTTCAAATTCTGAAGCAGGCATTTTTTGCGAGTATTTTGGTGCACAGCACAGGGGCAAACCAGCTGTAAATGTTTTGATGATTTTCCGGCCCACACCATCCATACCTATAAACCATTCTTTATCCTCCACTCTGCTCTCCAGCTCAGATCTGTCCTCCAGGTTGTGAAGAAGGTCAGTCAGGATTTTCCGCCTCTTGGCAGACTTCTCATCATGCAGGAGGCCCTTTGCCGCTTCAATGAGGCCCATGGCATACTGGTCCGACCCTAGTAAATGAGCGATGTCGCACACAGCTTGAAGTGGATAGAAAAAAAACAGTGCAATACAATTTGTTCAGATTATGTTACAAATGTACAGCAGAATATACAATTATGTCCAGAAAGGGGTATGAAGAAGCCAATCTTATTTGATCCAACCCTTGTTTGGTATGATTTTAGGCACTGTTCTTCTTTGCACACATCATATACTTATATTGTTTTTTAATCTAATCCATATTAGTACAATGTGCCTTACCTAATCCATTCTCTACTTTAGATCCATTCAATGTTATGTGCATAAAATACTTCATTTAATTTATTGGATGAAAATAATTTTTATACATTTTCTGGTAATCTGATTGTTTGCAGTTTGAAAGTGTACAATATTTGTAAATTTCAGTATTTTAGATTTAATGAACGAGTAATTTGTATGTTCTCTATATCCAACCTTATGGATTATTCTGATCTCTTGGGCAGCACTGCTACTGCATGATGTATATATTACTGCATATCTCTACACAATTCAGATATAACAAGAGAACCAAAGTATGTAGTGACTCTTCTTTCAGAATTATTTCTGCCAATAGTGAAATATTTTTTTGCCACTTTGTCGTGTGTGTCGGTACTTAATGTGGTTTCCGTATTTGTTCTGTTTTCTTTTACCATGTTGATATCTACACCATCAATTTGTATTTGTGTTCAAGTATTTTTGTATTTCCATACAACGTTTTAGTTTTACTTAAATTTAAGGATAATCTGTTTTTAATCAAACCATTTTCTTAGTTTGCTAACTTCTACCGGTACAGTTTCCAATACGTCCTTTGTAATTTCCCCTGAGCAGAATGCAGTAGTGTCCTCTGCTATAAGTTTTTCTTGTCTTTACAAATGCCACCAATGTATGAATGGAATTATTTTAGTCCTAGGATTGACCCGTGGGGTACACCACAATATTCAGTATATCTAAGCACTGTGATGTGTGCTGTCTGAGCTTCATGTATTTTCCTATTACCGTATTTTTCTGACTATAAGTCGCAGTTTTTTTTCATAGTTTGGCCGGGGGTGTGACTTATACTCAGGAGCGACTTATGTGTGAAATTATTAACACATTACCGTAAAATATCAAATAATATTATTTAGCTCATTCACGTAAGAGACTAGACGTATAAGATTTCATGGGATTTAGCGATTAGGAGTGACAGATTGTTTGGTAAACGTATAGCATGTTCTATATGTTATAGTTATTTGAATGACTCTTACCATAATATGTTACGTTAACATACCAGGCATGTTCTCAGTTGGGTATTTATGCCTCATATAACGTACACTTATTCAGCCTGTTGTTCAGTATTTATTTATTTTAAATTGCCTTTCAAATGTCTATTCTTGGTGTTGGGTTTTATCAAATAAATGTCCCCAAAAAATGCGACTTATACTCCAGTGCGACTTATATATGTTTTTTTCCTTCTTTATTATGCATTTTCGGCAGGTGCGACTTATACTCCGGTGCGACTTATACGCCGAAAAATACGGTAAGTAGCTTTTCACCCATTTAAGAGCCACACTCCCAAATGTCCTAAAGTATCGATTGTGTTTGATTCTGTCAGATGCTTTTGGTAGATCCATAAATACTGTGGCTTCAATTTTATGTTAGACATCACTTCCGCCTTGATATGTCGACCTTACAGAATAATCACCTACCCCCACCCCATGCCTGCTGCTTGCGGAGGAGAACGAGTTCTGTGTTGTCAGGCAAAGTTGCAAAGTATTTTTCAGTCACTTCTGTCCCGTCTGCGTACAAACAAACATGTGCACCTAAAGGCGGTACCTGGAAAGAAAAAAAAACATAAATACAAGTGTCAGTTCTCCCACTCTATTATTACTAGGGACGAATTTATATGAATTAATCGTTGTGTATTTTGTTAATTATAGGTAGGTGGTCACATGTTACACAACCTCGTGGTCAGAGTGTCAGCCCTGAGATCAGTAGGTTGTGAGTTAAAAACCCGGCCGAGTCATACCAAAGACTATAAAAATGGGGCCCATTGCCTCCCTGCTTGGCACTCAGCATCAAGGGTTGGAATTGGGGGTTAAATCACCAAAAATGATTCCCGGGCATGGCCACCGCTGCTGCTCACTGCTCCCCTCACATCCCAGGGGGTGGATCAAATGCGGAGTAATTTCACCATACACCTAGTGTGTGTGATAGTATATATGTATGATAGTATATATTTGAGAGTATATATCGGTATCATGAATCAATTTAAGTGGACCCCGACTTAAACAAGTTGAAAAACTTATTCGGGTGTTACCATTTAGTGGTCAATTGTACGGAATATGTACTTCACTGTGCAACCTACTAATAAAAGTCTCAATCAGTGTGACTTTAACTAATGTGATATGTATACGCACTGTGTATTACACACCGTGACAACTTCCTGATAGGTATCCGATATGTAAACAAGGGAAATCGAAACCCGACCAAAAAAACTAACCTTTAACAACTTGCAACCTTTTTTAAGCAACTCCTTCACGTCTTTAGCCGCGACGCCGTACTTTTTGTTGTCTTCGAGGCTCCTAATTTTAAAAGGTCTGCTTTTCGCGAAAAGTCCAAACATTGCTCGTCTCGTCTTGTCGCGGTGTGGCGGACGGCTCAAGTACCCGGATGTGTTAGCTCCGCTACTTGTTTTTGAATTTGCGTTTACTAGGAATCCCAGCATGCATTGCGCTAAAGTGGCCGAGTTTTACATTTTTTTTTTTTTTAACATCTTAATGAGCACACACGTGCTAGTCATGTCTCATGTATTTATTTTAAATCCTTTTATAGAACGACTTTTGATGGCGATTTTCTGCACTCTGGTGGTAGAGTTATGTACTACAATGCTAACATCTGTTTTGGCGTTCAAGTCTGTTTTTCAATATCCATCCATCCATCCATTTTCTATTGAATGATAAAATGTTACTAACTAACATACGTCGATAGATAAATGGCAGACACGATAACTTGCCTTCGCGGCTCCGGATTTTAAAAGGTCTGCTTTTCGCGAAAAGTCCAAACATTGCTCCTCTTGTCGCGGTGTGGCGGACGGTTCAAGTACCCGGATGGACGCTACTGGTTTTTGAATTTGCGTTTGCTAGAAATCCCAGCATGTATTGCGCTAAAGTGACCAAGTTTTACATTGTTGTTATTTTAACATCTTAAATTAACACACACGTACTACTAGTCAGGTCTCATGTATTTATTTGAAACCCCCCCCTATCTGTGTCCTTTTATAGAACGACTTTTGATGGGGATTTGCTGCACTCTGGTGGTAGAGTTATGTACTACAATGCTAACATCTGTTTTGGCGTTTAAGTCTGTTTTTTAATATCCATCATGATCCATCCATCCATTTTCTATTGAATTATAAAATGTTACTAACATACGACGATAGATACATTTTCAGACACGATAACTTGCCTTCGCGGCTCCGAATTTTAAAAAGGTCTGCTTTTCGCGAAAAGTCCAAACATCGCTCCTCTTGTCGCGGTGTGGCGGACGGTTCAAGTACCCGGATGGACGCTACTTTGTTTGAATTTGCGTTTGCTAGTAATCCAGCATGCATTGCGCTAAAGTGACCAAGTTTTACATTGTTGTTATTTTAAACATCTTAATTAACACAAACGTACTAGTCAGGTCTCATGTATTTATTTTAAATCCCCCTGTGTCCTTTTATAGAACGACTTTTGATGATTTGCTGCACTCTGGTGGTAGAGTTATGTACTACAATGCTAACGTCTGTTTTGGCGTTTACCGGTAAGTCTGTTTTTTAATAGATTTAACTATAAATGTTACTAACATACGTCGATATGACAACTGTAGACACAATAACTTGCCAAAAGTCCAAACATTGCTCCTCTTGTAAGCGCAGAGCAATCGGATTTGACAAAACCTCATCATGCTGGATGCAATCTTACTTGGAGGGGAGGAAACAGGTGATAGAGGTAAGCTGTGGAGTCCCCCAAGGCAGTATATTAGGGCCTTTACTGTTCCTAATATACATAAACGACATGTCATGCAAATGTGAATTGTTCTTGTTTGCGGATGACTCGGCCCTGCTGGTATCAGACAGGGACAAGTCACAGGTGGAGAAAATCCCCAGTGCTGAACTCTGTAGAACTTGCACCTGGCTCGCTGACAACAAGATATCCATACACTTGGGTAAAACGGAATCCATCCTGTTTGGGTTCCACATCAACATTAAGAAAGTCAATGACTTCACTATAAAAGTGGGTGACATTGTTATCACTAGGAAAGATGAGGTCCCTCTAGAATGG